>NC_031771.1:14743142-15043142 GCF_001522545.3 Parus major
TTTTTCTTTTCTTCCCTTCCTTGGAACAGGATTTCTAGATAACTGGAACTGCCCATGTTGGGTTGTGAACTTGGTTCAGTGGTTTTCATGCTGCAATGTAATTGCAGGGAAGAGAGAGGCTGTGTGGATTGCTGGGTTACAGATCAGGATTGATGTGTGTCACAACAGCTGAAGAACACTAAACATTTTTTTCCCCTTCAGTCTTGCCTTGATTCATTGGAGTTACAGCTGGAAGGATGCTTCCCGTATTCTCTCTCCTGCAGTGCAGTGTTCCTTCATGCCTGCAACAGGGACAGACACTGATTTTCTTTAAAATCCCAATATAACTCCCTTCTGTGCTCACCCACAGGACTGTGCTACCCTGGGGGTATTTTTCACCTATGTAAAAAATGTACCTATGTACCTATTTCTTACTCCTTCACTGTTTAAGGTATGCACTAAAGTGCAGATGTAACTCCCCCCGCCCAAAAAAAAAAAAAAGAAGTCAAAACAGCAGAGTGGATTTGCAGTAATACCTGTGTCATGGTATTAAAGCTGGAATTTTTCTGAAACTTCTTTCCCCTGTGTGTTGTCCCATACATTTTATCTCCCAGAAAGCTGAAGTTTGTAACCACTTTTAATCCAGGTCTTTTTGCTGTCTTAACTTTTAGTAGTGATGCAAAGCCCCAGAGGGGATTAGCCAACCTGAACATTTCAAATTTTAAACTTCAGTAAGTCTTGAGTTATAAGTAGGGGAAAAAAGCTTTCTCAGTCATTTTCAAATCAACTTACTATCTGCCTCAGCATACCTTCCTCTCCTGCTCCTGCAGTAAAACTGTGTTTTTTTGGTGAATGTAGAATGAAAACCCTTAAAGGGAAAAATGGTGCTCATCCTTCCTCAGCATGGAGAGGTGTGTCAGAGCCTGGAAAAGGCCAGAACACAAGGATGGCTTTTCAGTCTCTCCTATGTGGAGAAATGCTCCTGTGAGCTCCACCCCTAACCAACATCTTGCAGGCACTAATTACACCTTGCTTTTAGATGGAACACCTAAACCTGCTGACTGTAAAGAGGGAAGAGTTGAACGTCTCACTATCTAAATCATAAAAGCATTCTCCAAAGGGGATACCTTTTTTCAGAGGCATCAGGAGCCACATCTCCCCATTTGTATCAAGAGCTATTTGGTGGCAAGTCAATAAAACAAGCAAAAAAAAAATAATTATATTTTCTTTAGGAGTTACATCTGTGTGGATGCAGAGACATGTAGAACTGCTTGACACTTTCCCAAAGCCTTCTTCAAAAATGCAGCAGTACTTGGTGTCAGAAATTAAGGCACATACCTCAGCAAATGCCCGTAGGCTGGAGTCTGTAAAAATGAAGAGGGAAAGACAGATTTACTGTCACACCTGTAAGGAAAAAAAAAAAATAATTCTTAGAAAGTGGAGAAGACAATTATAGGATTACTGCGGTCAAAATAGTCCTATGGAGTGGATTTTTTTGTTGAGTTCTTTGGGTTTTTTTCAGTGGTGGAAATATATCTATTTCTGCACAGCACATTTGTATTCATGCTGCTTAGACACGCCATTAAAATAGCAATTCAAAAGTCAATATTATATTTAAATGTCAGACAGTTGAGATTTCAGTTATTTCTTAGCAAAAGGGCTCCAACTGAGAACATACCAGCACATAGTCTTGTAGGTGGAAATAACCTGTAATGCACAACTATAAACCAAATAGGCAGAGCTATGTGGTGTCCATTTTATTTGGTTTTTTTCAGAATTATTCCACATTTCAAAAACAACAATAGGAAAGCCCATGAATGGGTAACTGATTACCATAAGCATTTTGTGTTTGGTACATTAATTTGTGGGGATTTTGTAAAAGGTGACTGTTTGGCTGGTTGTGCTTTAATTTTCAATGGACTTCAGTAACTTACCAGGTTGATGATGAGGAAGAGTCTGTCTGGACAGGGTAAAACATAGGTGGAGGAAGATCTGGGTGATGCAGTCTCATCAGCTTGGTTGTGGAATGCAGCACGTGTGTTGGTACAGCAGCCCCTCCCCTGGCTTTGATCCAGGTTTGTTTCTATTGCGTCTTAGTTCCCAAGTGAGGGCATTAAGGAGTCCCACTGGAGTAGGAGCAAATGATTTTAGTTAACAGGTCTCTATTTCTTTAGAAAGCATTTCACATATTCAGGAGGAACTGTATTTATTCTAGAGAAAAACAGGGCGTTGAGCAGTTTCTTAGCTATATGTTAAAAGGTGGGGGTCAAGAAGGATGAGAAATAGTCTTATGCCATCCTTGGTTGTCGGTTCAAATGAAAATGTGGAAATTAACAGTGCAAACTAAGAGCCAGATTCAAATGTGGCATATTGTTAGAGGCGCAGCCATAATTTGCTTATGATATATTAAAAAACAGAAACACCTCAAGCTGAATTAGGTGTAGTTGATTGCCAGTTCCCTCCTGCATAAATGCCATTAGATGCCTAAAGTTACAAATTGCTTTAATAACTTTCACAACTGATTGGTAATCACCCTGCAGTTAATGAAATAGGGAAAACACCTCTTGCTAAATTCATTGTCTTCATTTCCTCCTGCATAATTTCCAAGGTGTAGAGATAATTTTCGACAGATCCCAAGCTAGAAAGGTCATCTGTTAAGTTTTACTTAAAATCACATTCGTATCTTCCTTTTTCAGTGCACATAACTATATATCCAAGCCAGCTTTTCTATGCCCTGTTGTCCAGTGCAGCTTTGTGCAGTACACTCCAGCATTTGGCTGCTTGTTAGTCCCAAGGAGATCTTTGCATCTGAGTGGAAATGGTGCTGAAGGCAAGTTTGCCAGAGTTGTTCTTGCTGTGTGTCCGTCCAGGCGGCTGGAGAATCACGCTGTAAACCCCCACAGCAGCGCACTTAAAGCCTAATAAAACCATGTGAGCTGAAGAATTGCAGTTCAGGATAGACTGGTTTGATGCAGTTGAGGGTTTTTTGTGTCCTCCCAAAGTAGTAAGAGTTACAATAATTGGTCTCTGGAAAAGTCCCATAAAATTGTGTTGTCGTTTAAGGATAAAATTAGTGGCTGCCAGTTAATGATGCAGGAATTATATACACGGCACTGAGCTGAGTGCAACATTTTACCTCTTGCAAGATTTCAGAGACATTAATGTCCCTTAACAAACATCTGAAGGTAATTTCAAAAGGTGGGGGTGATTACAGAAAAGAGCACAGCGGTATTTTAGAGCCGAGATTGCCTATGTATTAGACAGCTCTGACAGAGCGTGTAATTAATTTTTTAAGTGTTTATATTAAAGAATAAATAACTAGTAATACATATGGCACATTATAAGTGTTTCAAGTGTGCTGTAGTTGGCCTAGATGTTAAGTTATGGCTTTGTTGTGGTTTTTAGCAGAATCAGCATTGGTAAAATTGGCCATTTAGGGTCAGGTTTTCTCAAGTGCATTTAGCACACACTTAAGAGCATGAATACGGTGGCCTTGTTTTGGGAAAGTCTTCACATCCAGGCTGTGTATCAGCAAAATTCAAGAGTATGGTGGTGGTTTCTGCCATCCTTGCTGTCCTCACAAAAAAGTCAGCTGATTTCTCCTGCAGTCTCTGCTGACAGTGAGTATCTAAATGTGTGCTGAGCGCTTTTGAAACTCTGGTCCTTAGCTCTTTATATGATCTATTATTTTATACGCAGCGCATCTAAAGAAGAATATGTATGATTCATATACACATACAGGAACAACACAAAGGGATCATTTTAATATAAATCCCAGTGCTGTTTGTTATGTTCTGAAATATTGCATAGAATAATTCAAATATTTATAGATGGTAGTTCAGCTTGTGCTTTGCTTGCAGCATTTGCCTTTTTTCATGTCTCAGTTGAACCGTTCTTCCTTCCTTCCTTTGCAATGTAAACACTGCCCATGCCCAGCACGGTCCTTCTGCTTCTCCCTCTGGAAACTCAAATGTGAAAAACACCCCTTGGATCCTGGCTCCCATTTTCTGCCCTGGTCACTGGAGCTGTATCCAGAAGCAGGGCTTCATTTCTTCGCCTCAAGCTCCTTAAGGAATGGAGGACTTTGCTCTGCTTTCTGCGGAGCGGGTCCTTCTGGGGCTCCTAAGGCAGAGGAGTTTGTGTAACAGCTCCGTGTATATAGAGTGAGTTATGACTGTGCTAGATGTGGAGTGGTGATTAGAAGGGCATTAACATCTGCGTTTTCGTGCCGACCACACACGGTGTCTTGGCCTGGCAGTCCCACCCTGGGGGCTTCCTTCTAAGCAGCTTCTTTGCACTGTCAAAAAAAAAGGGTTTTTCTTCCTTACCAGGAAAGCCCCAAGAACCTCTTAGGTTTGAGATGTTCCTGGAAAGAAGGTTTGATATAATTACCCATACAGGTTTTCGTCTTGTCATCAGCACTGGAGGGTAATTAATCTGAATACATGAAGTCGCCTGTTTAGGAAGTTGCACGTTTTTGCGTGCTTCTCCTTTTGCTCGTGCTTTAATTCTTCAGTGCCTGGCTAGGAGACAGAGAAGCAGTAAAGTGTCAACATTGAGAAGTGTGGTATAATATTAAAATGCTCTAGTTTCCATTGAACAGATGATGGCAAGAAGTTATTTTAATGGGTTTGTTGAGAATTGTGCTTTCAAAGACTCTTTAAATTATTGCAGACTGTGCTGCTGGGATATGTATGGGAAACAGCCATTTTAATTAGGAAGATACACTTGGAAATGAAAAGTCATTTTTTAAATGTAATTTCCTTTGTGAGTGTTTTACTGACCACTTGAATTTATTTACCACACAGACCTAGCGATAAAATAGGTATTTATGGGTTGGTTTTTAATTAGAAATAATGGCTGGTAGAGCTGGAGTGATTAATCATCTTATCCATATAGGCTGTGGTAGTCCTAGTGAAAGACAGTTGTATTGACAGTTTAGAGAGTGATCTAATGGCGTGTTCTGTCCTTAAACAGCACCGCCACCAACGCAGTCACCTTTTGGTGTGAGAGAGGAGAAAACAGGCTATCCCACTTCAGTGAACTTCTCATGGGGATGACTGAGGAGATGCTTGACAAAGCTGGGGTTTTGGCCTTCTGGCTGTCACTGACATCCAAATAAGAGCAATTAAAAGAGTAATCCAGTGACGTGGCTTTATGTCTCCATGCAAATGGCGCTTGGAGGGAGTGGACCAGGGATGACAGATTTATGGAGAGAGTGCTAATGACGGTAGGTTTGCTGCTGAGACACTTGGGCAGATGCAAGTGAGTATTGTTTCAGGAAGGATCAGAGATTTTCAATCAGCCTTCTCTTTCTTGGTTGAGAAGCATGGGGACAGAAATGACAAGAAACCCAACTTAACAGCTTTAATTTCCTCAGCAGAAAGAGGGTAAGAGTTTGGGGAGCGTAGCACAAGGAGAGTTTTGCATGTAATGCCAGTTAGCTTATTGAGTCATACATTTTCTTCACCCTCTCTGCCCGAGGAGGTTTCTACTCCATATTTCAAAATGCAGTGTGCAAGAAACAAGAGCCAGTGTGGGGTGCGGTGTATATTTTAGCATGGAAGAAAAGACAGCCAATGCATATAATTTTGTGGGAAGTAATGAAGTGTCGTGGAAAGTGCATGAAATGAATGTGTTTTTATGTACTCATTTTAGAAATCGTTAAGGATAATATTTGCCTTTTTGTGAAAGGGTGTTTGCAGAAATCTGCATCCGTGTGTGAGCTGTGTGACTGCTGATACCTGTTTTTCACTCTGAAGTTATGCTAATTATCTTTGCCAGAATCAAGGCACTTTCTCCCTTTTCAGTATCCATAGGAACCCACAGGGGATGAAAAAGCCTGACATTTGATTCCCAGCTTTTGTTTCCCTAATCAAAAATAAAGGTATAATGGACAAGAAGAAGCAATTTCATTTAGTCTACTCATCACAGCAGGTTTTATTATTCGCTTGAATCTTGCTGCTGTATTTTATTAAATTACACTTCTGTTTGAGTTTGCAGCATCGCTTTTCAAGGAGAGCCCACTGCAGCCCCTTTTGCAATAATATGTGCTTTCTTATAAGCTTAGTGTTCACTAAGTGAGCTTGAACTTTCTCCCTGGCCTGCCTAATTTCTGATTTTGGTGCAGAAACCAAATCACTGCCTGCCTGTTCTGCCTGTTTGTTGCCCCCTGCCCCATCCTGTAGATTGGAGCCTGTCCTTGCTAATGTAGGCAAAACAGAGGCAGGGCTACATCACATTGCTGGCTGATTTTCTTAACAAAACAGGCTTTGCAAAAGCTGCTTAAATTCAATTTGCATTTGTAAAATAAAAACACAGCACAGCGTAGTCCACTGGGAGATTTTTCATGCTATGCAGGTATATTTTCAGAAGTGGTAATCAAATATTCTGGTGCCGTACACACACGGTTTCTGGTTTAGCTGTGGTCCTTTTGTTTTGTTTGGGATGAAAGTGAATGACTGTTGTTGCTTTCCCATTGAAGAAATCCATTCACAGGACAAGAGAAATGTAAGTGGCTCTGAAAATGATGTTTATAGACTTGAAAACCAGTTGAAAGGCAGTTTTGTCACCCTCTAAACCTTCATGGTGGTTCATGTGTATGGCCAAAGCCCCTTCATCTCGGAGGGAGACCTGTGGTAGCTGATGCTGAGCCCAGGCAAGTGTGAGAGAGCTGCACCATCACTGGTGAGATGAAAAGACATTTACTTTGAGTTTGTCATTTTACTGCCTGCTCGTCAGAGCAGACCTGCTTTGTGAATAGCAAGGGTTCCAGGCATCAGAGGGAGCACACAAAAAATGGTGGGATAATTCCATAGACTTGAAAAACAAGTCTCTGTGTCCATACAGGATACAACTTGATGCCTGTGATGTTGGTAAGGTATTATATATATTAAGGTATAAATCATATGTAGGCATTTATTTTTGTTCTACCTGATGTTGTCTGTGTCTGCCTGTAATGTTTTTCTACTGATTGAAGGCTGAGAACTCACAGAAACCCTCTTAAAAACCTTCTCAGGAAGAACTTGCTGGAACTTCTTTTCTGCAAAGGAGTGTCTTTTAAACAAGACCCCTTGCATAGTCATTTGGACTATGAGAGCCCTTATTTTCAAATGTGCAGGGTTTCTCCTCTCTTTCCCCAGAGCACTCTGAACCCAGTGTTTAGGTGGCCATGTTTATGTGGAGGTGAAGGGCAGGTTTTGGTGTCTCCTGGCCGCTCACGTGGCCATGTAGAGTGGCCTCACAAGCCATTTTCTTTTCAAAGTTCTTTAAAAAAATCTGTGAGCAAGACTTAATTTATGCATTAGACAGAGACCCTGTTTGATAGTTTACAGCCAGTGTGTATGAAGTAAGTATGGCTTTCATTAAAGAGGAGACATGTATTTTAGCTCAGCTGAGGGATGGGGAAACCTGGGCCATAAAGACAATATTGTAGTATAGCCTCCCTTTTTAATACCAAGCTGTGTGCTGCACTTCTGAAAAGCCTGGAGTTGTGGGGGCTGAGTTGATCAGAGCTCAGCATGCTTTTTTTCCCTTGCCTTATAACCCTTGTTAACTTTTCAACTTGTCAAGTACATGGTGGTTTATGAAATTTTAAAGCTAACAGTATGCTGCGTGGGGATGTCAGCGATACGCTAGACTTTTGAGTGCATCCTGAGATGAATAAATCATGAAGTCAGAGAAAGTTGCAATTAAAGAACCCAAACCTTGATGCTTGAAATATTAGACTTGGGTTTGTGTGACTTTAAACAATAATCACGGCTGGAAGAAGTTCACACTTGAATTGTGGATCAGCAATAGGAAAAAGAAAAAAGGTATCTCTGAAATATGTGTCTCTTCCAGGGCATCAGACTGATATTTACTGACCTTAAGTGGAATTATTATTGAAGGAGTCAATTCCCTTCAGCTCAAACAGGTAGATATCCTCCTACCACAGTGGAGATGGAAATTGCCTGCCCTGGTTTCCTCCTGGTCCCGCTTCTTTATAAATTAAGATAATCCTTCGTTTGATGTTTACTTAGTGGGTGACCTTCCTGTATTTCACAGAGTCTCTGTAAAGATGCTGCAGGTTATATTCATTTCTGTTAGAATCCACTATGGCTTTAGCTGCTACACTGTGACTGTGGGTCAAGGCAAGGGTTGCATTAACATTTCATCCCATCCCCGTCTCCCCAGTCGCCTTTGAGATATTTCTGATTTTCCGCAGACTTGAGATGAGCAGCCGATGTGTCTCATGCTTGCATTGCTTCTTATTTTAGCTTTTCCCTTAAAAAAGTGTGGGGAAAAAAAAAAATTGTCATTATGGCTGTGTGTTTCAAGAGGGTCTCCGTGGGAATTGTGTGCTGTCTGTCAGTAGGGACACCCGGTGAGTCACGTCTTTGACTCCACATCCATGAGTAATCTCCCTGACTTCAATAGGATTACCCAGGTGTTTAAAGTAAAACTATGTTGTAGAGGTCTGTGGGATTATAGGACCAGAAAGATTGGTTGTGTGGCTAGTCACCAAGATTTTCTTTTATTTTCTCATTTTATGAGTTTGAAAAGTCAATAAAAAATAATGCAAAACACATGCATGATTAAGGCACGGGCTTAGCTGCTGCTGTGCCGGGAAGTTCACAGTTAGGGTTTCTGGAGGAACTCTCTCATGGTTTTTCTTCCTTACCGTGTTTTCACTATAATAAATGCGTATTATGTGTCCCTATATATGAACTGATAGCACTCCAGTTAAGGTCATTTTCAATTAAAAACTAATTTGTTTGATCAATCTGAGTGGTTCAGGTGGATGCACCGCTTGGCCTTGGTTTCATGTGGTTTTGTTTTTCTCTCCTCAGTTGTTTCTTGGTATCACCCTTATTGCTGCGGTTTCCAAATAGCTTCCAGCGGTGCACATCTGTACATGCTCTTTCATCTGCTCCCCAGGGAAAGACGGATGTGGAGTCGAGTGTTTTGCTTGTGAAGGTTTACATAACCATGCACATGCTTATGTGGGTAATGTATATGTATGTGCTATGCTAGAAAAGGGAAGTAAGTGCAAAATTACCCTTACACCCCAGGCCAAAGGTTTGTCCGCCCTGAGCAGCAGCCAGCAAACCCCTGCCCACTCTGTGAACTAACCTGGCCCAGCTGCAAATTTACACACCCCCACTGCTCTGACCTGGGTGATCTCTATGGCCACAAGGGCATTGAGGGCCTCTTCAGTAACAGCAAAGTATATTTAGAGCTTGACTGGAACATTTTATTTTTAATTCTTTGCAGGCTGAAAAATGTTAAAAATCATCATGTTACCTATGTATGTACAGAGTCCCAAAAGTATTCCTCCTGAAGTCCTCCCTCCTTCCAGGTTGTCCTCTTTTTCTGACTTCCCTGTGCTGCTGTGAATGTCCTGCCACCATCCCTCCCCTTCAGAGGCTAACAGGATCCACTTGTACAAGTTTGTATGAGAAACATTAATATGGGGAAAAGGTAGTTGGAAACCAAAACACTAAGTATATGGATTTCATCTTAATTTCTGAAAATTGATTTTTGATTTTATTTTCCCTCCTGTGAAACATTTTTAAAATTATAGGAGTATTAACCTGCTAGCAGAACTTATTTATTCTAGTGAAAATGGTAGTTTTCTCATGGTTGGAAGCTTACTCGGCTGCAAGATAATGTAGAACTCACACATGTCTAATTTTTGATTTAAAAAAGAAAAGCTGTGGAAACCTGTTGTTAAGATTTGAGCATGCTGGTGACACAAGATGTATCTACGTCTTAAATGGACTTTAGCTGGAAACAAGGAAGAAACGCTTGTTTTTTATCGGTTTTTTTTTTATCACCTATCAAAAATGCAGTGGGAAACATAAAATCCATGGCAGGGATGTAGGAATAGTTCTCTTTCACACACAGCACATACAGAAGAGGGAGTGGAGGGCCTAGATTCTCATTTCTCTTCCATGGTGTTTTACGTCCATTAAGAGTGTGCCTGAGCTGGTTTCACTGAGATGTTCCTTAAAGTGAAATAATTTGAGCATGCAGTCTTTCTGCCCCTGTCTTCCCCTCCCCTCCCTGACTCTTCAGTAATTGCATCCTGGTTCACATTAATTCGGTACGCTAATTGTTAAGAAATAAGAGGCTTGCCAAGATGCGGAATTAAAGTGATTGCCCTTTTGTCTGCAGAAACAGTGGAAGCTAATAATTATTACTCTTATATTTTTGTTGCGAAAACTTCTCTCTCCCGCTCTCAGTTTCCCAGACCTGTGTTTCTCCTTTGACAAAAAGCGATCTGATTTGATGTACACAGGCAGTACTTCAGAATCTATCAGTCACAGCCACAGCCTTCCCAGCCTGCTGTATATTAATAAGCAGATGTGTCATCCTGCAGACTGCTCAATAATAGATCTTTTTAAGAACTGCTTTTCCTCTGTGTAGTTCAGGTACTCCAGAACTAGAATTTAAGCACTGCTTTCATTTTATATAGAGATATCAGGAGATACTCAGCCTAATGTAGAGTTGTATATTTGCATTTGCAGAACGTTTTGTCTTCCTTTATTCTCTTTGCAGACACAAGGCTTGCAATGCCAAATAGCTCATCAAGATATACAATGTGCAGAGAGAAAATAATCTTAATGTCTGTCTGTGAGGTTTTTTGTGGTTTTTTTTGTTTTTTTTTCTTTCTTTCTTTCCTAAAATTACTTCCCTACATTGCTTCCAAAGGAGCCTGAGGACCTCAGAAGTACATAAAACCAGTTTTCCTCTCCCTGGGATGCTTGCTCCCCTGAGCATGCAGGGGTGCTGCCCTTGCTGAAGCAGCACTTCGGTCTCCTGGGCTCATTCCTGTGACTTTGCTTTGCTGTCCTGCAAACCCCTTGTCAAATGGTTTCTTCTGTCCATGCTGGTCTGTGGATTTTGATGAAAGCCAGAAATACCCCTGTTTTTTATTAATTTGGGCTCCTCCTGCCTTCTGCTGAAAATAAACAGGGCAGGAGGTGAGCCAGCTGGGAGAGAGCAAGGATATAAAACTGTGTTGCAGGAGAGCTGCTGGGAATGCCAACCAGCTCTCCTCAATTTTTTTCCCCTGGATTCTCAGTGATTTCAAGGGAAATCAGGCTTTCTAGGACTCTTGCAAGACTGCTCTGTAGAGATAGCAAGGAGCAAATTGAAGTAACACATAAGGCATGCTGACGACCACAAAGGTGCTGTAAAACAAACAGCAGGGCATGTTATTGTTATTATTCAAATATTATCTGGTTCCTGTAACATCTGGAAAGCCCAGACATGGATCGGAACCAGATGTGCTCTGTGCCTCATGACTGCAGAGCAGAGAGGGACACCTGCCCCAGAGCCCCCTCGTTGTGAGGCACCACAGATGGGGTGTAGGGAGGCTGTGGGCCAGGGATCTACATCAGTGATCTACATGTCAGCCTCAGCATGCCAAAAGCAGAGTCTATTTAAAAATCCACCAAATAAATGCAAGTGGAGATGCATGTGTTGACTTCAGTGACACAAGGCCAGAAGTGGGCTTTTTGACCCTCTCAAAACAGATGTGGGGTCTGTCTTTGGTATTGCAGCAAGGGGAAGGGTTTAGGGAAGGACCAGAGAGAGTTTTCCAGCAATGAGTGTGTCTCTTCTCTGCATGCCAGTGTAAGAGAAAACGCAGTTGTTTGGTTTTCAAATATACAAGTTAAGGGGAACAGGTGCCATGGCAGACTAGAAGTACATCTTAGTAGCAGTAGAGGTGATGTTCACGTTGGAGGTAAGCCATGAAAGAAAACCTGGAGCTAAAAGCACAGCGTTTATTCTGGATGTGTGAAACAGAGGTAACCACAAAAGAAAAACATGGAAGTGGGATGTGGTCAAAGCAAGAAGGTGCAGAAAGGATCTTCATGGCAGCATTTAGAAAGAAAACAAATGTGTCAGGATGATTTTCTGCAGCATTGCAGTAGAGGATGTTGCAGTAACCAAAACATGAGTCCTTGGAAAGGAAGGGATAAAACATTCTGTGGAGCTGAACCCCTTCTTGGGTACAGCAAGGAAAATGTATGTATGTAAAGCACAGCCTTAGGAATCCAGGTGCACCCTGGCTTTTGGTGAGCTTAAATAACCTGCTGGGACCATGCTTAAAGCAGAATCACAGCAGAGTGTAAGCAGGACCACAGTGAGGAGGCCAGCAGTGTCCCTGGGGAGTAGAAGGGGGAAGATCAAATGTGAGCAGGAAGAAGCAGGGAGGGGAAGAAAATGTCGCCTTGGCTGCTTCTTGCATAATGATAAATGTTTTTGTAATAAACCCTTCCTGGAAGGAGGGAGAGCTGCATGGCCAGGCTTCCCAGCACAGAACAGCATCACTTGGAGCTGCAGGGAGCCTGGTTTTCTGAGTTGGGTTGTGACACTCAAGCTGATTTTAACATGAGGCTTTTTGTGCAGTGTGTCATAGTTCCTGTTCTGTTTAATCCTGTTGTTTTCGTTTTCTGGTAAACAATAGCTTTTAAATTTTTTTTTTACTTCTACTAATTAGTCACCCATCCACTTTCAAGTTGTGTCCAACAGCTGAATTTTACATGGCTTTCCCTAGGCAGCATTTTGATTGGCACCTCTTCTTCTGTCCAGCTGCCAGTGTCCACAAATCATAAAAAACCCCAATTTATCTTTCTACCCTTCTTTCAAATATGATTGAAAAGAGCCCCTGGATTCAGAGGCACAAGAGAGGGAGTGAAGGCAATTAAAAGAGACCCAAAAAGGAGTGGTCTCAATTCCTTAGGAAACATGCATAAAAAAGTTGCACTCCAGAATCTGGGGGAGCTAGAGAAAAAGTGTTTTTTATTTTAAACAAACTTCACAGTGTGCTGTTGGGTGGGCTGGTTTTTGTGGGTTTTCTTTTGGGACGGCTGGTTTATTTTCTCCCCCAAATTTGATTTAAATCTGGTGAAACTTCTGCTGAACCTTCAGGGCAATGAATTTGCTTATGCAGTCATTATATTTGTAATTTGATGGATTTTAAAGTCAAAGGAATGCTGCCTGCCTTCTGCAAGTCAAAAGGAAGCTTCCTTGCAGTTGTGAGGGAGGCGTGCGAAGCACCTGGTTTGGTACAGAGCTTTGGCGGTGGAAAGACTCCTTAAAAATTCCTAATTGATTCTAAAAATTAAGCCATTATGTAAATGTTTGTAATTCTGGGCTGCTCTGAGAAGCTTCATTAGTAGGAATACAAGAGCAGGAATTAATTTTACTTATGTGTAATGAAGAGTGGATGAGTCCTGAGGAAAGACTGCAGAGGGAAGGAGGGAAAGGAATGCTTGTTCCCCCTTTACCAGCTCTGTTCATGAAGTGCCATTTCACAGGGATTAGCTTCCTATTTGTTTTTATTTTATGGGGGGGGATATCTGTGAATATATAGTGTGAGATTACACTTTTATTGTCTGCCATGAATCCCTCGTAAGGGTAGGACAATGTGGAAATGTGCAGCCAGTGTTGCATCACAGGGATGCATTAGGGATCTCTGTCTCCACCAGTAATGACCAATTAATGACCAATAAAGCAGGAATTAATAAGGAATTAATGAAGAATGACTGAACAATTAATGAGGAATTAACAAGAAATTAAGGAGGAATTATTGATGAATTAATGACCAATTAATGACCACTGAGATAAGCAAATGAGAAGTCAGGGCTATTTAGAGCTTTAACTCATTATTTCATGACCACCCACAGACAAAGAGGCCAATATTAGTGTAGTTTTATTTAATGAGTATTTCAGATGAGTATGGGACTCACACCACGGTCTGCCAGGGGGGCTGCCTGGACATTTTGCTTCCAGCCTGTGTGATACCTTTATGAAATTGCATAACTGGAAGAAAATCCCAGATCTATGTGGTGGCTGGATGAAGTTTGTTCAGTTGCTGCTCAGCTGGAGTAGGCTGGTGGGATTTCCTGGAGGACTTGGCACAAGCTTTGATGGTGATGCACTTCAGGTCAAGGGAAGTGAAATTTCAGGTGTACTTCTTGTGCCAAATTTGCTGTGCAGAATGAGCCACAGAACATCATGTATGCACTCTCACAGAGTGGAGTCCATCACTGTTAAACTGGTTTTGCAGCCCAGCTCAGGGAGAAAAACATAAAATAGATAAAGTGGTGACAAAAGAGGTGTACTGTTGTGTCTGTTGAACATCAGATTTTCAGACCAATAGTGAAGTAAGAAATGCTCTTTTATTTCAACAATTAAGATGGGAAGCAGGGACTTAAGGTAAGATCTTGGCTCCACTTGAAGGTGGGACTACTTCATAATTTTTGTGTCTCTGAGATGTATATTGTACTCCCTACATTGAGTTTTATTGGTTTCACTGGGCACCTGGTCATGTCTCAAAGCTGGATGTTTAATGACTGGTACAAATAAAATTTATTGACCAATCAGGATGGCAGAGAAGGCTTGGAATGAGCAAAGGAGACAGAGAAATCTCAAAAGAATGAGGACAACTGGATGGGATTGGACAGACAATGGCATTAGTAGTGTGGGTGGAAGAGTGGAGAACTCCACATATGATGCCACTAAAACCAGTTGCCTTGTCCCAACAGTGAGAAATGCCCCAACCAGCCCTTGTGGGTGGGACCTTCAGCAGCAAAAACACAAGTGAGGGGGAATATGCAGCATGAGAATGCTCTTCTGGCTGCTGGAACTGGACTGTTGACACCCCAGATACAGAAGTTGTGCTACCAGGCATATTTCCTGACCTGCTGCTGTTTTACTTCTGTTGACAGCAATGGTTGCTGCCACTGGGAGCCTTCAGCATCCTCAAGCAGAATGTGTCCTTTGTTTTGGAAACAAGAAATTAAAAATCCTGCTTTTATTGCTTCATCCTGCACAGCCTCACACAATGTGACAGCGTGATCCCTCCAGGTTTTATAATATGGGCTCCCTTTTCCAGGGCTTAGGGGGAGAGTGGTGTTATTAATGAGCTCTTCTGTGTGGCTCCTGGGCAGAGGAGAAGGAAAGAATAGGGGCATGTCCTTTTGTATTGCCCAGGCATCAGATACTAATGCTTTGTAATAACAGAAAGGAACAGACAGGGGAGCCCTTGCAAATACATTTAGAAGAGGTTGTGGAGGTGATACAGATGCAGGTTTATCTCTGTAGCTTTGGGAGGGAAGGACAATTAGGTGTTTCCATGCATGCCCCTCGCTGCTGCTTTCATTCCTGCATCCTGGGAGCCTTGCTGGGTCTCCAAGCGCCCCTCAAACTCACATGGCATGTAAATCCTCAAAAAAAAATAATAAAAAAAAAGAAAATTACAAAAAAAATACAGTAACCAAGAAGTTGTTTTGCTTTGGTGCCACAGGTTCAGGGAGACAGTGGGGAAGTTTGACTACTCATCAGTGCTGAATTTGGGCTCCCAGCCCTGCCTTGTTAGTCAGGACTGAGGCATTATGGCTCTCAGCTGTGCCTGGGGAGGAGGTATTTTGCTCTTCTCCTCTCAGATGCCTCCTATGTTGGGTGCTGGAGGGGATCCTTTTGTGTAACAGCTTGTTGGAGTGCTCCTGCTCCAGCTCGAGAAGGCTGCTGGAGGTGATGGTGAGTCAGGGTTTAGTGATTGATAATTCTTATCAGCAAAAAGAGGAATGGGCTTTTTCAGGTCTGGTTTTGTGAGTTCTTTGAGGCTTTCTCAATCAACAGAAATGGGATTTAGGTCAAGTTAAAAAATGTGTTTGCAATAGGGCAGTGAGCCCATGTCCACTAGCTGCATCTCTTGAGTGGTGTGCAGTGGTTCTCTGATCCTCTCCACTCCTTGAGCCTGTTACCACTTCTTCTTTTGCCTAAAACACAGGTAATGCCTTACACAGTGTCACAAAGGCTTAGTGTTTGTCTCAGGTGCTCAACCCAAAATGAGGCTATGCTCAAACTTAAAATGCTTTTAAATGTGAATTAATAGCTCTTAAAACGAATGTTCCTGGTGGTGGCAACATTTGTCAGCCAGAAGTGAAAAGGAGAAGTGAAAGATGAAGACCGTGTTATTTGAAGCCTCACATTATTGCACTTTGAAAGGGTTTATGGTGTTGTGGTTGCTCGGAGAAAAGCAGAGGCAGGACACCAATAGGCTGTGGGGAGCTCTGTGTGTCTCTGGAGCCCTGCCTTCATTATTATGCAGTGCAAGTGGCTGTTGGCACAAGAACAAATTCCACTGTAAATTATGTGTGATTTACATGAGAAGCTCATTAATTCTCTAACACCGGATTTAGATGGTTTCATTTGTAAAGGGTGTCATTTTAAACACCGCTCAAACATATTTCCTTCTATCTCCTGACTCAGAGTGTGTGCTGGGAGATGATAAACAATAAAGTGTGTATGTGTTCATAAATACATGCACACAGACACACATTAGAAAATGGAATCAATTAGAAGGTATGCTTGGTGTTTAGCAGTGCTGCCTGTGATACACGGATTGGCTGCCTGTTTTATAATTCTGCTTGCCTCAGTGCTTGTGTATTTTGGACCTTGCAGGGTTTTTTTGTTTTCCATTTATTGGTGTAGAGGCAAGCCCTTTTAATTTTGATTTTTAGTATTAAACTTGTATGTTAATGCTTACTCTGTGCTTCTGTTGCCCTCATTTTAAGGGCTTCCCCTTCCTGGACAAGCCTCTGCCCTGGCTTCTGGAGCAGCAAGACTCAGCATGAATGAGCAGTACAGTTCTGTGGCATAAGCAATAAACAGAGTGTCTTTTTTTCTTTTTTGTTGTATGTTCCTGGTTTTTCTCAGCTCTGCTATAACTCAGAAGTTTGGCAAAAGTAATAGTCAGAAGGGGGAAAAAAAAATCCCTCAGTAGAAATACTTTTTTACTGGGGGCTCTGCCTCTTGCTTCAAGACAGACGCAGCTGATAGGCACACCCGAAAGTGTCTGTGGTTGCAGCTCATATGTTGAGGCAATGTAGTCTGTAGTTTCATTTAATGCTGCTTTTGCATTAAGCAGCATGACCCTTCTGCATTAGCTGAAAGAATTATATGCTCGTTTTCAGCTTGCACTTATTGTTTTAATCCAGCATCTGGAGCTATGTGTTCCCTGATATAGGGCTGATGTCGAAATTTGGACGATGGTGTAAGTGTTTTATCATACGTTCATGTGCTGTTTGGGTTTAAGTTGCAGCTTATAATTATTTTAAATGGGCAGTTGCTCTTTAGAAAATCTTAAGCTTGACGCAAACAATAAATGCAGGACAAGCTGCCAGACTCACCTTTGAAGTCTCTCTGGCCTAAGGAAACTGTTCCTTGACATCTCATTACTTTCCTTCTCTTATTAGAAACAAATGTGGATTTCCTACACGTAGATTAAATATGGCCTGAATTAAGAAAGCTGAGTTAGGCAGCAGCAAAAGAGGAGAAATTATGCCATGCTCCACTGCGGTTTTGTTTATCAGGACATAAGTCTGAATTTATTATTTTTTATGACTTGTAAGTTAGTGCAAGGAAAGAAAAAGGAGCAGTCATTTTTTCCCTATGACAATCAATCTACTGTTCCATACGCATTTGAACAATTTTGCCACAGGGAAAAGAAAAACATGCCTGTCTTAAGTAACCTAAACATCCATGGTGGTTGTTCTTCTGCACGTAGCAGGGCTTTCCTTGCTCGGGGAGAATTTTTTTCTGTTATGTGGAGAAAGTGATTTTGACTCACAAGGTATGGGAAAATGTAGGCAGGGTTTCAGTGGAGGAGGAGGAAAATCCTCCTGTAGCTCTTGTGCTTATGAACAGCATGTATCAGACCTTCCCTGACCTTTTTTTATTTTGGGCCTCAAGCTTAAATTTTATGTCATGACCAATCTGCACCACTACTTAGGAGTTGATAAACATGTTTTTGAAAATAAGAATACTGGCAATTTTTTCTTCTCCAACAGAACTGCTTGCATTCAAGCTCCTTATCTAATTTTATTAGAGACAAAATTTGGGGGGAGGGGGCAACCAAACCAAGAAACATTGTGCTGTTTTCATTTGTCTTCAACAACTTCTTGCAGAATAGCACTGGAACAACATTTCATTTAATGTTACAAGAGTTGCAATGGTGGGGGCTGTGCTGCTCTCCCCACACTTGCTCTATCTTGAACTGGAGATGTGTTGGAAAGGAGGTAGGATGAGACACATGGCTGTGGGTTGCAAACAGACTGAAATCCTGTACCCAAACCAGACAGAAATCCTGTACCCAAAGCCAGCACATGGCAGAATGGGTCAGTCTTCAAGTGCTGCCACCCTGCATACTCTGTGTATATAAGCCCCTGAAAATCCTGTGTTGGCTTGATGGTTTTTTTCTGTAGTGCTTTTCTTTTGAAAATCCAGTGCTTCTGCAGGCATAGGATAGGTTATTCCTAGCTTGGTGTTGCTTTAGCTTGACTAAACTTTAGGTCTGGAAAAGCATTTTGAAAATATTTCACGGCGTTTTATTCTGAGGGAACATGTTTAGGTCAGTTCTGTTTGAACTATCCTAAAATATTTAGTCCCTTATAGACTGAGAAGGAGGCCTGTGCCTGGTGCAAATCTATGCAAATATTATTGGGGAAAAAAATTTATAGGAACAGATGACACCAGCTGTTAATAGGACTCATTAAGCATCATGTTCTAACACAACGTTATTTTTGAGTATAGATGAGCCCTCAATGAACTCTCCCTTTCCTTTCCCCAAACCCATCATGCAATACTGCCTGTAGTGGAATATTTTAATTCTTTGTAAATTTTAATAAAAAAGTTCTGGGTTGTTTTGTTTTTTTTTGGTTTTTTTTTGGTTTTCTTTTTTTGTTTTTTTTAGTTTAAAATGTAAGCAGAGCACCTAGTGCTTATTTACCTGTGAGGTTGAAGGTGAGAGCACCTTGGTTATAAACAGTTTCTATCTTGAAAAATATACAGCTGTAGGTAGACAAGATGCACAAAAGGTGAGAGAAAAGAATTATCCTTATTTGACAGGTCTACTGAGGCAGAAAGGGAAAACAAAGTTCCCTAGTTTTGTAGACTTACAAGTCTACAGTGTAATCCCATTTGGAGAAACACAGTGGAATTTAGGAGTGAAACTTAGCTCATTTCTCTAAGGGAAAGCTCCAAGAACATTTTTGTAGCTTATGTTCCTGGTACATAAGAGGCCAGGCCAAGTATTTCCAAAAATAAAATGAAACATTCTGCCAGCAGACTCTTCTGTATGTGTGTATATATTCATAAACACACACACATATATCTATCTATTTATATATATATTAAAACAAGAAAAGTCTTATTGCATCTCTTCTATATGACGAAGTTTGGGTTTGGTTTCTTCTTCATCAAACGTGTATGTAGGGAATTTTGTTTCCAACCAAAGCACTGAAAAAAATCAGTAGTTAATGCTATGTGAGATAGAATGAGGCAAGTATGTCACCTGTAATATGAAAAGGTATTAACTTCTTAAGTCAGAGAAATTTAGCTGGACAGGCTGGAGTTTTAATCTGACTCCTGACTGCTATATCAAATAAATTTCAGCTAAGTAAGGCAAACGTTTATAATTAATTTCAGAGTGGCTTAATTTTTGCACATTAAGCAAATTGGTATCTTGTTTTAGGCTCTGAAGCAGGGAGGCAACTCAGCATGAGTCTGTGTGTGATTTATTTAACAAGGGACCAGCTTAGAGACTCTAAAGTCATGCTTGGAGTTGAGCTGGTGCCCAGCATTCATGCATTGTGGCATTCTCTCTCTCAAGTGGCAGCTTCATGATGAGGCAAACTCAGAAGCTCTAAAACTCAGAAATTCACAGATGAAACTCAAAGTTTATTAGCCTGTCTCTTTTCTTTTTTGTGGTGGTTTGGTGCTGGCATAACTCTAATGACATCAGGCACTTAAGGAGTGACACTGCTGTAATAAAGACCTGGAGACTAATGGTGTTTGCAATACCATTTCTCATCCAGTCTTTGTCTGCTGCTAAAAGCTCCCTGTTTGCTTCTGCTCACCCTTTTCACAGTTGAACACACATCAGCTGACCAACAACAGTTTGTCTTTGGTGCTCAGGATCCCAGTTTATTCTTCCACCCAAGCAGGAGCCAGACCTAGGTCAGCTTGGTTTCTGAGGTCAGACAAAATCTGGTTTATGGCTGTGGGCAGGAGCTCTAAGAGTGGTAATGCTAATTCACAAAATGAATGATCTGTTGTTTTAAAGGCCAGGGGAAGCCTAATGCAGCACAGGACAGACATTGTCCTTTTGGTGGTGCTGTGTACAGTTCTGTATAGCTTATGCTGTTCCTTGTCTTCATTTATCTTCACTGAACTGTGGCCACTGAAGGTGCCGCCTTCTTACTGGACCCTCTCCTGCAGTTCATGTCTGGTCTGCCCATTAACAGGTTAATGTTTTATTTCTGAGTTAATCTTTAATACTGTTTCCCTTAGGGACTTTCCCAGTGAATTATAAGGAACCTGTGTTTATCTTTAAAGCCTGGTCCTGCTGAAGTTGAGAGAATGATGATGGAGGAAACACGCTAGTTCTTAAAATGCTACAACTAGTGTTTCATCCCATCTCTCCCCTCCTCTCATGCTTTAAAATCCTTAAGGATCCCTAAGTAGGCACTTTTAAAATCAAAGCATTAAGAAGCAAAAGTGTGGTGCAGAATTATGAGCCAGATGTTGATCCTGGTAACTCAGGTATGCCATTCCCTCACACACACTCGGCTTTCCTTGTGGCATTTCCCCAGAGAGGACCCTGGCGTTAGACACAAGCTGAGATCAATCCCCAGCCTGTGGCATCTGTTTGCTGAGGGTTGGAGCTGCTTATTGAGTTGAAGTCGTGTGAACTGAGAAACAGAGACAACGTGATGTTGGGAGCGAGCCTGGATCTTAGGAACACATTGCTTAAGTGACCAGAAACTAAGCTGCTGTCTGTGTGCCAAACCAAAGTTAAAAGCCATGTGGGTTTCAGGACTTTTTTTTTTTTTTTTAAAGAAAACACTTGTTAAAGAATAAGCTGCATTCAGTGATTGATTGCTTGTTGCTCTTGCACAGCTATTTGTACCCTCAGCTTTTACTGAAGCCGTACACCTGAGGCCTTGGATTATAGGGAGCGCAGTATGCATAGCAGAGTGCTGAAAATTTGGCCAAAATATTGATGTGTTGAAGTGTTGAATTGAGGGATATTTCTGAAGGAAGTAGTGCTGCTCTGCTTTATTGGGGCTGACTAAAAGGAGGAGGGATTTTTTTCATAGCAGTTCTTCCCCCTGGCTTTTTCAGAGTTTTGCTTGGAACTCTGTCTGGGGTATCTTTGAATGTTGCATTAAACATTTTAGTTTGGAACTGCAGGTAGGTGCTGTTCCATGTCTGTGGCTTGTACAGAGAAAAATCAGGAAATGAAGGAAAATTTGTTTTGAATTTCTTTTTTATGTGATAGGTGGTAGAGGATGGAAGGGGAAGACTTTCCATGTAAAGCAGAGGAGGAAGATGCTGGGTGTGGAAGAGGGCTATGTTTTTATTTTTATATATCCAAGACCTCAACTTTTTACACAAAGAAAGAGAGAGGATGGGGGGGCAGGCATAATTCTGGGACATCTGGCCCCAGTGACGCTCTTGCTGGTGATTAAGTCCATCTTGAGATCAGCCTTTCTGGCTAACACATAATTTCTGGGGTTTTGTTCCTACTTTGAATGGTTAACATATGATACGTCTATACATTGTTTTTCTTGCAGCTCATTTTTCCCCTCTCGTGTGATTTTCAGGATTTACACACTTGGTTTGTGTTGATGGTGGTTCTCCTGACAGTTTTTTGTATAGAAAGGTTAAGGCAGCTCTTGGGTTCGCAAAGACAGGAGTATTATGCTTGAGCCCGGCATTAGTCATGCTTAACTGCTCACATACTAATTTGGCACTAAATCATGACTTCTTTTTTTAACTAAATGCCACCATTTTAGGCAACTCTACTTGTGCAAGTTGCAGTCAAGCTGATGAACCAGTCATAAACGATGGCACTGCACAGCTTCTCCCTTCCACTTATGCCCATCCTCCAAATGTGGTAGGAGGACTGGAAAACAGCCAAGTGAACAGAAAACGCAAATTTGCTTTGTGTTTTCACTGGAGCAAGTAGCTTTCTATAGGAGGAAATCTGAAAAATTTAGAATATGCTACTAAAATTTGCATGAGAAGTTCTGCATCTCCTTAAAAGAAGTGGTGTTCTCCTGGCAAAGGTGATTGTGAAGAGTTATGTCGCAGTTGGATTTCTCTTGATACTGAAACTGGATTAAAAAGGTAATGTATGTTACCACACTTTTCTTTTTCCTTTTGTCTTTGGAAGATGATCAGGCAGTGCAGAGAACACATGCAGAACCAGAGGAGGTTTTAGCTGTCTCCTGGGCTCAAGCTTCCTTCAGGGAGAAGGTTATTCATCTTCGTACGGAGGTGGGATCCTTGGCTTTCTCATCTGCAGCAGTCTAGGTACTGTCTCATGCCTAAGGGGAGGTGTGGATTGTGTTTTCTTGTAGTTATATTATTTTGTCATGAGTGTGGTTCTCGGTCTGAGTTTGGTGGAGCTGAATTCCACTGACAGAGCAAACAGTGTGCAAACATTCAGGGCATCTCCTGGCCGACAATTTGATGAAAGAAGTGGGCAGGACTGTATTTACGAGCCATTACCCCTTAGCTATTTTCATGAGCATAATAAAAGGTTTCTTTGATTTTGTTCATTTTACACTAAGAAGCCCTATCAAGTACAAGAAAATAATCACTTATCAAAATCTGCTACTACAGCCGAGAAGTTAAACCATGGACCTCACTTGTCAATTTGCTGTGTGGTTTTCTTCAGTGTTTCTCTTTACCCTTTCCATAGCTCAACCTTCTATACATGTGACTATGATACCCATAGTCAGTTTATGGTATCCAGAAAAACAGCTTACAAGAGTTTGTTTTTTTTTTTTAAATAAAATTAGATAAATATATAAGTACAGCAAATAACACAGTCTGATTTATGACCATCTTGGGATATCCCCTCCCCGTCTCAGCTTTTCTGCAGTGACAGATGGAAGAAAATATCTTTCCAATTTTAAGAGTTAGTTACAACTGTGCAGAAGGACAGGCACCACGTGGACCTCAGTGGGAAGCAGTTTTGATTTCTTAAACGTGGATCATGTTCCAGTCAGCTTCAGAAGAGAGACCCCCCAATTGAGATTTTTAATGAGCTAGGGAGAGTGTTAAAACTGCCTGCCTATCTACCTATGAACCCTCAGTGTAGAGAGCTAAATCACTGTGAAGTATTAAAAGTAGAAGAGGTTATCTAACTAGGCATTTTCTCTGGTGTAAATGGTATTCATGCATGTGCATATCACTTCTTTCTTCTTAATTTCTCTGTTTTCTTCTAAAGCAGCATGAATGACTATGCTCCCATCAGCAGCCTTGATTAACTTGTCTAGGTAACAGCCTGAAAACAACACAGCAGGCACAATTTCCTTGTGGGTTTGAGCCACTGAAACAAATTCAGTCTCCTTTACATTTCTTCTACCCTAAAGATATTGAAAGGGGAGCATATGTGCAAGAATAAATGTATATGTGCATGGGGATATGTTTGTATGTATTAGTTGTAAGAGCCAGTAAATGCCTGGGTTGACCTGGGAATCTGAAGAAATACCTGTGAATAGGGTACTTTATAATGAAAATAAATAGAAAGCCTTTGGTGGCGGAACTTAATGGAATTAAGGAAAATATTGGATTTTGGGTGCTGTTTCAAAGTCGTTCAGAATGGAAGTGGCATAATCAATATGTAGCTCTTTGGCTGTTAGCTCTACAGATTTAGCTGAAATCACATTAAATTGAATAGATTTTATTTGTGGCTCGGGCAGTAGGGTTATATTTAACTGAACTCTCTGGAAGTCAGCTATTTGGGAGCTGCCAGCTCTTCACAAAGTGATGCTGTCTGTAGCTGTAGCCTAACAAATCATGATATCATTCTTCTGTCATTACTGATGTGGCTTCTGCTTTATAAACACCAACTAAACACAAAAAGTTCTGGTGGTGTGTGTCCTGTTTGCTCTTCCTAATTTGCCCATTGATTTCTTTCCCCATCTGGTCTCAGGTGAGCTTTGTTATGCCTTTCCTATTCCAAGGCATCTTTGCCAGAAACAATCTCCCTCACATTGATTTGAAAATGTCTGCTGCAAGCAAAATTGCGGGCCAGGGTTTTAGGAAGGTGAGGGTCTGGGCTGAGTTTTCGGCTGTGTGGAGCATCTGACATGAGACATGTTAGTAGAAACTGCTGTATTTACCAGTGTGGAAAATGACAAGTGTTGGTTTTAAACTCAATATTCACACAGCCAGTCTGTAGTAGAATCTACAGGTAGGACAGCAAAAATATTTTTTTCTATTAACTACCAGAAAAGCTATTAATAGATACATTTGAAAAGCCATAGAAGCCAGTATTTCCAATTGCAAAACGCTCTGTAAAAAATTATTTTTGTATCTTGCAAAGAAACTACCATACCACACAAACAGAATCCAAATGAAAAACTGTCTTGTGTTCTGGAGATGCTGTCATGAGAAAGGCCTCCTATGTAGCATCTGTTCACACTTCCCACATATTGTGTAAATATATCCACTTCAAGTATTTAATCTTCCCAGAAGTTATGCTTGCCTTTCTTCTCCAAACAAGAAAGCTGGAATCCTCTTCTTCCTTACAAAACCCACCTGTAGCTTGGCAAACTACCAGATTAAATTTGATTGTGTTGGGTTAGTGTGGGTTTTTTGGTGTTTTTTGGTCGGTTGTTTTTTTGTTTTTTTTTTTGTTTTTTTTGTTAATGCTCCAGTTTTAAATTTTGCATAAAAGCTGTAAATGTTTCTGAAGCTATGACTGATCTCATTTCCCCCTTGCCCCCAATCCCTAGGAACATTCCTAGTAAGTTACTCAGTCCCTCTCTCTTCTGAACAGGGAGAATTTCAGCCGTAAATAAGGCAACACTTGAAATCGTAAATAATGTTTGGGCAGCTTGTGCTGAGGGCTTCCCAAAGGGAAGGAATTATTTTGCCATGGCAGTGTATCGTGGGGCTGTCCGGTGTCGTGCTTGGAAGCCCATGGTGTTGCTTTGGAGCAGGCTGTTTATTGTGCAGAGTGCCTCCAAGGATCTGGGAGCTGGGTGGTGACTCTTGAGAAATTGGCTTTGTGGGATGGCAAAGTAAATCACGCTGATGAGAAGGGGAGAAGGGGAGAACTGAAGCCACCAAATACTAACTGGTGCTAAGAATTTCCATGCTAAGGCTGAAAATGCAGCTTTATCTCATGACTTGGTGGGGAAAAAAAAAAGGCAGGAACATATGTCAATGACAGATTGCCAACCTTAGCGTTTAATTCCGGGCATTTTGTGGGTTTATAGGATTTGCTGACAAAAAGATGAGGGGGAAGGGTTGGATGGGATGCAATTTCCTGAGTGTTCTTCTTGAAGGGGGAAAAAAAAAATTCTCAACCCATCTTCTTTTATTTGAATATATTGGAAACAGCCTGAACAATCGTAGTTTTTTCATTAGAGTAAATACCTTTGAGTTATGACACTTTTTCTCCTTTAAAAGCAGTTTCCAAAGCATTGGAGAAGTATGCATAATTAAATGCTTTCCTTATTTGAACTTCATTGGGAGGCAGTCTATTTCTTTCTTCATTTGACACCTCTGTGCTGTGCAGACTCGTGGTCTGTTGAAATGTTCACAAAGATGTGAAGAACCCCAGTCTGCCTGTTCCATAAAGATGTATAATGAGCAATGTTTTGAACACCTCTGAGAAGCAAGACAAGCGAGGATATTAAAAACTATGCACTGTATTGCACCCAAGTGTTTATTTAATAGACACTGAGTAGACATAGTATATAAAAGTTCTGTGTGCTCTCTTGCTTTGGCTTTTTCTGTCTGAATCTCTATCTACCCATGAAATGTCCTTGATCTGAAAGTCTCTAACCTGCTTTTGGCATGGCACCGTGACAGGGAACTGTCTTTAGTGATGCAGTAAGAAGTCCAGCTGAACTTTTGTAAATTTCATTTGGATACTCTGAATAAGATATACTGAGTGGACAGCTGGAGGAAGTTATTAAAACTTTGCAGGAAAACCATGAAGCAATTGGAATATGAATTATTTCTTTTTGTTTTTTTTCCCTCTCCAGACCAATTCCTGGAGGAAGGAGGTGGGGATTAGAGGACTTTTTTCCCCTTTGGAGGTATGACATGTTTCTCTCTTGACCAAGAAACAGCTTGGGAAAAGGAGAATGCTGTGCATATGAAGGGCTTGAAGCATTTTCAGAAAAGGCACTTGGCTATATTAAAGGCCTTTTAATATTCACAAAGGCCATGTTTGAATGTACATCAATCTGCTGCTGTTTTTCTCACTGAGCTGGAGTACATGGAGGCTTCTTTCAGGGTTGGGTACCAGTTTGTGAAGTGCTGGGTTGCAATTTTTTCCCTTTCTGCATCAGCATCTAAGGAGAAGTCAAAGGCCTTATCTTTTGGCTCTGGATTCTGTCAGGATGTACTTCAGCGAGTCTGAGGTTCCCTGGCATTACAGAAGAAATTCATGTAGTAGTTTTCCTGTTTCTTCATGTTGCTGATGTAATTTTTTGCAGATTGGAACCTCTGTTCTGATTATGGTGGGGCCTTCCTAACCTGAGCAAATTTGATACTACAGGGTGTGTGTGGGTCTGGGTTGGTTGATGAACCTTGTAAACTCCATGGGTGACACCTCCAGTGGAAATTAAAATACACCTTGAGTCCTTCATGTGCTGAGTTTTCTGAGCTGACAAACTGCTCTAACAAAATTGTTTTATGTTCTCCATGAGTTATTTGTTCATTTCAGGGTTCATGAAATATAACAGGTGTACAGGCCACTTGGCAGTACTTGTAAAGCCCATGAGCTTGTCTTTGCTGGTTGAAAATCCCCAGTAAAGTGTGGATGTCCATAATAATCTTCACTGATCTGCCATGAAAGGCTTGGGGGAGTTTGCAAAGTTCTCTGGTAAACCAGAAGATCATATAACCACCCACAGCATGCCATTTCTTGCAGTATTCTCTTAGGATGTTAACATGCTGAAATCCATCCCTCTCAGGCTTGTGAGGGTTACAAAGCCTGTGGGGATGGCAAGTGGTGTTTTTAATCCTGCTCTGAGGCTCTGTGGATTTATGTCCTTCTCTGCTCCATTTCATTTGGTTTTGCCAGCAAAGAGTGTTTTTTTTTTCTAAGTAGTCTTTCGTACTGGAGATTGAGTGACTTAAGCTTGGGCTTTGACAAAATGCATCCCTCTGAGAAGGTAGAAACCCTGAATTAAAGAGATGGAGCATATCTCTTATCTGTGTAACAAGTTTGAGCATCACGTGTGTCAGTGCAGACCATGCTGCTGGTTCATCCAGCTTCATGGCATACGTGTGAGCAGAGAAGAGAGAAATGTGTGGCTTAGTATTGTCTGTGGGACTTGAAGAAAGGCAGTCAAGAATTATTTGCTTGTTTAGTCCTGTGGCAGACTCATGATGAAAAGTTGAGGGCACTGTTCTGTTTGGCACATGGTAGGCAGGACAGTTTGTAGGGTGATTGCATACCTGAGTGGTGTAAATATCATATGGGAAGCTCTCTTTTGAACCTTTCCTGGAGGGTGCTTGTTTTAAAGTCCTGAAGTGCTAAAGAGCAGGTCTAAAATCCCTCTTCCCCTGCCTGGGGCAATGACAAAGTAGCACTTTCACGTGGAAGGGCTCCAGTGCTACCTGGGCACCAGGACAGTAAGATCACAGCAACTCCAAACTTGATTCTCTTTAGGAATATAATGGTTCCTGTGTTCTTTCTGGAGGAACATCTGCCTGAATGTAGTCTTTTGCCTCATTAGCAAGTGCCCCATTTTGACCATCAAGGACTGAGTCCAGCCCCTTGCAGTGGGATTCTTTCTCTAAGAGGAACTTACTGAGTTGTCTGGCTTATGTGTGTGCACACACATGTGTGTGTATGTGCATACCTTCTTGTAATTTGTTGTAAATTGCTGCCAGCTTTTGAACTCAGAGGGGAGGATGGAAAGGCCAAGAAAACCAGAACAGCAGAGGGAAAAGCCCACCCTACCTTTCAAGCATCTCGGGTTCTCTTAACAAAACCTGTATGCTTGCAGGGCCCATTTGGCATTAATGCAGCCTTGACTAATATTTTTGCAGCTGGATTGGTGCTAATGAAGACAGTTAGCTTTGGAAAGACCTCCATGCAGAACTCTGTGTTGCTTAATTTCAAATCCCTGGATTGCCTGAGTGTGGGAAAGCTTGTGGAGGGCTATGGCTCAATGATTGTCCCATCCTAGTGCTCTGGGCTAGGCATCCACTGTATGTGGTGTTTGAAGACAATGGCATCTCAGGCTTAGGATGGCTATGTGAATCAAGAGATAATAGATGCCTAAAAGTAGCTTGTGGTTTCCCCTGCATGCTGTTGGGGCTGAAATGTGTGGTCTTCCCAGTTAAACAAAAAGATGAGAACGTGCCCGTAAGTGTGAGGGAACTCCAGGAGAGCAAGTAATTTTTATTTTGCAGCATTTAAAACAGATGGATAAAACCTAACCAACCTGATGTAGCTACAAAGCATTTCACAGCAGCAGAATTGGTGTTGGATAGCCCAGGAAGCAGGACTGCAGTGGCCGATGTCATGCTTTGGTGCTCTTGAAGCCCAGTGCACCCAGGTGTTGTATATGATAGGGCTGGAGCTGCAAGAGGAAGGTGAAGAGTGTGATAGTGCCTCCTGAATGCTCTTCATCTGCTTAGTGTGCAGCTGATAATGCAGCCTTGATCTAAGTGTTCATGTTTGCCCATAAAATTAATTAATTTCTTGATGAAAACAGCAAGCCAGGTAATTTCCTTTTTTTTTCTCCGCGCCCCCCCCCCCCCCGGTTGGTGTCTCTGCAGTGACACCAGCTCATACCAGGAGGTAGTAGAGAGTTTATCTGTAGAAAGAAACAAGGGAAAGAAGAGCTGTTTGTTTGGCTTGCTCTCCATCTCTTGTGTGTCCTGATTTAAGGTTTGTTGTAGATTACGTAGAGGGTTGTGACTTCAAGTTTGTGCCTGAGCCCTGGAAGTGCCATCTGAACTATCTTCCTTAGAGATATTTCCTCTTAAGGATATTGTCTGTCTTTATTTTAGATTCTTTTTCCTTTAAACTCTTTTAAGAGGATTGCACAAATAATGTTCCATGGATTTTTTTTTTCATTTGAGGGAATAATGTAAATGTATGCAAGCAGGATGTTATTGTGCAATAGCTGTGATGTGTTTATATAAGGTGGGAGGGCTTGATTTATAACACTGAATATTTAATGGGTATAAGTCTGGGTGTCTGAGATCTCTGCTTCTTTGTGTGAGTTGGCAGATAGAAGGGTGCCAGGTCAGGTTTTTCTGTATGCACCTTGTGGATTTTCATATGCTGGTGTTTTACATCATTATGTCAATTTAATGAGGCAAAAGAAAACATTTTTAATTTGGATTTTGAAAGCATGGGGAATAAGGGAATTTACTGGCCTGTTTGCCTGTCCCTGTGTTCTTCCCATTAGTTCATGAAAGCAGCCCCAGCCCCTTGTGCCTGCAGAGCAGCGTGTTCCACTGGAGTTCCAGCTCCAGGATATTGCTCACTGGCAGCAGCACTGCACATACAGGATGGGGAGGTAGCAGGAATAGCCACTAGGATAAATGACAAGTGCAATTTTTTTTTTATTTTAATTTTTATTTTTTTCCTTAAAGGACAATGTATTATGCAGGTGTCTGTAGGTTTCTTTTCGCTGCAGGGGTCTGCAGTGAGATCCATTCAAAAATGTAGAGGGTAGCTGTAAACTATGCATGGGAAGACTCATATTTATTTATTCACTTTAAACCTGAAGCTGTGTCTGCAAAATCAACATGCTTCTGATCTACAAAAAATCCCCACTGTTCCCAAAGCCAAGTAGGGAATGTGGGGTGCCCAGAGAAGGACTGCTCAGGCAGACTGGCTTTTTTCATGCCCCATTCCTGATGTTGGCATCTAAGGGATGAAAGGCAAATGCATCTTTGAAGTGTCATTTTGGGGACAGGAAAATAACACCACAAAGGAAAAGCTGGAAATTTCTAGTTTATGAAAAATTGAATTAATGGTTTATGGTTCTGCCCCCCCTCCCCAAATTGAATTTGAGACCAGGTAAATAAGTAAAATGTTGATAATAGCTAAGTTATTGCTTCTGAATGTAAAGATGAATGATTATAGAAGGCACAGGTAGTGATGAAGGACCACGTGGTGATTGGTAAGCCTTTGGAACATTAGAGTAATGTGCTCTATCTAAGTAGATAGATGCTTTTTCTGGGCTAATTTTTCCAAGGATGAATTGATGACATACAATCAGGAGATGTCAGAAAAGAAAGCAACCAACCTTGAATGGCAAAACTCAATTGTTTTAGACACAATTGATAGTGACCAGTATTGGACTCACACTAATGGTTGCTGAATCCATTAGATTGACTTTTTTTTGTCAAATCTCAGATTTGGCCTGACAGCAAGGAAGCATTTTCTATCAAAGCATTGCTTTCTTACCCCCCCTCGACTGCCTTCCCTGTTCTTTTTTAGTCATTTGACAATAATTTACTACTTTGCTTAGCTTTTTAGTCAGTTGTCTCCCACTCCGGAAAGCCAGGTTTCTTAAGTGCTTCTATGATGCCAAGTTAATTGCCCGAAAATAAGTGCTTGAAGATGTATCAAGTATTGTCTCATCAGCATTCAGCATCCCTGCCAGAGCATGGAAGGGGGAAGGAAGGCAAAGCCAGGAAGGTTTGAAGAAAAGAGATGGGGAACAAATGAAAGCGCAGCTGTCCTGCAAATGGCCCTGAGCGTGGCCAGGCAGCAAAGCTCTCCCTGGATGTGTCCGAATCCCTGCTGGACTTGCAGGAGTGAAATTCCAGCAGTGCTGCAGTGTGGGCACAGGTGGGGTTGATCTCCACAGCCCCCAAATGAGAGGAGGGACTGTGCTTTTGGGTGGCCTCAGACTTGACTCTTCCTGAGGCCAAGTTGAGGCGTGTCCCTGCCTATTCATTGTTACCACTGCCTCATTTTCTCTGCCTCTCTGTAGAGGAAGGGAGGAAAAATGGCATTCCTGGCTTGTCATTACGGTGAGGATGATGTCTAGATAAATGAGCAGTCTCAGAGGTATGCCTGAAATGCAAAGATACACAAGAGTGTTGGTGCAAGTTGGAAGTGTGGAGAGCAGAGGAGAAATTACAGCTGGTGCCTCTAAGTCCGCCTTGCTGCTGGTATGTAATGCAGTCAGCACAAGACTGGGTAAAGCATAGCACCTTTATCTTTTTTCGTGGATAGTATGGGGAGGGAAAAAAAAGGAAAAAGGATACGGCTACTCCAATGAAACAGGTTTGAGGCAAGGCAGGAAGGATTTTATTGGATGAAGTACCCAGCAACCCCATTTAAGTTTGCAAGGGGCTTTGGAGGAGCTGTGGGGATGAGGAGTGAAGACAAATACCTGACCAACCTGAGAAACAGAGGCTGTTCAGGGACTGAAGTGAAATTTGGGTCCTGATGAGACCTCCAGTGCTTCAGCTTTGGGTAGGCTGGTGGCTCCTTGGGAAAGCACAAAAATATTGGGGTACATGACTGCTCAGCCCTGCTTGTCACCTCGACTTGCATTCCCCAAATGTGGGGAGAGGAAGGAGACTACAACCCTCTCCAGACTTGCCAGCACTGCCAGGGCTTTGCTTCATCCTCCTCTGCCAAATACAGCCAGGGCTGCTCTCTGGGATTTAACAAATCCTCTACTATTTCAGGGCTTGAGGGTATTGGCAGTGCTCTTGATCCCTCCTGCCCCATTCTTCTTCTGACTGCTTATGCTTGAGCGCACTGGACTCTGCATCCCGAGAGATTTCTTACAGTCCTCTCTTTCTGGGACACTGGGCAGATTTGCTCTAATGGTACCCACATTTGTGCCAGCCCCCTTACCTGACCTCAGTGAGTTTCAATACATTTCTGCTCTCCTTTAATGTGAGAGAGCTGCCCTGCTCTGGAGAAGGGAGCAGGGTTTTATTCCGGCTTCTGCATTGTCAGCGGATTTGTTAACTAAGCTTTATATGTAAAACGTTTAATAAGTGTGATGCCAGCGCTTTAGAGAGCCTGCCTTTCACATCCCACTGGCAGGCATTGCAGTCAGAAATACTTGCTCCTGCACTAGAAAATTTGATGGAGCTGTGTGAATATGTGTGTAGTCTGTATTAGTCACTTTGGAGAGCACACACATTATTTGGAAGCCTTTTCTACCTTTCAGTCCTCATCTTGAGATCAGAAATGTTGCAGTCCTTTACTTGATTAGGCAGGACGGAAAGTAAATGATTGCAGTTAAAAAGCACTCTGAAAATTACTTAATATTGCTTTAATAAGAGCTCTCCATCTACATTTGTGCCTTCTGTCAGATGCGCAACTCTCGATTAAAGCCTTGGTCTTTCTTTACCAGTCACCTGTGAATGTTGCCCCATTTATCACCTGTGTTTCTGAAGGACCTTTTGCTGCTGTGTCTGTGCAGCTCTTCCACATCTCATTCACCAAACAGGTTGGGGCTGGCAATAACCAGGTAAGGAGTGTAATGAGCCAGAGAGAGCCCAGCATGCCTGGTGTGTAGATTCAGCTGCATCCTAGGTGATAAATTCTCACTTACGCCTTGGTCGGTGCTCATACAGTAATGTCAGCTCAGTAACAGCCCTTCAGGATGCCAAGGTGGATTTTACTTCTATAATGAATGAGAATTTTATTGTTGTTTCTAGCAGAAAAGAAGTTTAGTGATAGTCCAGTTCTCAGCCTCATGAGAATCAGAAATGATGAAAGAAATATCGTGGCATTCCTCAGCACACATTTGATCCATCAATCACCCAGACAAAGCGTGCACTCCTAAGCCATTAAAGTGTGACATCTTCTTCTCAGACTTGTGAGTTTACTGACTTTAAAGCAGCAAGTCAATTAGGAAGCCAAACCTAGGCTGGAAGGGGAAGTAAAAACACTATTAAAATACTAACTTGACATGCATAGGTTTGTTTGATAGGCTAACAGACTGCTAATATTTAATTTAAAAAACCTGGATGCTGTCCAAAGCAAACTTATGAATAGTATAAGTCATATTAAAGCAAACTTTCATTAAGCACCAGCTTTCTCATAATTAGTTTCAGCAGAATGATATAGTTTCAGAGAAACTATGGCATTTCTTTATTTAGGTAACAGAGCTTTCGGCTAAAGGTTATTTCCAGAGTGTTCCTCATCATGTGGTGTGATGAATAAAATGGGGGATGGAAAAATCCAGAAGAAAACCTGGGCCAGGAGTCCCCTGCTCCTGTTTACTTCCTGACAGTCCCTTGAACATGAACATTGCAATAAAATTTACCCTCTGTGAGCAGTCACGGGGGTTAGTTTGGGGAGGGAATGTGCCGGTCGTAGCGCTCTGTTGGAAATGCCACTGTTAGTTACCCACTCAAGGACTGGGCAGGAAGGAAACTACAAAGAAATGCAGCACTGAGTGGTTCTGAAATGAGATTTTCTGCTTAAATGGCAGACCAAGGTAGTCAAATGAGTGTACTGGCAATAAAGATTTGACTGACGTGTGAGATGCTTGCAGCCCTTGCATGCTCGCACCCTGTCTTCTTGTGTTGCTGTGACTGAAGTGGATCATATGTGTCCCTGCCACTGAAAGTCATAAAGTTTTGTTTCCAGAGATTTTGGACTGGTGTAGGATGTATGCTTTTGCTTCCCCTTTCATTAATTGTATCAAGTTAATTGCTTATGAGGGGAGGAACATGCATAGAAATATCCAAAGGGAGCTAAGAGCCCAAATTCTCTTGCTCAAGCTGTCCTTGATTCTTTAAATAGAAATACACATGTGCAAAACTGCAAAATGCATCCCAATATAATTAGACATTATGATGTGTAATTAGTGACACTTTTCTTTATTATTATTATTTTGAAGCTTTTGTACTTTCACAGTAGTTCTAGCGTTTGACCTAGTAAAACCTCTGCAATAATCAGGAGCGAGGGAGGATTTTTTTTTTTACTCTTTAGCATGTGTTTGTTTTCAATGTCCATGCCTTAGAAGCCGTAATATGCATGTGTGACAAGTGTTTGTATTTTCTGGGTGAGGGGGATGAGTTGTGGGAGATAAAGGCATCAGCAAGAAGCGCTGAAGGTGGCCCTGGACACGAGTCCTGCAGCTGCTCCTCAGAGGCATGGGAGTTCATGTTCCTGACAGCTTCCCCTCCAAGGTCTTCAGATTGGCTCTTAATTGGCAAGCTCATTAGCAGGCTCACTAACAGGAGGGAGAGCGAGCCAAATTTGTATTCTGTCAGCACTTGCTGTGAGGAGTCAGTAATCAAACAGCTTTTTTAGTGTCCTTTTTGGTGTCTACTTCTAATGGCTCAGGTTTGTAGGTCTGCTATAAACCCCAATAAATATAACAGCCATTAATAACTGATTGACCAAAGGGATTTATGTAATCATGGGATTACAGCTGCTAATTCCTTCCTGCAGTCGTGTTTCTGCATTTCATTGATTGGGGAGCTGGCTGTAACACTGATTTAAACTAATGGCATGACAACTCAAGGGTGGCTTTAGTGCCACTTGGATGCCAAAAGGTTGCTTGGGTGGGGAGTGATGCTTAGGCTAGTTTCACAGAGCTGGAAGAGGGAGATGGGAAATGATTGTGTGTCCTGGAGGGCAGTTCTTCCAGGAATTGCAACCAACTCACTTAGTGATGATCTCGGAGGAGGTGGCCATGTGAGGCTGGAGTAAGCTACCTCCTGCTGCCAAGCTGCTCCTGTGACTATCCTGCATGTCTCCCCACTGTGTGTCACCAGCTGGCCAACTCATTAGGCTGTGTCTCTGTGACCTTCCCCTACCTGGTGTGCAGTGGTGGCACTGACTAATAATGCCAGCTATCAGCTCTTCTGTATTTAAAACTCATGTTCTTTGAACCCTGTCAAATCTCTTCCAGAAATCGCTAAGGAGTGTTTCCTCTGAGGGTACTGCCTGAGTGTCTTTGCTAACTGTTCAGGTCACTTGCTTGAAATTTGACCCAAACTTTTCTCTTGAAAACAAAATTGATTTTTTTTTTTTTCCCCCAGATGTAACTGAAATGAATGTGTGTGTCAGGAAGTGTGTTGGCTTGCTGTGAGCACAGGATGCTCCTGAACTAGTGAGGTGTAGAAGTACTCCAGGTTGCAGAGGTGCTGTGGATAGGGATAGCCACTGTAAGGCAGCTCTTACTGGGCTGGCTTTTTGCTGTCTGCTAGAAAGCTGCAACTTGAGGTAAAGCGATGAAACCTGAACCTATGAAAATGTGTGTCAGCTCATCAGTGCTTTTAAGTAGGCTATGGGAAGTGCCTCTAATGAACCATCTCTTTTCCATCTTAAAGTAAATGAAATTAAGCTAAAAAAAAGCACTGAATAGAAAGCATCAGATGGCAGTGGTAGACAGTCGGTGTTTGTAATGTGAAATGTGCTCTTGATTCCCAAGGCATAAGATGCAGGCGGTGCCACGTGTGCGATGCCTTTGAACGCCAAATGCGCCAGCTACATCTGAAAGGTATCAAACCCAAAATCTGAGCAGCGGTGAGTGGTTATCAGCTCTGTCAGGCAAAATCCTCTGTGAAAAGTGGCTGCTGGTAGAAAAACAGACAATATGCAGAGATGAAATGCTTTTCATCTGTGTTTCTGAACTGGATATTTTCCCCCAAGCTTAAATTATTTTTTGTCTTTTTTTTGTTGTTTTTTTTTCCTTTTTCTCTCTCAGAAAAGCAGCACTGACAGCCACATAGTTACTGTGAATATGAAGAAAAGAAATAAAAAGTAGAAGTAAGCTTGCTGGGTTGATGGCCTTGGTCTCTTGTGTAGTGGTGCACAGAGCACAGCTTTTTGTAAAGGCTGTGGATGATTTTCTGATGCACCCTTCCATCCAAAAGCAGAAACAATTCCCGAAGGTGTTTGGCACAAGTCTTTGCCATCCAACTCTGGGAACAATAACCCTGTTGTGCTGTTCTGGTAGGCTTCAAGAAATAAGGCCTTTCTAAGAACAGGGGTTTCTAGACAAGCTGTTGCCATTTCTGCTTCCACCCTGTTCCAGGACAATGGTCTTCTCTGCTCAGGCTTGGTGCACGGCTGGGCACAGCCAAGGGAAAACTGTCCTTCCCCAGAGGGAATCCCACTTTTTCTTAACAGCTTCAGGTGTTTCTGCCCTCCTAGGGGCTTAGTTGGTATAAAAAGTAATACCACAACTTTGTGTGCCTATTAATTTCTGTCTACTTTGTTGTTGTTTTGTTTATTTTTTTTCTTTACCAGTAGCTCAGAAGTGAGTGTTATGACTTAAATGTTGTATCTGGGCTCCCTTTCAGGGGACAGCATGAATGAGCAGCAGATGCTGGATTAATGTCTTGTCCTAATCTCCTTTTATTTGCAAATATCCAGTTTCTTGCAGATGGCTCTGAACAACAAAAAGCATACACAGCCAGCCTCTGGGGAAAATTAGGTTGTTTGTGGGCACTGCTGTCTGCACTATAATCCCTGCTGGCAACTTCTTTTGTCACCAGAGCAAGGGTTCAGTGGCACTTCGAAGGCACAGCAAGGTGGTGTGGGGAGCAGCATCCCTTTAGGCTCTGAAGCAGAGGGCTGGAAAGAGGACTTTCTCTTCTTAGAAAGCAGGTGGTTGCATTTGTTTCTTCTGATCACCCTTTCACCAGTGCCATGGGAAGGGACTCAGGACAGCCACCTATTGTGAGCTTCTCTCCTTATAGCATGAGATGTCCTTCTGTGGCTGTGGGCTGACTGGAGCTAATTTTAAGACAGACTGTCAGTTCTCCATCTCTCCTGTCCCTAAGCTTAGCTGATGTTCAGCAAGGTAGTGCTTATTTCTGACTGAACTCTCAACTTATCATAGTTTGAGAAAAAAGATCAAATTTGATGTGACGAATTAAGGGCAGGGCTGGGCAATAACTTCTCTCACGAAAGGTGGAGGAACAAGCTGTTTATCAGGAGATAATCATGAAAATCAAATGATCAGATTCATCTTTGTGATTTGGCTGTGTATCAAATACTGACAACGGAAAAATGCAAGAATCTTCCCTTAAAAAGTAGGTGGTGCAGCAGAAGTGAGCCTGAGGTACTGTGTGAGAGGAGGGGTACAAGGTGGTTACTGAAAGGTTTGTCACCACTAACTATACAGCAAAGAGATTGACATCTACAGTACCATGTCACATTTTTAGCCCAGAGTGGAATGCTTTTTGACACTAAGAAGGCAGGAAATTGCAGAAGATAATTAGCTCCCAATGATGTATCACTGAGGTACATGAGGTAGCTTGCTGGATGCTGCCAAGTTAATCTAGAAACCAGCCTGAGATTTTTTTATTTCTTCTCTTTTTTTAAGATGAATTTTTGTGGGTTTATGTTATATATGGGTTATAAAGAACATCTCTCTTTTTATCTCTTTGGTGGCACTGGCTGGGGTTTCCAGCTCTGCCAGCAAGCCAGTCCCAGGGGCATTGTAGCTCTTGGACCAATGCATGAAGGTGAGCTCTGAGCAGAAAATGCTTGTACTGTGAATTGCACTTATAATTGTAGTGTGAGATCTACTTTTCATCAAGTCTATCATGGCAGCAATAGCAGTGAAGCTGTGGCGGGACAAGACTCCCTTGTCACAATTTCTGGCACTTGAGTCAGGTTGATTAAGCATCCTGCAGGTATGCAGACATGTGTTAGTTGCACCTCTGACAGAAATATGTCTGTGCCTTGAGGCTCCTGCATTTTTGGAAGTATGGGGTTTATCTGATTTAAAGCCTAGAAATTGAAACAAGTAATGTAAATTTTTTTTTTTTCCACTTGAAAAGCTGACAAAATTACTACAACATATAGGCCCTGTTCTAAATCCTCTGCCATCATGTTCCACCAGATATGAGTAGTGAATAGGACAGGTCTGACTGGAGACAAAAAGCCTGTCTTCTAATATGGTTTGAATGTAAACTTTACTGCTTTTCCCCCCCACCCCCCTTCTCTTTGTTGGAAATATTTTTATTCTGTAATTTAATTGAAATTTGCAACATTTTTTTGGCTGCAATCCTTAAGGAAGAAGCTCAGCCAGGTTTGCTCTCATACACACATACTTCTCTAGCTAGAGGGTGTAAGGAATCTGTGTGCCCAGTGCATGTCTTTGTCTAGGCTGGGACCTCAGGCTTTTAGGGCTGTTTGGTTAATTTTTTTATTTTTTATTTTTAAAAAAAAGCTGTTTCCAGATGGCAATTAAGATGTGTCCAGGGTTTGTGCCATGACATTTTGTTCTGTCATAACTGCTTCCTTATGCTGTTGCTTTCTGATCCTCTCATCTTTTCAAGGCACACTGCTGCAGGTGGCTTGGCCCAGGTGTAGCATCTCAGACAGATGACTTGAGGATCCTCTTGAAAGAAATGTTTTTTGCAGTGTTGAACAGGCTGTACTTCTTAAAAGTGGGTTAAGTGAATTTGAAATACCGCCAACAACTTGCTCTGTGTCTCTGAATTCAGGATGTTGAAGAAGGCTTTGCAGGTGAATGGCCTCCTTGGAAGGAGGATTTATTGGGTTTTTTTGGTTTGGTTATGGGGCATTTTTTAGATTTGGACAATGGTAGTGAATCCCCAGGGGAAAAAGAGCTACAGTATGATTTTGAATGGGCATCTGTACTTTGCTATTAGCTCCTGCTGGTTTGGAGTGCTGAGACACATCCCTTGGGAGGAAAAATATCACAAGCCATGTTGTGGCATGTTGTCTGAGCCAAAGGAAATAATTGGAAGTTTGAAATCTGTGCATGCTTGTGCTGCAGGGTGGGGTCCAGGCCCTCACAAATGTCCAGCTGATGGCCTTCGTGTGGATTTTGGGTGGTTTGGGAGCTTACCTTGTCCCCAAGCCAACTGGGGTGATGGCAGAAGGGGGTTTGTCCCTAGATGAGCAGTATCAGTTTGCTGCAGAAGCAGTCTTATGACTGCTGTTCCTCAAGCATCATTTCTGTTCCTTGCTGTCTATGGAAGTGTGTCTGGAGGGAATCACGGCACACCAACCCTTGCCACTGTGGTGTAATCCCAGCTCTGCTCTTCCCAGGGCTTTTCTGGCATTCCTGCTGGGAGGTGCATGCTCTTACTGACCAATGCTTAGTAAAAGTGCCTTGGCATTGGTTTGTTGTGGGGCTTTTGGTTTTGGGGGAATTTTTCCCCTTGGAGCAAACTGCCACTGTCTAATAATACTGAGGCAGATACATCTGTAGCTTGGTACAACAGATCAAGGCAGCGCTGCCAGCTCTAAGAATAATGCTGTCTCCAAAGCACATGGAGGAGGATTAAATGGTTTTCCAGCAACCTGCTGCCATCTGTGCAAACCATTTCCTGAAATACGCTGGTAAATGCCTGTGGGAAGAGCTGCAAGTCTGGTTGTGTTTGCAAACCAGTAGATTAGTCATGTGTCCTGTCAGCAAGGTTAGACAGACATCAGCAGCCCAGGTGGAAAGGCAGCAGTAGGAGAGGGCAGGTCCAGAGCCAGGTGTGTGGAGTAATGCAGATTCCTTGCAGGTGGTGGGGAAGGAGAGGTGGCAGCACCAGAGTAGTTTTGAATCCTTCTCAGTAGAGGTGTCTCCCAGAGCATCGGTATCATTAAGCAGAGATTGGCCATTTTGAGCAGGACAGTGATGGTGGTGTTATCAAATGATTTCTGTAGAGGTGAGAGGCTGCTATTTCTGCAGATTCACTTTGAGGCAGATTCTGCAGCCTTTGCTTGCATTCAGCAGCTTGATTTTCTGAATCCTGTGGGTTTTGGGGAGAGCTATTGAGTGCTAGACCCAGATCAGCTTGAATATTGGTAGAATAATCTGGTTTTATTACCCCAAGGGATATATTGAAACTCTGTAATTAAAAGTGGGAGAGGGATCTTCAAAGCATCCTGCTTTTCATGTTGCTATCTCGCCTAAGAAATGTATCTTTCTGGGAGAAGCTTTCCCACTGAAGCGTGCATCTCTGCAGAAGGAAAAACAAATACCGACTGACATAAGCTCTGTTCTTCCTTGAGGCCTGTGAGATAGCAGCATAAAATGTGACATTTAACATCAGCCTCCTCTAAAGGCTTCTAGATAATTGTGAAGGATTCTTTTGTTCAGACCAGTCACTTTTCACAGATCCTCTGAAAAAAACTCTGGAGGCGAATATCAAAAGCAGAAACTTTCCACTCTGATCTGGAAAGCATGGCATTTAGAGGTCTGTTTTTAGCATTTGTCTTACCTTAAAACTGATAAGGCTTTAGACATCTTGCTCTTGCTGGAAACTGGTGGGTTCATGGCCATGAATTCAAAGCTGCTATACTCATGCTTGTCATACTTGAAATAAGTCAGGACTGTGAAGAGTCCAGTCATGAAAATGATCCATTATTCTGATGACCTGTGCTTGTGTGAAGGCAGGATTAGTCACTGGAGTTTATTTGGTGTCCTGCCATCAACTGTTTTATATGGAAATTGTGAGCTCTTTGAGGTTGAATATTCTGGCTACTTGATGTTCTACCACCTAGGGCAGTGGGGCGCAGAGCCAGGATTGAAATCTTCATTCAGCTAAAATTATTCCAGGGAAAACATTTTGGTTTGCAACTGGAAAACCCAAAAATAAAAGTAAGTACTTTCAGTCACGGTCAACAGTGTCTTTCTTGATGGTCTCAAGTACTTTTCTGAAGGATCAGGAAGTCAATTTGAGGCGTATAAGTAAACTAGAACATACTCTCCTTTGGAAAATGACATTAAACCAAAATTTTAGCACAAGTAGGTCAGGGAGGCTGGACAAGGACATACCACAGATGGGTTGCAGAGGCGTAAGCAGGCCAGAGGCTCCCAAAGCCCAGCTCCTTGCCTTGCCCTTCCCACTCCATGCAACTTCTCATCACCAAGAAGAGTAGGAAGAAAGCTTGACTTTGGTGGCATCTGTCAGGCACTTGGATGTGAAGCTTAACTTGGAGAAAGAGAGCTTGAACAAAGCTTATTGATTTGGGATTTTGTGACCTCACTTCCCCTGGAGAACTCTGATTTGCTGCTCTGAATGCTTTCTGTGAACATCAAGACTTGAGTTAAGAGTGTACAAAATCATCCATTTACATCTGGCTTCAAGCTGAAATTGTAAATGCTCTGCTAACACCCTGAGAGAAAAGCAAGCAGATTATTTTAAATTGTGCCCATCATTGGGGTGGTGCTGACACTTCCTGAACTTTTCTTGGGGGCTTGAGCTAAATTTCAGATCTGTGGTGAAACCTAAATGCAGGTCAGCACAGTGCTGCCTCAGACATGGTAACAAAACCCCTTGCTTGGTGCTATTCTTAATCTTTTAATTTGTATTCTGGCCTACTGAGGGCTCTGGGGACTGGAATAATGGTGACCGTAACTCAGCTCCCAACGATGGCCCATTTCTAGCAGGATTGCTCTCTTCTCTAGCTGTTGAGTCCACATTAGACCATCCTGTTGACCTGTCTTTCCCCCTCTGAGGGGCCTTAAAGCAAGATACAAACACAGTGCGTTTAACAATCTGACCAGCACAACCAAGAAGAAATTTGGTTATAGTTGTGCTTCCACCTGGAAGGTTCCCAAAGCTGAGGCTCTGGCAGCACTGACTTTCCCCTCTTGCTCTACATACCATTTTTGTTGAAATCGATAGGCTTTTGGCAGTGTGTGTGTTGTGAGTGGCTTAAAAATGGAGCAGAAATATTGGAAAGTAATCTGAACAAGGAATAAACTCAAAGCAAGATGTCTGTGGAGTAAGACAAGCTGTAATCTAGTGGATTAGTTGTTAGCCAGTGATTTCCTCTGTTGTTTGCCACCAGTCCCTTAACATTTTCTAATGGTTTCCACCTTCAAAACCATTGTGTGCCTTGTTTTATAATATGCAAGTAATGGAGAATTATTTGCCCAGCACTTTGGATTTGGCTATTACTGGTATTTACAGCTGAGAGAGACTATTTTTTTTGTTTTACTCTCTAGCACGTCACATTTCTTTTATTTTTCCAAGCTGCTTCTCTCTGGATTCCTGTAGCCTGGGCTATAGGCAATCCGTAGGCATTGCTGTTATTCCTACCCTTCCTTATACTCAAGAATATGTTGTTATAACTCTTACATGTATTTGGACAGAACCCTGCCAAGGCATAGTTTCCGTGTTCTCCCATTATCATTAGGCTTACAACAGTCCCTGTGCCAGGAGCATGTCTGAGGATGGCCACTTCTGGGGTCTTGCTTCTCTGGCTCTTACCCTTGTACTTCCTACAGATAATCTTGTGTTTTCTGGAGGTTTGTTGGTTGGCTGCTTGTTTCTTTGGGTTTGTTGTTTTGATTTTTTTTTTTCCTCCACTCATTTCTGGTGTTGAAACTGCTGTAATGAAGGTGCTTTGTCCTCTGGTTCTCCAGGTCTGCTTTTGGTCCTGTGGTTACTTGAAGCAAAATGCAAACCTTTTGGATGCATGGGATGTAGGGCCAGCAGTGTGTGCCTGCTTTGAATCATCGCCTCTCCCAAATGACTTTGAAATGCAATATTGTACTGGGTTGTGGATTTTTTAGGTTTATTTATTTTTATTTTCAAAGAATAAAGTTGTATTGTTGTTATTTAGATCTGTGGGGCTTTTTATGCTTGTGACATAATATTTTTACAAAGCACTTTTGTTAGTAGTAGTATACATAGACTGAAACTGACTGATGGCCAGATAAACAAGAGCTGTCTGCCTCTCTTTTAGGTAACTTCAATAAGCTAGGGAAGGAAGCAGAGTTGCAGGGAAGGGGACTGGTTTAGGATTTTGCACCACCCTTGCTGATTGCAGTCCTTGATTGAGAAATTGAAGGTGTGTTTTCTCACAAAGGCTGTACCTGCAGCTAGATAGGTGCCTCATTCATGGGCAGATTAGTGTGAGAGCCTGTGCTGGTACACTGTGGTTTGCTGTTGTCCTGCAGGAGCAGATTGAGATAGATCTCACAAGGAAACAAATGAGGTCCTGCTTACTTTGGAATTAGGTGTGTGTACAGATTCACCAAGGAATATAATGTCTTGTTTCAGAACAGGATATTTGGGACAGGTGAAGCTCTAATGCTGCCTTTATGAGCAAGTTGCTGTCACAGGCAACACTGCTCTTCTGCTTACAGACCATTTCTGTTTTGGCCTGATTTCCACAATTTTCCTTCAATCACAGTGGAAGCAATTTGGTCTCTGCAAGTAGGGCTTTTTATGTTAAAATTTATTATCCTAATTAAGGAAACCTATGATGTCCAAGATAATGTTTTGTGTTTGCAGCTCAGTTCCTCATTTATTAATATCCATGAGTACTTCTCTCATTGTGGTTGTGGCTGAGTGCTGTTTGGATGAGACCATACCACAGCACTTGAAAATGATGAAAGAATGTCTGCTAAGGCTAAATCCTTGTCTGTCTAAGGCAGTTTTGTACTTGGGTGTGCTGACTGTTTTGGCCTTAAGCACAGTTTAATGAGGGGGAAAAAAAAAATCAGCTTTGTGGTAAGAGGAGTCATCTCCCCTTTTCCACACTTGAAAACCTTAAAGGATAAAAAAATAATCCAGTCGATCCTTAAGGGGGTGTGTTTTTTCTCCCTTAAAAGAAAAAAAAAATCCCAATTTTTCAGGCAAAGAACAGTAATATTATAGAGCAATGGTCTGCAAAACAGAAGCAATTCAAGTGCATTTAGAGGATGACAACACTGTGGAGAGAGCACATAGAATCAAGGTAACAGAGGCAGCATTTGCCCTACTTCTATTTTTTAATTTTTTATTTTGGCTCAATGTCAAGCATGGAGGTTCTAAGTCTTGGAAACCTGCCTTCTGATACTGCAGATTTTTTTGTGTTCCTGTCCCATGTTCATGCTTTTCTGTCCATATATTATAAGCAGGTGAGTGGAGGCATTGCAGCAAGCAAGAAAAGTCATGAAGTTTAGCCTTGCATTTGCTACCCTGGTGTTTCTGCATTAAAGGCAGTCTATGCTGGCTTCCTTTAAACCTGTATTAAAGTAAGAGGAACTTAAAGTAAAAGAGATGCAGGCGTACGTGCATGCTGTTTACTGCTGGTCAGCAAACCCTCAGGAGAGGTGTTTCATCATCTACTGGTTGAGAATTTAAAACCAACAAATCCCCTCCCCTGCGGAGATAAAGCCCTTGTGAACAGTGAGTTCATTATCATAGTCTCTGTTCTGCTCCCAAGTTCTTTCCTTCAGAGAATCACCTGTTTAATGAACCTCTTGTGTGAAGGGCCTTGGGAAGATCAGGCGTGTTTTGGGCTGTGTGGGCTGGCAGTCGGGAGGGGAGAGCAGGGTGTGTGTGCCATCCTTGTCTCCTGTTGAAGAGAGCTCCTGCGGGAGGTGACCTGTTGTTCCCTGCCTCCTTGTCAGGAACAGCTCTGGTGACACCATGGGATGGCACCTTTGGGTTGCCTGCTCTCTCTGCCACCTCGCAGGTGGCTGGGATTTGTGTTCTGGGAGGAATAGGCATGGCCCTTTACACAGGCAAAAAAAAAATAAATAAATGTTTGTGTGCCTGACCTGCTTTGCAGGGGTGTCTGGCAGCTTATTTCTTCAGCTGGGCTTTGATGTGTATGTTCAGAATGGCTGTGGGACTGTAAATAAGGGACAGTGACCTGAATTTTGGTAAAAAAGCCCGAACAAACAGGCAAGTGAGATTTCATCAAGCTGTAGAAGAAATAGATGATAGACTGGCAAATGATGTTTATCTTTTAAACTGTACAGCTCTCATTTCCCTGAACGTGGTTTAAAGTTGTTTTCCCCTTCCACTGTAAATGATAAACTCTTCCAAGAAGAGGAGCAATCCTTTCTACATTGTACTAAGTGCCAGGACACATTGGTACTTGCATGAAGAATGATTGTTTCATCTTTTTTTCTTTTTTTGTATGTGTATGTCTTCCTACCTGTCTGGCATATCTTTTTTTGGCATCCTCCTACCTGTCTGACTTACTGCAAGCTGTTTCTACAGAGGCAGCCTTTTTGTTGCACTCTTCTACAGCCATGGACTGGGTAAAAGTTGATAACTCCTTAACAGCAGCTGGGGAAAAGTAGTGAGTAGGTGTCCTGTGCTGAAGAGAAGCATCTTTGCATAAAGTCATGGAATCAGGCTGGGAAATACATCTAAGATGGAGTTCAGCCATAAGCCTTAGGACTTTGAAGTCCACCACTAAACTATGTCCCAAAGAGCCACACCTATGCATCTTTTTAAACACCTCAAGGAATGGTGGCTCCTTCACTTCCCTGGGCAGTCTGTTCTAATGCTCAACAACCATATCAGTGAAGAAGTTTTTCCAAATATCCAGTCTAAAACTCCCCTGATGCAACTTGAGGTCATATTTCCTATCATCCTGTCATTTCTCACCTGAGAGGAGAGACCAACCCCCATCTGGCTACAGCTTCCTTTCAGGGAGTTGTAGAGAGTAGTAGGGTCTCTCCTCAGCCTCCTTTTCCCCTAAACAACCCCAGCTCCCTCAGTTGCTCCTCACAGGACTTGCCCTCTAGACCCCTCATCAGTTTTGTTGCCGTTCTCTGGACGCACTCCAGCACCTCAATGTTTCTTGCAGTGAGGGGCCCAGAACTGAACACAGGATTCGAGGTGAGGCCTCCCCAGTGCCCAGTACAGAGGGACAATCCCTGCCCTGCTGCTGCTGGCGGCACTGTTGCTGATCCAGGCCAGGATGTCATTGTCCTTCTTGGCCATGTGGGAACAGCTGGCTCCTGTTCAGCTGCTGTGGACCAGTAGCCTGTGGGTCCCTTTCCACTGGGCAGCTTTCCAGCCTTTCCTCCCAGCCTGTAGCGCTGCCATGGGTTGTTGTGACTCAAGTGCAGTACCTGGCACTTGCTCTTGTTGAAAACCATACAGCTGGCCTTGTCCCATCAATTCAGCTTGTCTAAATTTTAGCCAATCTGAGGGAAATGCTACCAGCTCCCTCCCCTTTTGCCACCTACTCGATCATCTATTTTCTGAGATTCCTCTGTTGTTAAGTGCTGTTGCAGGAAAAAGGAGTACTAGTTGACTTCTCCCTCCTCCCATAGACAAAATGTCCATGATTTCACTATGCACTCCATCCAGTGCTCAGGTGAAGATGGTGCTGGGGTAGCTTCCCCTCAGCTTCATGTTGGGTGAAGGTGACTTCATTTTTTCTAAGTTTTAGGCTTTGTGCCCATCTGTGAGCTGAATTCTCACTTGAACTCCCATCTTCAGCTTGTGAGACTGCTGATTTGTACTGCCAATAGCTACTCCTTCACAGGGAGTGTTGCTTACAGGATGCAAACTCCAGAAGCAGATTTAATGTTGGAAAAGATTTTTCTAAATGATTTTGTTCTCCTACTTCCAAGAACCACATGGGCATTTAATGCTTTTCCTAGTCCACAGGAAATGAACTCCAGGTTGACTCAAAGGACATCTCATGGGATCTCAGTCTCTGTGAAACACTGACGAAAAGTAAATAGTTTCTCTGGTGGGTTTTTTGTTTTATTATTATAGAGAGCACATTCAAATCCCTGTTTTAAAAAGAGGGTGTGTTTTTGTGTTTTCCAAGTGCTCCAAACTTCCACTTTGTTTGAAAGCAGAAAAAGAAGCTTCTCTTGGTGTAGCAGCACTTTTTTGTTCATACAGCTGTGCACCATTGTAACATCCAGCTCGGTCCAGTGTTCTTACCTGATTGTGCAAGCCTGCACAGAGCCTGCATGGCTGCTGAGAGGGCCTTCAATTAATCTCCTTTTCTGCTGCTGTAACCTCGTAGTTCTTCTGCTTTTGTAGGTTTTGCCTGATTTTTGGTATTTCAGGTCAAGAACCGTGTGTTTTAATCAAGGCTGCAAATTACCTGATACTTCTTAAGAACTGTGTAATAGTAGTTTGTTCTCAACCTCTCAAAGCTGCAAAGAAAGTAAAATTCTTACCAGATCAAAGGGTGATCACCTTCTGATGAACAAACTCACAAGCAGTTAACACAGTACCTATAATGTCTCCAGACATCTGTCCTCTCCCTTTTGCCAGCTCTCCATATGGCACAGAGTTTGTAGGCAGAGAGTAAAAAAGCAGTGCCCCATGAAATGTGTTGCTGTGTTTCATGGGACCATTCCCATGATCCAACCCTGAAACTGGCCCCTGTTCATGTAGAATATGGTGGTGCTTCATAAACAGAGCTCTGCAGGGCTTCAGAGTCCAGGAGGTACCTGCTATTGCTGTAGTGTCGAATGCTCTGCAAAAGATGAAACCGGTTCTGAGGCAGATTTTGCCACTCGTGGAGGCCAGCTAGGGTCTTTTGGGTAGGTGTGCTGGTTTTGGCTGGGGTAGAGCTAGTTTTCTTCACAGTAACTGGTATGGATTTGTGCTGGAGACAGTGTGGCTATTTTGGTCACAGCTGAGCATCGCTTGCACAGCACCAAGGCCTCTTCTGCCTCTCACCCCACCCAATGAGGAGGCTTTGGGTGGCATGAAGAGGGGACACAGCCAGCACAGCTGACTCCAAAGGGTATTTCATCCCATATGGCATCCTGCCCAGCATATAGAGCTGGAGGGAGACCATTTTTGAGTGAATTTGCCTTCCCAGGTAACTTTTGTGCATGACGGTGTCCTGGTTACCTGGGTATGGCTGAACAATTTTCTGCCCATGGGAAGCAGGGAATTAATTCCTTGTTTTGCTTTGCTTATGTGCACAGCTTTTGTTTTGCCTATTAAAGTGTCTTTATTTCAACCCACAAGTTTGCTCACTTTTTACCCTTCCAATTCTCTCCCCCTTCCCACTTGGGAGAAAGTGAATGAGCAGCTATTTGGGGCTTGGTTGTTTCCTGGGATTAAACCATGACACTAGAAGACACCTGCTCTCATGCAGAGGGGGCACTGGGGATGTTTATTAAGGAATTTTCCTTGAAGCTTTTGAGTGTGGCCAGGTGTTGCAGAAACTGATATGGGATCTGCTGTGCCTTGAACCCACTGCATCTTTGTGAAGAAAAAAGGTTTTGAAAGTTGTTTTTGCTTTAGATAGCAAGTAGGATGTTTTTAAAAAATCTAGAACTAATTAAGAAATAATGTAGGTAGGTGATGGGATGGAAATTGAGGGAGAAGAGATAAATAAAAGCTTGTTTGTTTAGTTTTAGCTGTTAACATAGAAGTTGTCTCTGATGTGCTCTTGCTTGCATGACTTCTGTCACGAGTTTCTCAGGGGATGATGGCAAACACTAGTTAGAATCCATTTGCTTCCATGTTGCCAACTTGCAGCAAATGTGAGAGTTCTTGTGTGTGTGACCTTCTTCTCTCATTTCCTTAGATCCTGAGCAGCAAAGAGATTTCCAGATTGTCTGGTAGATAGTTCCAGGAGAACCTGGTCAGAGGGATATTGTGAGCTCCTGAGGATTAGGGACTGGGATATAAACATCTGCTGCTTTTGTGAATTGGCTTCATCACCCTCTTGTGGCAGCAAGTTCCCTGGCTTAGGTAGGACAGGGGACATTTCTTGAAGATGTTTTGATTTACTACTTTTTAACACTGCTGGGTGACCCTGGATCCCATCTGGAGGAACCCAGGCTATCCAAATCACTTTGCACACTGTACCTGATCCCTTTCCTTTAGGAGAGTTATCCAAGTGATGTGTTTCTGTCACACGCAGGATGTAGGGATGCAGGATATCTCTAGTTGGTCTGGTTTTGGTGAGCCAAGTTTTCTAGAAGCAAGGAGGCTTCTTGCTACCATGGAAAAATGTGTGTCCCTTTTTGAGTTGGTAAAACTGCTTGTTAAATCAATCCCAACTAGTAACTCGAGGGGTGCTGGGGGAGATTTAGTGGGTGGGTTTCTATTTGTGGCCCTAAGCAGTGTGTTGGTTTTACACTGACTTTTACAAGATGGAAAGAAAGGATTGAAATGCTGATAAAGAAGTTAAAGCTCTGGGTGGTGGGGTGGAGGAAAAGCAAAGAAACCCAGGGTTTGAATTAGGGGCAAGAAAAGTGAAACAAATGACTGCTGGCTGCATTGTTAACTGTATTTTGACCCAAACTTTCTGTAGGTCCAAGTGTCAGAAGTCCTTTCAGACTTCTTTGAATAGGTCAGCAGTATCACAGGTTGAAATCCAAAAGATTGCTTTATTCAGCTGGAAGGGGGAAGTATTTGAATCATGAGACTTTGAGCACAGGTCATTAGTGCAGAGAGGGGATAAAATAAATCGTGGGAGCCATTAACACAACAGTGATTAAAATATATCATAGTGGTGCCATAATTGGTACCTCGGCTGAGTGAGAAGTGAAGTACTCCAAGCTAGTTGTATTAAGTGTTCATTTCTGAGAGGCTGACAAAGATTTATGGCTTCTTTTCTGTAAGTCCCATTTAGTCTCTGTAGCACTACATCTTTTACTGATGCACATAAGAAACAGTTACTGTTAATGACTGGACCATTTCTCTGAAGGGTATGTTTAAAATCTGATTATTCTGGAGGAGAGGGAGAAGCATTGTAGTAGACCTTTTGCTAAGACGATGTTGTTTTTAGAGTACCTCTGTAGGTGCTGCTTGATGATTTTTAAATACAGTCTGTCCTCTTCACCTGCTGAAGGACAGCAGCGCTGTTCTCCCCACACCTTTTGGCCCTCTGGGGCACTTTGGGGCTCTGTGATATAGCTTCAAGGCATTCAGTCTCAGATAAAGGATCTTCTGTGAACCATTATTCCTGTCTGCCTGGACTAAAAGCTGTGTTAGCAATTTAATGTTCTCTCGGTCAAGGTGATATAGGCCCTAGACTGGGGTGTGAAAGCAACATTAGGGACCTGTGTCTCCTCTGCTGGGTCTGTGAGAGCCTCAGCACTGGGGTCACCATGGGGGCTGAGCAGCAAGGTGTGGGGAGAGGAGAATGGCTCCTTGAAGCTCGTCAGAGAAAAGCCTTGGGGTCAGGAGTGGCTGCAGGGGAAGGGACCGTGGTGGTGGATTCTGTGGGGTAGGACCCATACCACCTGGGGATGGTGTGCGGCCCCAAAGAGAAGGTCCTGGTGTCCAGAGGTGCTGGCACCCTCCACCAGGACGGTGGATCACACAGGGCTTCCCCTGAGGTGCTGCTGGGAAGCTGGAAGGGGGTCCCCTGTGCAGCCCCTTGCTACCCCCACTGCTTCTGCCAAAACCCCAGAATCTCTGGCTTGCCAAGGAAATCCCTTTGGAGGCCTCTGACACCAGGTCTCCTCATCAGCACTCTGTGGGGATGAACTCTACCGTAGGAAAAGCAGTAGTAAGGTGCTTTTGTGTTCCAGGACTCTAAAAAAGGAAAAAAAAAAAAAAAAAGTTAAAATTTAAAGTTTTGTATGAAAAACAGTATCTATGCACAACGTATGTGTGCAACTTGCATATACTTTTCAGAAGGAGCAGTGCATTTTATCTGTCAGTACTTGCTGCTGCTGTGGTCTTTGAACTTGTAATCTTCCTAAACATCTCCTGACCCTCCAAGCTGTCTAGCTGGTATTTATTGTTTTACCGATGTGTTTATCCCCCAGTTCTTTTCTAATCCTGCCCTGGTTTTCACCCTGAGTCCTGAGGAGCAGTGGGGGGAGGGAGAGGAAGGTAAGTGTGTCCCCAGAAGCCTTTCACCTGGCTGGGAAGGAAGACAGGGACATAAAAGTCTCCAGTGGCTGACAAGCTTATCCATCTCTGGATGCACAATAAAATAATCCCAGGCATTAATTCTGCCTGGTTTTGTCCCCACTTAGCGCTGTGCTTTGTCTGCACTCCTGTGTGCTCAGCAGGAGCAGCTTTCAGTCAGACAGTGTGTGTCATAAACCCATCCAGGTAGCCTTACCTGAGTTGCCTGAGGTTGTCCTAAGCATTCAGCCTAATAATATCAAAAAAACCAGAATAATTTTTAAAATATTTTTTATTCTCAATGTGTTTTGACAAACATTTAATGCTACCAAGGGTCCTTATAATTGTCTGATTTTTGACTTCAGCTTTTTGGGAAGTATTAAGTAGGAGTTTCAGTCTCCTGTTTTACATTATGCAAGGTCATGGAAATAGTTCAGAAGGTGAAGAAAGAAGCATGGAAGTATAGCTGTACAGAAATCAATAGGTTCACATTCCTGCTCATTTGGTTAGTGGCTTCCCAATATTGCCCCTGAACAGTATTGATGTAATTTTCTCACTGTGGATACAGCATAGCTTTGCTTTACACCACAGAGACACGAGTTTCATGTTTTCATTTCATAGTGATTTTCATGCAGGCTGCCTTTGAAATCGTTGGCCTTACGGACACAATTATTGGCTTTGTGAAGATGAGCTCTGGCTTTGCTGCTTATCCCTGCGATTGTTTCTGTCCTGCCTCTGATAACCATGTGGTGGTGTTCCTGAGCATTCCTCTTTTCCCTCTTCTTATGGGAAAACCTTTCAGACGCTCTGTGGTTAAGAAGATAAAGGAATGGGTTTTAAGGGTTGGGGCTTGCTACATTTCACAAGAACTTGGCTGATTTAAATTACAGTGAGAAAATGTAGAGACACTGAAGGGCTATGAGGACTTCTAAGTCCTGATTTAGTCTTAAGTGTGGTCTGCAGGTATTCTCTGAAACTATGTATGTGACAATGGTTTCATTAGGTAGGGTGAACCAGCCTGACTGACATTTTCACTTAAACTGGATAAAACCCTGCTGCTGACTGGAAGATTAGTATTCAGAAATGAATCAAAGGTACTGGCTGTTTTTGCAAGGAAAGGTAGCATAATGCTGTGGAGAGGAAGGCACAAGGAAGTCCTGTGGATCAAAAGTACTATGCTAACCATTTCAGGATTCACTTTTTTTTTTTTTTTTTTCTGAAAGACAGCCCTGAGCTTTACTCCCAATTATTCCTGACATGAGCTTTGTAGCTATAGTGTTTGCTTGGCCAGTGGTGCCACGCGTGGTAGGGAGGACTCTGATGCTGCCTCTCTAGTATCAGTAATTTGTGGATGAGAATAGCAAGGCCCAGATTAGGTCAGAGAAAGATCAGTGAAAGAACACTGCAGTCTGACACCTCACTTGTCTGAAAGCTAAATGCTGGTGAATATGTTTCAAGGCAGGTAGGAAACTAAAGTGTGTAGAGGGAGCTGGAACGCAAGAGAGTCTTGCAGAGGAAAGTGCTCGAGCTAATTGTGTGGTGCTGGAGGATGGCAATGCTGGAACGTGTTCCACTCTTCCCTGATGCCTTTTTGCACCAGGAATTGCTCAAGTTGGTGGGGAAGACCAGAGAGGATGTTGCATTCATCCTTACTGATGGTACCTGTGAGTATGCCACCAGGGAGCAGCCCCACTGTGTGACTAAATGTTCTGGTTTAATTGTGGCTAACTTCTAATTAATTTTAAAGAGAATTCTAGGGAGGTGTGTGTCCTCAGCTGTTCTCCACCTATTAGCTCCTCTCAGTCTTGCCTTGCAGTAATGAAAGGCTTGAACTCATGGCAGTGCTTCTGAGGGAGAAGTCAGTGGGTTTGGGGCTGAGCCCTGTGGTGTGGAGGTTCTGGGTAGTTAAAAGGTGGAGCATATGCAGGCTGAAGTACATTTGGTAGCAGCAAAAAAATTGACCTGAAAATGTATGTGGATTTTGCACTGGAAGGGGATTGGGAGAAGGGACTTGGCCTTTTGCTGAGGGAAGCACTGCAGAAATGGTGGGAGAATTAGGGACAATGGAGAGCTTTCCAGCAGCAGCCTTCATTCTCAGCAGCATGGTGGTTCCTCCTGGTTCTCCTCTCAGCTCATAGAAGGCTGCCCAGTGGCCTGACCTTATTATGCAACAGTGATCTGAGTCATCATATTGCACATATCTTTTTCTCTTGACTAGAGGGAAAATTGCTTTAAGTTATTGGCAATTTTGAGGAGGGGAGAAAATTCCAGGGATACTATTTGCTTCAGCAAATTGACTTTCTTAATCAAAATCAAGCAGAATGCTTCAACACAACTGAAATCTTCTTTTAAGAGCATCTTAGTTTCTTAAAATGAAGTGCTATGGATTGAAACATCAGAATATGTAATTTCTAACTGAGTAATAGGAAAACCTAATTAAAAAAATATTAAAATTGATAATCATTTTCAGGAAAATGTAAAATTCAGAAAGTCATGTGGATCAGAAATGCTCGGGTAAGAGCAAGTCTCTCTCTTTTGTGTTCTGATGGGAGAGCTTACATAATTTTAATTCTCAAGGAAGAGATGCAGGTGACTTCGTCATGATTTCCCTGATACTTGCAGGTTGGTTGAGAAGTCCTGACATACCCAGTCGTGTGAGCCAGGGACCTCTGGTGCCTTGGAGTGAAATTCAGTTCTGCATCTGGATAATCTAGCATGATTTCCCTGTCACGGAGTTTATTAACTCCTTCCTCTTCAGCTGATGGGACTTGTAAACCCTCAGGCTTGTAAAACCACCTGATTTTCTTGTGTTTGGAGTAGACCGTGTTAGTCTCAATACTGGAGTTTTTAAAAACAAGGGCACTTGTAGAAGGGGGAATAAACTCCCAGAAGTTTCCCAATCTAATTAAGATGAAAAGGCCTTTTTGTTTCCTGCTGTCAGTATGTGACTGTGGCAAAAACACCCTCATGGTTGAAGATTCAACCTCTGACATTAGTGGAGCTCTTTGCCAAACATTGCTTTCTCCCTCTAGCTGTGACTGAAGCTGTGAAAAGGTGTGCTTGTTTGGGTCATTTGTCCCCACCCTTCACTCTGCCAATCTGAGCCCCACACCAGTAGGTTTAATTCCTAATGGAGGAGGAAGAAATAATGCATGAGCTCTGATAAATTTCTGATACAAACGGTCCTGTTTGGACTGGCCTGCTCTCTCACCCTAAGGCTATCTACAGCCTGAAATCTACTGGCGTGCAATGCTTTGGCTTTTTACATGCAGATTCTGAAGCATTTGATGCTAAATTGTTCTTGGTGATCGCATCCAATTTAGGAATGCTGTTTCTGTTTTCTTCCATAATGAGACAGCCCTGGCTGGGACCTCGGTCTGTGGGCTTGTGTATGATGCACTGCTGGCTGTGCTTGCACTGCAAGTGAGCTTTGGGCAAAGGCAGGGTTGGATTGTGTGGTCAGAAGGGACACTGGTTCCAGGGAGCAGCCTTACCTCTTCCTGCTCTCAGAAAACAAATTTAATTGCTCTCTCCATATTTCTGTAAACAGGGATAGGCAAAGCTCAAATGGAAAAATGTTACTTTGGGGAAAAGTCATTTCAGATACTGAGCTTTTTGCATGATGGTAAGTTTGGATCTTGGTAAGAAGGACTTGGTCCTAGCTAAAATACAGTTCTCTTTCGAGTCAGAAACAGAATTGGGGTCCCTGTGCTTTGGAAATGAAACTGATGCAAATCTAAGGTAAGCAATGAATGAAAGGATCTTAATGTTAGAATTTTAGGCATCACTTGGCTCTTACATTTGATAGATTTTCCCATCACAGGCAATCTGTGTTCTTGCTTGCTCAGATCCACACTGATGCCAAGTGCTAAACAATGACACTATCTATCTTTCTGCACAATTTGCCAATTTTGGTTACTTTTGAAGCCTAGTGTTTCTGGTTTAGTCTTGTGAATCTCCCTTATAGGGAGAACAAAATGAGCATAAGAGTGATTTCTTTAGCAAAATATTTAGGGTTGATGTCTCTCTGTCATTTATCCCCCTGTTTTACAAACTATAGTGCTTAGTCCACTTACAGTAAAATAAGTCGAAGTAAAGATGTAGTAAAGAGTTGCTGTTTGTTGTTTACAGTGAATTGCCTTTCAGATAATCAAATGAAGTACTTTATTGCAGTTTCACTTCCAGCTATGACCTTAAATAACAAAGGTTTTACTTGCTGCTTACTAGGCTTAGGGTGATGTTTTCAAAAGCTCTCTCTTGATTGTGCATCTTCCTTCAACAATCAGCAGGATTTTGCCAGTGACCTCAGAAAAGCTAGCGTTAGAGTAGCAGTGCCTTTGAAACCTTCTGCAGAGGAACGAGAAATGGGGTCTCTCTTTCACAGGGAATGTTTCAGGAGTTACCAAAATTCTCCCTCTTCCCCCCAAATTCATGTTGCCTATCAAACATAGCTACATTTTGGTATTTATAGAGTCCCCTGCAAAATATCACAGGAGACAGGCCCATACATCAGATTAATTATCTTGCCTTCTAGTTGCCAGAGGTGCTTAATTTCTTCTTTGGAATTGAATGTGACTCCTGCAATTAAATGTTACTCCTTGACTACTGAGACATCTCACTTTTTACCTAGGTAGAAGCAAGGCATTGCAAGCAAATTCAGAAGTGGATTTGCATACACCACAAATAAAGGGTGTTATTTTACAAATATAGGGTGAAAATTTTACAGCTGTTACACTCAGGTTAAGGAAAGGTTATTTGCTGCTTCTTTATAAATAATGGAAGCTGAATAATTAAGTTCAATGCAGAGTTTCTAGTGGGACAGCCAGTCTGACTGTTTAGGTGGTATTCGATTTTGCTAGATAACTGTGACTGAGTTAAATGTTTACAATCCTTTTTTTGATTATTCTAAATTCAATGCATACTTTAAAATGTAAAATGTTATAGAAATTTTTTTGCTTCAGTTGGACTAACTACAAATGCGAGCATTTTTATTGAATGCAGTCACTCTGATCCTGCAGTAATTCAGCTACAAGATAAGTTGCAATCCCATGATTTTTCGAGGGAGTCAAGTAGGACTCCCAGGTTTCCCCCCAAGTCTAACTGTGGGGGGGAAAAGGTATTGAAGAATTTTCTGGATTTAATTTGGGGCTTCCCCTTACCATTCTTTACATGACAACACATCATTTTCTGGGACTTAACCTTCTGTGGTGTAAAGTCTGCTTTCATTTTTCTGGTGGACCTCTCAGTGGTTGCTACTATGTAATAGGTCATTAAAAAATAGTTTGAGGCTTACAGAGGCAGACACATGTTACATTGGCAAATTTCACAGCAGCTGGATTTTCTCTTTAGGTGGTTGCTACTGATCCTCAGCTATGAGGCATGAAAAGAGGACAAGTATCTCGTGTAGTCCTTACTCAGCGCCCAAGATAATTCTCTTAAAAAGCACGTTTGTCCTGATTGTCCTCACTATTAATTTCTGGTACAAAGCACTCAAGGAATTAATTAATTTTAGCCTTTCACTCATCCAAGTATTTTACTGTTTGAAAACTTGATAGTACCCATTAAAAAAGCACACAGGCGTACTGGAGTAAGATTTTTCTTCTGCAAAACTTGCTTTTCTTTTGCAAAAAGCAAGTATTTGGCTTTTAAAAATACTTCTTGCAGGAGTTAAGGTGCTAGTCTCTTTGGAGAAGAGCTGGTTACCCTACCACATTGTGATGATGCCAAGTTGGGATGTGAGAGCAGAGGCTTGAGCTGGAAGCTCCTGGTAAAATTCCATCCAGGTTTCAATGTTCTGTTTAGTTAAGATCCCTCTTGTAGTTTCAGCTGGAAATATCTGCCCTTTGTTTCACTTCAGAAGGGAAGGAGACTGTGTGTGATCTGTATTATATAAATATTTTATCCATGCAGAGCTTCTCATATAAAATGTTTTCTTTGTAGTACCAAGAGAAGTGTTGACTCTCAGCTGTAACGCAGTGGCCCTTTCAGATTTGAAGTCGCTGTTGTGCGTAGTGATGTGATGCTCCTCATTAGGAAGGAGATCAAAAAGAAGTTGCAGTTTTTCAGCTTGTGTTTGAGGGGTATTTTCCTTAGGGATTGGACTGGGTGCTTCTGCAGGGGTTAAGGAGATGTTGAGTATTTATGGCTGGTTATCAAAGTCGGCTGGAAATGGTTCACTTACTGGCCTACGCTTGATTTCTGAGTTGAAGGGCACACAAATCCCCAGCCCCTCTCTCTCTCCAGCTCTGTTCTCTGCAAAGGAGTGTTTTCATCCCATTTTTTGTTGATTGGATAATATGAGGGAGGAAGGGGTAAGGAGCAAGAAAGCTGTTTTTTACTGTGAGATTGCCCAAGACCTTTCATAACTAGGCTTTGGGTGAGATGGTGACCTCTGTTAGTAGAATATAAGTAATAACAAAAGTATCTGTGCAGCAAATGAGTGCAATAATTAAATCTCTTTCTTTTTATTTTCCCCTCGGAAGATCAAAGAGGTTTGACTCCTAATTAATGTGCAACAGAATTCATTAACATGGTAAAATGTGGAAAAACAGGCTATTGGTTATTACTACACAGACATTTGCTTTAGGGAGCTGTAAATACTTTTTGTTCAGTAATTTGGCCTATTGCTTTTCCTATTGTTTCTGTGTATACAACTCACTTGAGAATACCACACCTAGAAATTTAGATGCAATCTTTATTCTTCTGTAGGCATTGCTCTTTTTTTTTTTTTTTTAATATGATGCAGAGTGCTGCTTCTGTGTTCCTGTCTTGCTTTCCCAGGCAGTGTGTGCAGGGCTTTGCTTCGCTTGCCCGCTCTTTTTATACCACATCAAATGCTGTTTATTTTTCTCCTAGCAACCTACTGGGCTGCTCTTTGTCTCTAGGTCTAAAAAGATTTTTTTTTTTTCCTTGTAGGTATGAATATTTAAGGTTGACTGCTTGTACTGAAAAATGTGACAAAATTTCTCACCTACTAATGCTCATTTTTATGGTAGTCCCAAAAGAACAAATTCTACTAAGAATTTTTCCAACACAGCAAGGTCAGGAGTTTTTCATAGATTTTACTTCAGTCCAGAGTCTTTTTTTAATTTGCATAATTTGCTTGAATAATGTAGCCCTCCTAATATTTTCCAGGCCACTTACACTTAACTAATCACTTACACTTATCTTCAGCACAAACCTCATTGATTTTATTTCTCATTGAAAACATCAGTAGTAGCAAATACAATCCTATTGGCTCATAGTCTATTAGAAATAAAATTATATTAAATGTCTTGTGGGGTGTGAAGAGGTTAAATCAAGGAGAGTCATCTGAGAAAGTCATCCTGGTGTGCAAGACATAAATCTAGTTTATATTTAAACTACATGTCACCCACCAGCTAAAAATAGCAATGATCATTAAAAGCCAATTTGCTGCTAAACATTAATAGACATTTATTACATCATAACAGATCTGAAAGACAATTAAACTTATCTTTTTCCTAGATAACTCTCCTTTAAAAATGTGTTATTCACCTGGCTTTTGCCATTAATCTCATTTACTAGCGGTTTTTGTTCCACTTCATGTTGTGCATGTATGCATAGAGTTATGTGTAAGGTGGTTTCTTGTTGTTACTCTTTCAAGAGCATTACATTTTCAATGGGAAAAGTTATTAACCCTCCTTATACTGCCTGTTAACTTCCTAATCAGCACAAAAAGTGAAGGAAATTTACACTTTCTTCAAGCAAAACAAGTAATATCTGCTCCATCCATTTGAGAAGAAAATACTAAGCAAGAGCAGGATAAAAAAATGCACCGGATGCACATTTTACACACTGGAAATAGATTACAGCTTTCTTGCTGTTTCCATTGCAATTCCTCAGTCAAGTTGTGCCTTTTCCCTGTTTTATTACTGCATACAGTCATATTTGCAAGTAGTGACTGGAGCTGGAGCGAGCCAAAGGCTGAAGGAAACCCAGCACTGCCAAAAGTACTGCTTCCTACCAGAAATGCACTGGTGATCCTGGTATTTTTGGTTCATGTGTCGCTATCTGTCAGGTCCCATGAAACGAGCCATCAAAGCGGGGGGCAGGCTCTGTGCTTCAGCTCAGCCGTGCTCAAGTCTCTGTAGCTGTTCATGTCTTGAACTGTGCTCTTTAACCTTCACAGCCAAAGAGCTGTGGGGCCAACTGGGCTGAGAAGGAGAGTGCCCCAGGGTGGACACAAGTCAGCCCTTTCTTCCTTTTCTGAATTGCAGGGCTCACAAAAAGTGGTCCTCTGTCATCTTTGTAAGTAAGAAACTTCCCTGACTAATGCTACTTTAGAGGGAGCAAATAGCTGTTCCTGGCTGATGCATTGAGGGAAGGAGGCCACTGATAGGAGCTTTGGGCTACCTTCTGGTGGTTCAGGCAAAAGAGAAATGGCTTCTGCCTCCATTCCCCCGTATACCTCAGCAAGAAATCCCATCCTTGTAGTAAATGTCACTAAACTCTTTCTCTATGCATATCTACAGCTGCTGGTCTGTCTGGAGCAATGCAAGTCGAAGAGGTCCTTTCCTGCCAGGAAGAGGAAAGGAGGAAAAATAAAGGTGGTGTGAAGGAGACAGAGTAGGAAGGGAGAGATAGGGAGGACAAATGAATACTGTAAAGTATTTTAAAGTCAGCATTTAGGAGTAGCTCTCCTCTGGTCCTGATATCAGACTTCACTTCCTCTATTAGAACTCTGATGGAATTTTCTGTCACTTCCTTTGGGAAATTTTCTCCTTGGAGTCTGTCACTTCCTCACGTTAAAGCAAGACCCGGTGCAGGATCTGTGCTGTGACAATTACAGCCACGGGAAGGCTCTTGAAGAAATGGGGCCAGGATGTGTGGGAGAGGTGATGCCTCAAAATACAAGTTGAGTTTATGGTAGCAAAGGGAAATTAAAATTGTGCTGACCCTGGTGATAAGCTTGTCTGTGTTTTCAGTGCACACACCACACATGTTTTATTTGTCACAGAAGGGTTGCCGAGGGCTCCGTGGAATGCAAATGAGCATTGCGAGAGTATTGTCAAACCCAGACTTTCAACATCCTGAATTGTTCACAGGAAAGAAAAAAAAAAAAATAACCATGAGATTTGATTAAAATCATGTGAATTTCAAATCAAATATGTTATGTTTATTTACCACCGGTTTACTGAGCCTCTGAGCTGTATTTGGGTCCCATTTTTAAGCTTCTCTCTGTAAGGAGAAATTTACTTGAAAAGAAAACTGAAATTTTTATTATTGCAAGGAGCAGCCACATATTGAGTTTTGCAATGAAATCATAACTGTTGGCAATACTGTGAAGAGAGCTTGCCTATGCATTATTTTCCCTCCATAAAGATGTGCTATCAACTAAAACATTTGAGGAAGATGGGTGTATTATGCAGGTATAATAAATTTTTGAGAAAGATCTTAACACCTCCCTGAAATTTTTCAGAACATTGTTGCAATGATTGCTGTATACAGTGATGACACAGGACTGTTCCAGGTGATCAGGAGTTTTATGGCGCAGCACAGCTTGTGTGAGGAGCTGCATAGCTTTTCCCAATACTCAGAGGGTTTTTTTTGCCCTGATGGGTTTGGAATGGAGGGACTGACATGCTTCTCGCCAGCTGTGATCTGCTTTAGCAGGTGGTGCTTAACCAGTGAGAGTACCAAGTTTTTTGTAATCAGTCTTCAGAAAGCTCGTTGATCTGGGGTGGTAATGCAATACAAACATTTGCATATTTTACCACATCCTCACATGATACTCTGCACCTTTTGAAATTTTGCATGTGTTATCATATATTTGCACACACGCAGGGACCTTGTGAATGGTGTACTTTCCTCTTAAATCTGTGATGAAGTATATTGCCAAGGATAACCAGCAGGCACTTAAAGAAAGTCTGGAACATTCAGTAGCTGTGATATTCAGATGTACAATTCAGTACATTCTTTCTAAGCTTCTAGACTATATTTTCAAGACTCTTAACTTTTCTCTCTCTGTTACTTCCTCCCATCCTTCCATGTGTAGTCACAAGATGTGTGATGGCTTCACTATTAGTATAATTATCATTTTCTGCTGGAAGTGCTTTGATTCTGGATTGAATGAGAAAACCAGAAAAGCAGCTGATAGCTCAAATTCCCCTTTTGACCTCTGGAACAGCACAAAAGCCTCTATTTCACCTACATAGGGAAAGAAAAAAAAACAAAACAAACCCAAAAACTACTATATTCAGCTGGACTGTATTTGGGTGTGCTTTCATCAAAGGCTTGATTAATCTGAAATGAATTAACTCAGTTAACACTTGAGAGTTATTTTGCAGCAAATCCCAGAGAACATCTGAAGAGCTCTTTGTCACTGTGAATTATAGCCTAAACAGGTGGTTGATGAGCCTGGTTTGAGCTGAGAGTGGCTCCTTGCTGCCCTGGCTGCTCCCCTCAGGGAAGCCTAAGTAGCACTGCAGTGATACCTGACAATCCAGGATAAACTTATTAGACCTTGTCATTGTTGCCTATTTTTAAGGTTTTTAAAATTTCTTTCCAGAGTGTTGCATCAGGTATAAGGGAGGAAATAAGAAGCAGAATGGTCTTGAATTTTCAAACAACATGGATGAAATAAATATTAATGTACAGGAATGGCAGTTAAGTGCAATGGAGGTGCAAGTGCTCATTTTAAGTGTTTCTTGGAAGAAGTGACTTAGAAATGCTGTGTCATTTTGCACATACTGAGTGAGAGGGTTGAGGGGTTCCCTTCAAAGTTCACAGCCTCAGCAGAGGTGTGAGAGCAGAAGCAGGGTCTGCAGTACAGAAAGAGGGTGTAGATGTGAGCAGTTTGAACCATAAGCTGGTGAGTCCTGTCACTCTAGGAAAGCTCACTGGCTCTCTCACAGTGCTCCCTCACATCTGCCAAACTTAAAACTTGAAGAGCTAAAAGCCATGGACAACTCTCATTATTTTGAGAAACAAAAATGTCTTTTTCTGAACTCAGAACTCTGGCTTCCTAAGTATTTGTGGTATAGGATGAACCTTCTCTTGGGTTGAACGCAGACAGAGATAAAAGTTTACAGGCAATTCCATTTGTCTCAGAAACATGTTCCTAACTTCCTAAAAATGCAGATAGAAAAATCTGTCCTTCAACGAGCATGCAGCAGTGACTTCAGTGAGTGGCTATGAGAGAAAGTGCATGTGGAAATGCCAGGTGTGCAGCTTGGTAATGCCTGTGTGACCTTTCACATGGCAGGGTTGTGTTGCTGCCACCAAAAAGTGACCAGGGAGCCACATCCTCAGTACCTGGCAGGGAAAATTATGTGAAGCAGGATAAAGTTGGAAAGAGACTAGAGGAGTGAAACCTTCCCTGTTTAGTAATGTTGCAAAAAAATAAACAAAAGTTTTTTTGTGAACAACTTATGGCCATATGTATTGCAGAAATTCTTTTATCCAGCCATTCATAATGGGAGTGGAAATGTGGCTCATTCTCTTACTTAAGGAAATTTTCTAACATTAAATTGCAGTTAATTTAATTTTGCAGAGATTGCATGTTTTATTTTTTCTTGCTGGGTTATTTCTCTTCCCTCTCTTAGCACAATTCTGAAAATGTTGCCTGAAATAAGTTATCTCAAGTAGCAGATGCTGAGAATGGGGAATCACACCCATGGTTCTAGCTTGGACCATCAGCTTCAAGGAGTTCAATTACTTCCAAACTTTTTCCCTTGTAAATAGTGAATTTAATCAATATTTGTTTGAGACATCACACTTATTTCCTAATTAGTAGGTGACTTTTGCCAAAGGAGGGGAGTAAGTACTGGAGTTTTTTCTATGAAGAAATATAAAGCAATCTTTGTATCTTTGATTTGTTTAAGCTAGTTTTGCTATGCACATTTTCATGGGTGGGGAGGAAATTGCTGCAAGTAAAACTAGATAAGAAAACCCCAGTATTTCTGACTCTTGCTAATGGGCCCTTGTGAGACACTGTCTCCCCTCCCCTGGTTTCCTAGAAAATGCTGGATACCTGAAGCAGCTTTGGCCGTGTGAAAAAGGTAGTATACAGCTTTGTGCCAGTGCAAATGCTTGTGTTTGGAAGAAGACAGTAGTTAAATGGAGTTCTGATAGGTTTGGCTTGTGCTGCTCTGAATTCAGCTTTGAATTCAGCCTATCTGTTCACTCACCACATGAACTGGTTTCCTTTTCTTTTTCACCCTCCCTGTAGACTGTCGACAGATGAGCTCAGAAAATGCTCCATGTGCTGCTTGACATCAGCTGCTGAAGAACAGACTTGGGTGGATGTTGAGTTTGTCAGTGTATCTATAATGCTCTTTTATGAACAACGCCTTGATGAATACTTCACTGCTCATCTCTTCGCTATGAAGCTTTAGTTTCCTTTATTTAGCTTTCTCCTATTCTGTCAGTAGCACTTTGAGCGGGATTTTTGGGAACTGCCAGCATGCAATTCTGGTTCGGGTGATGCAGCAGATCAGACTGCAAAGGTGTCAGGGGCAGCACTTTGGGCATATAAAGGTCGGTGAGCAGAACTTTTTCTAAAATCAATGCAAGCTGCATCATCTTTGTGGTTAAAGTCCAAACCCCTTAAGTCAAGCCCTTAAATTTTTCACTGTGATAGCCGTATCCCTTTCTTGCATCAATAAATGTAACACTCTGCACCAAATAGTTCCCAGACAGTGAACTCTTTTCTCTAGTTTCTCTCTTTGGCTGTACTTTACCTGGAGGTAATCCAACCATGAAGTGAATTTTGTTTTGCTGGCCTCCTTCTGTGTCTTACAATGCTGCTTGCGGGGGTTGAGTGACCATTAAGAAAAAGGGTTGTTCTGCTCATTTCCTATGTAGCTGTTTCCCTGCAGATATCCAGTTCACAAACACACTGTGATTATTTGATTACGCGAAATACAAGCCCACCCAGAATTTTGCAGAATTCCAACGCATTTGGTTGATCTATCGGTGCCCTGCACTGTTAAACACGGCTGGCACGCCTCCAGACGCATTGTGTATTTGGTAATATTTGTGTGTGAGCTTAAGCTGAAGGAGTCGAAGGCTTTGCAGAAGCAAGTTTAAGGGCAAGGTTGTGCCAGCCAGGATGTGCAGACACCACTTGACAGGCCACGGCTCTGGCGTGTTCTCCTCCGGCAGGAAGGATGGTAGGGCAGAGAATATTTGGTCAGATTTACAACTGGAGTAAATGGTGCATAATGATGAGCTAGTCCTGTTGTCTCTTTTGCACAGGAGCTTTGTGACTCAATAATGTACTTTCCAGGAGGATAAAATGTTTATTTGTGGCTGTGGTGGTTCCAAGACATTAGTTCTCAAAAATTAGTGTTTGGACTTTGCAGAGGGCGTGTGAATACTTTGCTCATTCTGCCTCAGCCCATGAGATAGGGGAAAAAAAAAATCCTAGCATCCTATCATGCAGGAATGTATAGATAGAAAAAAAAATAAATTACAGGGCTCTGTGTAAGTATTTTGCTGACAATTATCCCTTCTCTGGGACAGAGAGCCTAATTAATTTGTGGCTTCTTCAGTTATACCCAAAACCCTTTTACTGCACCATAATGTTATCTCTTTCTAACAGGCTTAGATTATTCAGAACTGATTCAGTTTAAACAAATAAAAATTGAAAACAAACCTTTGCTCCTTTACTGCCTGACTGAGCTTTTGCTTCAGGGAAGTGTACCTGTGCTTGGATAGCTTCCACCATCTCTGTATGCCTTTTCAAATTTTGTAGCACAAAAAGCTTCTCACTTTTGAAACTTAACAGAGGATGCTATAAAAAAAGCATGCATAAATAATGGCAGTGCTGCAGTTTGATGTGTACTGGTAGCCTACTAAAATATAAATGGAAAACTTGATCACTGTTTTGAACGTGCAATTCAAAATATTAATGAGGCTCTTCCCTATTTAAAAAACAGACTTTTAATATTATCAATGACCTTTTTGATTAGTCCCAGCCCGAGCAAAGTTTTAATTTCAAGGATGTCCGTAAAGAAGCCACTTGACTGCAGATTGACCTTGGATTTCTTAGTAACCTCACATACAGAGATGAGAAAAAAAAACAACTATGGAAACTAAATGCTACATTTCAGTGAACAAATTGCAGGGATAGACTGGGGAGGAGGGTCAAGTGAGAGAATAAAATCTTGGCAGTGCAAGATATATTTATTAAAAAAATGCAGCTTCTTTATAGGCTTTGGTTCTGAACAATATGGGGTTTTATTTAGTTGATCAGTAAAGATAGGAAGCAAAACAAAGGCCACTTTGTCATGCCAGACTTTCAGAAATATACCCACATCACAATGGCATGCAGCACAGTTTTTTCATACAGCTTTTTGGCTCAGACTTGGTTTTGGGTAAGAACAAAAGTTGGCAAAAACAGCTTCTGTGCTCAGAGAAGAATAACTTCTGTTGATCAGAGATTTTTGGAGAGATTTTTAATTAGACCAGTACTGTGAAGACTGCAGAGTCTAAGGAGTTCAAAACAGATATGTAAAGTACTTTTCAATTCCTCATATTTCCTCATCATTTCAAAGCCAGTGGGGAGCTAAGTTTCTAACTGCTGCCGCAGTTTAACTCTGTATAGTTGTTTTTTTCCTGCCAGGTTTGAGTCACCGTGGCCAGTCAGCCCCTTCTGGAGAGATTAAAATGATGGAAAGCTGGAATACGTTCTCCGCTTAAATGAGCGAATGTTTCTGTTCAAGCACGGATTCAGATTTCCCCGCGCTTTCCTGTGAGCGCGTGGGATGGACGAGACCATTATTTTTAATTCCACAATAAATAACTGCAGAGCTCAACTAGCAGTGAGTAGCTGGCAGTGACTAGAAAGTAGCTGGTTATAGGATAAGGGTGACTTTGGGCTCTGTTTGGGTTCAAAGCCTGGTCCAGATTCAGTGATTAAAAGCCATACAGGTTGCTTCAAACAAAGAGAGGCTTTTTTGGCATATCATCAGTGGAAATACTCCCAAGCTATGTTACTAATCCCACTGCCTGGCCTGGTATCTTGCCCTTAGCATCCACGTCGGAGGCATGACAGAAATGCAAAAGGGAGGGAAAGGTCTTAGCTTTTTTGTTCAAAACTGCTGTCTGGGGCCCTCTTTTGAGAGAGGAAGCAGAGCATTGGTTATCCACCAACTGGTAACTGGTTCTCGGCACAGGCATAAGTTTTAATTCCTATTTTATGTAGGAATGTGTACACATCTGAAGGGCCAGGGAGTGGGGAGGACACATTTGCCTTTACAGCTGCTGGCAGCAAAGAAACGCAGCAAGACTTGATTGCAAACACCTATCTTACTGTTTTACTAACTGCAGTTTTTTTTCCTTTCTCATTTGTAGGTCTCAGACTCTGGATACTGGCTGTGGGATATTTTTTATTGTTATTACTATTTTTGATTGGGTTTTTTTCCTCCCTCTTTGGATGTGAATTGAAGGCCAACAACAGCTGAAGTGTTGGAATCAAGTGCAGGAGGACTCTCACCTTTTTATTTGAAACCTTGTTTGCTGGGATACTTTCAAGCTCTCCTTCACAGTCATGTGGTCATCACAGCTGCTGTTCTTCACAATGCTCTTAACACCGTTTGCCCATGGTGAGTGAGAGATGGTGTAAATGTGCCTGTGGGAAGGGAAGATAAAATAGCAAGGATTTTGTCTGTCTTTTCCTAATGGTGTGGGTTTTTTTACAGGATGATGATGTCTCTCCCTGCTTGCACTTCAGGTCTTTGAAATTCCCAGGTTACATTATGAGTTAACTAAAACAAAGAACACTGGTGACACATAAAGGTTTCTTTTTCTGAGCTTAGCTGCTACATTAGACAGACGTTTTATTCCTTTTTCTTGGGGAAAAATGGATTTATTACCAATCAACTCAGAATAGGGTAATGAGAAATAAAGGGAAATCGTAAAAACACTTTCCCTCCCACCTCCCCTCTTCCTGAAGTGAACTTCCAATTGTCTCTACCTCCTCCCCTGCAGCAGTACAGGGACACAGGGAATGGGAGTTGTGTTCAGTTCATCACATCTTGTTTCTACTGCTCCTTCCTCCTCGGAGGGAGGAGCCCTCACATTCTTCCCCTGCTCCAGCGTGGGTTTTTCCCAAGGGGTCACACATCCTGCCAGCAAAACCTGCTCCAGTGTGGGCTTCTCTCTGCACGGAGCCACAGCAAGGCTGCAGGGGCACAGCTGCTTCACCTCCAGGGGCTGCAGGGAAATGTAAGTCAGCTCTGCTATGTGGGGCACCTCCTGCTCCTCTTCCTTCATGGACCTTGTCCCCAGAGCTGTTTCTCTCACAAAGCAGCAGCTTTGTCCCCTCTCTTGGAGATGTTACCCCAGAGGCTCTGCTGCAGTCCCTGGTGGGCTCAGTCTTGGCCAGTGATGGGTCTGTCCTGGAGTCAGCTGGCATTGGCTCTGTCAGACGTAGGGAAAGCTTCAAACAGCTTCTCACAGAAGCCACCCCTGTAACCTCCCCCTCCCCAAAACCTGGCTGTGCAAATCCAGTACAGAGCTGTAGCAGAAAAATTTGATCTTTTATTAGCTGGGAAAATCTTAAGTGAAATGTGACACATGGAATTCTTTGAAGTAAGATTTTGAGGCCTGTTGGGTTCTTTTGATATGAGAAACCCAAGTGTATGCTCTAGAAGTAAGCTGCCAGGTTTCACAAGTGCTGAAGGGTTCAGGAGCTCCTGTTAGCAGTGATGGTTACTGTGTTCAGAGCGAGGCTTTGGAAAATCTGGCTGCCTGATTTTTCTGATGCTTAAATGGAAGGTGAACTCTACCAAGGATTTAATTTTAATTAAAGGCCAGTGGAAGCATGCCTGTATGTACATGACCCACTGTATGTAAGCTGTGAGCTTCTGCTTTTAAAATATTCGTTAGGCTTCTTGAGCTTTACAACTGATCCTTTGTGTATCTGCTAAGACACTGGAGCAAAATCTTACAGAAAAGAAGGTGATGAAAAATAAAATTAAAAAAAAAAAATTGGCTGAGCATACCTATAGAGCACAACCTGTCTTCTGTAACACCTTTGGGGACAAAGTCTATCTGTACTACTGTTCTTCAAGGAAGACTCCTCCTCACTGACTTGAAAATTAGAATGACTGAGTTGACCAATAAGGGTGGAATGAAAGAGCTATTCAGAAAGGTGCTCTCCAATCTTCTTCAGGAAAGTTAAATGGTAAATGTTTTGTAAATCTTTAGAATTAAGCAGTATTAACAGTGAAAGCAGTTTTTAGTTATATATGCCTCTGGCAGTTTTGTTTAAGATTCTCAGTGCCACTGTAGCTGGAAAGTCCTGCCTGATAGTCCCAATAAATGAAAATGTCACAAGTATATTGGAAGTCATATTATACTACATATGAGCAAATGCCAGAGGTGCAGGAACTATGTCTGGAAATACTTCTACCCTTTATGCTGCTCTCTAGACTAAAAGTACAGGGTGTTTGCTGTGGTGGTTGTGGCAGTCAGTGGTGGTAAATTTGACCATCACACATCTACCCAACACCCACATTACCGGATCAGTTGCTAGTGAAAGTGTGATAGCTGTCTTTGAGCAAGGGAGAGAGAACAGCCTTGGTCTGAGACAAAGAACTTAGTCTGGTTTTCCTTGTTCTGATCTCTGAGTGGCCAGGATGCAGCTTCCATCTCAGAACTGGCGTGCTGTTTAAACACATGCCACAACCTCATCTTCCTTATAAAAACAGCCTAGTTAAGCTGCTTTTTTTTTTTTTTTTTTAAATTTTCCCTTTTAGTAATCCCTTTTCACTGCATGCAGAAAACATTCAGAAATTATGCTTTACAGGAATCAGGCATTTGAGTTCCTCTTTCATGATCTGGAATGACTCCTGTAGTGATTGCTGGAAATGATATGAACTGCTTTTTCAGACTGACCGTGCTAAACCTCATTCCCTTTTTAAGTTCCCCTACACAGCCTCTTCATCTGTAGTGGTAGCTGCATTACAGGCATCTTAGACCAGTAATCTGGTCAATAAATTGGAGAGGTGGTGGTAGTGTTTTGATGTTTTACAAGTTTTTTTGAGGGGTCTTTGGTTTATTTTTTTGCTTCAGCTATTTCATTTCTTGGAGTAGATTGTGTGTCTTGGGCTATGATGACAGGTATAGAGTCAAAGGGTGTATACTTCAGTGATCTGCAAGATGAAAAGTAATCTTCCAGAATATTGCCCTGGTACAATGCCATCTTGTTGATAAGCTGTAGAAATCATAAAAGGGGAAAAGGTCATGAGCCCTTGCATTTCCTCAGTGATAATGTTCATTTGCTGTATCCAAAATGCACAGGCACAGCACTGTCTAGTTCTGCTCAGACTGCTTTGAGTCATAGCTCACTGAAAGATTAAGCCATGTGAAATACTTAAGATAATAATAGATTTGTGTAGTGGGTGTTTTCTCTGCTGTTACCCTTGACTTGAACGGAAAATAGCTTACAACTTACGGCACAACCTGGAGCAGTGTAGAAGCCCCCCAAAAGCTATCCCCTCTCCTAAGCTACAGCAAAGCCTGTAAATCCATTTGTTGCCTAAAACTAAACCTATTACACAAAATCAGAGAATTACACAAGATAGACTGAAATAATACCAAGGAATAAAATAAAACCATCAGCAATAACAATGAAAGCAAAGCCTTTTTCATCCTTTGCAAGGGCTCTGTTAAGGGGACAGGACTTTTGCACCCCTGCCTTCTTTTTGCCCCTCTTTGGAAGCTTTTCCCAAAGCATCTGAAGGTCTGGACCCTGGGTAAGTGCTCCTTGGTTTGTGTTTCCCCCCACGTACACCTGAGCAAACTGATCCTCTTTCCCTGTAGCAGGTGGATTTCCAAGAGGCGTTTTCTGGAATGAGCAGCTGTTCTCTTCCCCAGGCTTCCTCCCCTTGACCCCAAACAAAGCAGATTTCTCTTCACCCAGAAATGAACGCTGTCAAAAGTTCACTTGAAATGAGATAGACATGACAGGCAGCAGCTCAATTTGCAAGCCTGGAGAGATGTACACCTGCTCTGTCACATTGCTGTCGTGCTCGTGTGTGGCTCAGAGCTGAGATTTAAGACTTCCAGACTGCTGGACAAAAATAATAATAGAAATTAAAGGGATTCAGAGCTGCATGCTGTTAGGAGCAGATCAGGAAGGATACTGCAGCCATTGCTGTGGGGTGAAATTTTGCATGTCTCCAAACAAGTAACTTATGTTAGGGTCTGGAAGAGAGTTGAAAGCCTGTTGTATGCAAAGAACTTTATAATCCCATCAGATTAATTTATTATTATTTACTTACAAATTATTTTTTAAGGATTGTACTGCACATCTAATTATATGCTGGGCAACAAAGAATGAGTTGTTGTTAATCTGCTTCTTTTAATAATCCAAAAAGGGAAAAACACTTATTTTTCCAATTAAGTAGTAATCTAAATTGCCTAGTTTCTGTTGGAGACTGTTACAAATGCAATAAAATCAACAGGTGTGGCTATCTATCTGTTTCTTCTGCTGCAAAGCTCTTGCCTTTGCCCTTGTGACATGAGAGTGAGCTGTCAGCATCCTGGATCCTTTGTGGGCAAAGTTCTGGGGTTTGGATCCTCCTGGTCTTGCAGTTGCTTTGGAGTTGTTTTCTATATATTTTAACCCTGAATTTATTAATGGGTTGCACTCTGTTCTCTCCAGATGATCCATGGAGTGTGTTAGTCATTGCTGTGATTGCTTAAATTCCTTAATATTTTCCTTGATATACAATGTGATTTTTGGGTTAGAACCACATACTTGGCCAAAATGAAGCAAAACTGAAGTCAGAACAAGTTATACAATAATGTAACCAAAGCCTGGCTGAAATTACAGGGCAAACAATAGGTATCTGTGCCATGGTTTAAGCCCACCTAGCAACTAAGCACCCCACAGATGCTTGTTTGCTTCCCTCCAGCATCATATGTAAATGGGATTCTGTATTTTCATACTGAGTCCAAAACACAGCACTGTACCAACTGCTAACAAAAAATGAACTCTATCCTAGCCAAAACCAGGACAGTCTGACATGGCAGCTATGAGAGACTAGGCAAAAGTTATCTGATCCCAGGGGAAGTTGCTAGTGCAGCAAAGTTTCTCAAATAACTTTGGAGATCAGAGCTAAGTTTAAGCTAAAATAGGTTGTAGTTCAGACAAAGCCTGTCAAGTCCTGGAGCCTGGTATTGTTATGAAGCTTTAGGCCTAATACTGATCCTTGACAGCACCAAACTGGCAGGACTGCAGATGCTGCTGGCCCAGTTCTAAACTTAAAAAAAACTGGTTGCCTCCAAGAATTTATTTATGCAGTCTTGTGGCGTAGCTGTAAAGTGACCTTCCTGCATTTAGGGACAGATGCCATTTTGTCTCTCCATATGAGAATTAGCTCGAGATGGGGCTGGACTAATTTATCATTCCCAGAGTAGGAAATGAAATTTGAAGTCCTTTCAAGTCATTGCAGCTGCAAGGAAGAGAGTCTTGTCTGCTGTCCTGTGCGTGCCCTCTGAGCTTCTGCTCCATCTTTGCAATGCTTCTGGGAGACAGCCGTGGCGAGGGCTGCATCCTTGTGAAAAGATGGCACTCCAAGGTCAGGCTGATCTCTCTAGGCATTAGCAGGTCCAGATGCCGAGCCAGTTTCTGTGGGAACAGTGGAAATATTTATTACTGAGCAGCACTGGTAGTTGCCTGGTGACAATGATTCTGTTAAAGCAAGCAGCATTATCTATCTTGGGGGAATATATGATGCTAGCAGGCTGGTCTTTGGTGACAGAATGCTGTTTAATGTGAGCTGAACATTTGCCTCACTACTATTTTAATACAGTGAAAATACTGTCACTGCTTAAAATACATACTGTGTTTCTTTTATACTTGTACAAGTGTTATGTTAGCTAGTGAATGGTGGATAATTGCCTTTTACTACAATACTCTTTATACAGTCACAATGAAATACAAGATACATGTTTTATTAGTTGTGAAATAGCCAAGTTGACTTCCAGGCTTCTGCCTAACTTCAGTGTTTTAAAGATTAATCATCCTTGAAATATTTATAATGTTTGCTATTCTTGGCAATTTGTATTACCTGCAGCCGTGCCACCTTTTCCATAGTGGAACAAGTGATCGAGGAAGGCTTTTCCTGATAAAAGGAGTTGGCTGTTCTCTGTATAAACTACAGCGCTTTCATTAGCAGCATTACACTAAAATTGAGAGTATTAAGTTCCCCATTTGATGACAGATCAATCTATAAACTGATAGAGGGTGAAATTCAACCTTTTTAAGACTATCCACTATTTAATTCTTGTTTAAGCCATTATGCAGTGCAGAGGTCTGTGTGTGGACCCACTTCTTTCATGTCTAAATTTCACACTAAATAAAGAGGGAGATTTTAAGCGGGTTTTCTCATAATGTGGGGGTTTTTTCCTTCAGTTTTTGGCAACTGTGTCTGCTCACAGAATCTTCCTGCTACAGGGAGGAAACAAGATCTTTTACCCCCAGGGGTCCATATCAGGACTAGGGCTATTTAATATCTTCATCAGTGGCACAGACAAAGGGATCAATCAAGTGCATCCTCAGCAAGTTTTTTGTTGACACCAAGCCGTGTGATGCGTTGATGTGCCTTAAGGATGGAATGACGTCCCGAGGGATCTGAGCGAACCCGAGAGAAGCGGCCATGGGAAGGTGATGATGTTCCACAAAGCCAAAGAAAGTCTTCACTGTGAGGATGAGGAGGCTCTGGAACAGGCTGCCCAGAGAAGCTGCATATCCCATCCTTGGAAGTGTTCAAGACCAGGTTGGGTGGGACTCTGAGCAGCCTGGTCTAGTGGGAGGTGTCCCTGCCCCTGGCAGGGGGGTTGGAACTGGGTGATCTTTAGTCCCTTCCCACTCTAAACGTTTGATTACATTATGTGTTTTTTTGGGTTTTTTTACATTATTACATTATTAAACCATATTACATTATGGTTTGATACACCATGCATAGTTTTAACATGCATGGGGTACGGCAGCAGGGTGTGTGGGTTTCTTTCTGAACTGCAGTGACAGAAAACATGCTTGCCCTCACAGCAGCAGGAGGGGGTAAGCTGTGTTACCTTTCTGGTCTGCAATATCTGGTACTTCTGACATTTGTAACAATTTCCCAACAAGACTGATTTCTGTTCTCTAGTGACCAACTTCGAGCTCTGATTTTTTCAAGTGTTAGCCAAGCCATAAGATGTGACAGCATGTGAATTACAGTGTAGTAATTCCCACCCAGCACATTCAGACACAAAGATGAAGGCCAAATGGCCTCTGTGCAGTCAAGTGTGAATTATTGTGCCATAATTTAATTCCTATTATATTTTACTGTGATTGTAAAAATGTTTTTATTAGTGAACTTCTTTAAGAAAAGTCACTTTCTAAAAAAACAGAATTGAAAAGTGCAATGCTGAACTTCTCACAAAGAGGTGTAAATAGCTTTATGCAATAAGGAATTTTGTTAAATCCTGAAAAATTGTGTTTGTGTAGTTAATAACCCTAGGTAATGAATAGGTGTCAGGGTGCAGACATCTGCTGTCTAAAAAGCTGACCTAACTCTAAGTATTCATTTTGTATCAGCTGCCGGGCAGTTGCTAAGTAGGATGATTAGGTTTCTTTGTTTCTGACCTAGGCTTGATTTGATCTGGAAACCTTAGCTTGCAGCCAGTCTCTTGAGCCTTCCAATCTTCTCCCAGTTCAGGCTATACCAGTGTAATATCTGCTGCATTCAGATTTGGTCCAAGCGAGTGCTGAGCAAAAAGACAAGGTGGTTTGGTGGCAGCAGTTTGGAGGATCATCAGAAAGGATCAGGCTGATAGGTTGGGGGAAAAAATAAACCAGCCTGAAAACATCTTGGGTGAGTGGTACTGGAGATGTAAAATAAAAGGGCCATGAATGCCTTAAGAGTCTTTCTTAGTGTTCATTTTCCTTTGTCTTTCTACAAACCTTTAGGGTGTTTTTGTTTTTTTAATTGAAAAGTCAAAGCTCATGCAGTTAAGAGGGCTTTAAGGTTACCAGGCAAAACCCTTCTTCCCAATGAATAGTTTTTAAAGAATTAAGAGCAGCCATGTGCTTGAAATGACAGGATCTCTGGGGTGTTGCCTGGCTTTCTTTTGGGATTCAGGAGGATATTGAAATTATCCAACCATGCTGATCCAGGTCTGCTTCTTTTGTAATAGTTCCTGGCTAGCAAGTACTGTTAGATGGTCCTATTCCTCACTAGACCTTGTCATAGCTAAGCACAGAATAAATAAGGGATTGCTAATAAAAGGGGATACTTTCAAGGAAGTTACTCTATGAATAAGTTTTACTCAGGTTCTCAGCAACTTACAGCTCATCAGGATATTGATGGGGCCAAAGCTGTTTCACTTCTGATGGATATATGGGTATTAAGAATAGCATCCCAATGGAAAACCACAGTAATTTTCCATGTAAGTGATGCAATTACTGTGGTTTGGCATTAGATGTAAATACTTCAAAAAACCAGACCAAACCAAAAAGCCAAATGAAAATGAAAAAGCAAGCAAAAGTCTTGCCTTTTCCAGTTAAACATGGGAATGATCTCTCTATACATCCTTTTGGAGTTAATAATCCTAAGCAACCAGGACTGAAAAATGTAGTGGATCAAGGCTGACTGATGTAGGTACAGGCATCCCTTAGCCAATACCTGGAGGGACCATGGAGCACCAGGAACATTTTCACATCTGCAGCTTTTCTATAGAAAGACACCTCTACATGAGGAGACACCTTGTCCTGGGTCTTCCTGGACATGCAAGATAGTCCAGAAGGACTGGGTTTTGGGACAGGCTGAGGTCAAATGAGGCTGGTGCAGTAAAGAAAGAGCAGCAGAAGTGGCTAGCTTCCCTTTCCTTATCCTCATGAATAGGGGAGATAACTGCCCACCCATTCCCCATTTGTTTTCACCCATTGCATCGTTACCTTAATTTGGCTAATTGCCGATTCCTGTCTACTATGTTAATGCTAAGCTTCCAGATAAAACTCTTTCTTCTGAAAGCACCAGGAAGCTGCCAGGCCTTGGAGAGATCCTTACATTCTGGGCTGATTAAAGGGGTTTGGTGGGTGAGGCTGTGCATCCATTCCCCCAGTGAATGGAGAGGTGCAGGACCAAAGGACATCCTTACAGACAAAGCAGGACAGAGAGATCCTTTCCATGCAGCAGGAACACCTCTTTCCTGGATGTGAAAATTTGTGGGATTGCCCACAAATGGGTTGTCATTTCTCTTTTCTTTCTCTAATAACTTCAGCTAAACTTAAACAGTTGGAGTTGGATAGAAAAAAAAAGAAAAATACTTCTGAGAGTTTTTTGGCCCTAGTTTTCTCGTGCATTTAAGCTGGGCACATTGAAGTACTCTAAGCTAAAATGAGAAAAGAATGACAGGCAATGAATTATGGCCACCTGCATTCTTGCACCTCCTCCTCAGTTGCTGCTAACCTGCTCCCACGAGATCTGGACAGACCTGCTGTTTCCCTGTTAGGGAGAGCACCCTTTGCCCAGCAAAAACCATAAGAAAAAGCTCTTTTTTGCAAATGAAACTGCTGATTCCCCAGAAGATGTCTCTAACATCCATTTTATCAACTGCACTCATGTTGAATGAATCTTAGAACCATATGATGTTTATTATCCCATGGCATATTCACTGTTGTTCAGTTGTTTTCTTTATTGATCATGATTTTTTTGAATTGGATATGTTTGGTGATGTGGTTTTATTTGAAATTGGAAGACATTTCCTGCTTCTTAATGAGCAACTCATCTGGGAAAGATGCTGTGGTATGGGAAAAAATTAAAAGCATGTCAGAGACTTCAGTAGATTTTCCTCATTTGGAATTTCCCTGATTTTATCAAACAGTTTTGTGCTGGGCAGCCTCCTTGGAATATACCTCTCAGTGCCTGGCAGGATGATCCTTGTTCTGTCATGGTTCTGCTCCAAGCTGTGGGATGTGCAATGGGATTTTAGCCAGCATCACACAGATGCTGCAATCTGCCCATTGTAGCAAGTGTGGGCCTGGGATGGTGGGTTTTTGGTTACAGTGCAGTACTGAATGCATACCAGAAACTCAAGGAATTATGATCACAGGAGCATATACTTCTATATATTCCCTTGTGCTTTGCTGTGTTGGGCTGCTTTCTGCAGTGCTTGATAGTGGTGGGTGCTTTGTTACACATCCTGAGGTGTAAGTTTGTTTCCTGTAAGACTCACAGGTGCTAAAAATCCTGCCCAAGAGAGTCTGTGCATTAGAATGGGCACAGGAAGAGCTAGGGACTAGAAATAAGGAGTTTTGTTAACTGTCACTCCCTCCTATAACATAATCTGTGGAAATTGAGATGCCTGATGGATTTTAGAAGCTCAGTCAAATTGTCGCCTGTTCTTAAGTCTCCAGAATGTGGAGCCATAACTAAATATAGCATTTTAATACTGAGTTCATTTAATCACAGAATCACTCGGTCGGAAGAGACCTTCCAAGATCATTGAGACCAACCCATGCCCTAAAGTTCGCCCCATGCTCTAAGTGTTTTTGGGGTCTGATCCAAATCCCATGGCAAGTTGGTGATTCCATGCAAATGCAGTGTGAATCCTGTTTGCTCAGCCCAGAGGGTTACTTTGAGGAAACCTAGAGTAACATATAGGAGAGTGTACTCTGGGCTAATCTCTCAGATCTTAGTGCTTGCAGTGAGTTCCCTAGACTGTGGGCTGCTCCCCTGCCCTGAGAGTTACAGCACTGTGCTTGGTCCTTATTCTCTTGGTAGACTGATCCCTTTCCAGCTCTTCTAGGAACAATCAGAAGTCCATCAGTGCGGCTGATTTAAATGAGAATTTGTTTTAGTTCCCACCCCACTCTTGCTGTGGAAGATCTGTCTCCAACTTTTAATTCACAGTGTTTTGTTTCTATTACTGAAATGCTGGAGGCTGCAGTAAGGGCTTATTTAGTATCAGGGGAGCAGATGACAAAAAGGAAACTGGCTTTGGTATGTCAGTCTCGTGCAGTGGGGTGGAGGGGGAGATGTGCCTGTTGGCTTATGAGCCAGGCACTGTGGCTGGCTGTGCTACTCGTGTTGGGCTGGAGCTGGAAGCTTAGCGCCCTTCCAGCCAAGGGTGTGCATCAGCAAACCCCTGTGGCAGTGTCTCTGCAGGCAGAGAAAAACTGTGGTGGTCCACACCAGCTCCACGGGGGCTGCTACTGAACCCTGCCAGCTGCTGCTTGCTGTGTGCTTCTCCAGAGGCATCCTCTTCCTCCCTCTGTGTCCGCTCCTCTGCTGGAGCGGGGCAGTCGGCACCGGGGCTGGCTGGTGCTCCTGGGAACACACATCCCCTTTATTCCTCCACTCTGAAAGACAGACTCATGGCCAAGTCCTGGTTATCACCTCCAACTGTGTTTTGCCAGCATCGCTGCTCAATTCTGTGTACATGTAATGTGTACGTGTTTTCAAGGAAGGAAAACAATCGTAATGTTTTCAAGGAAGAATGCCTGCTTGTAAGAGTTGTAGGAAAATCCAGATCACTTGATTTTATTTTTTTCTGTGTGTTGATATACATATGAGGATGTATATGCGCTTTAAGTGTAATTTTTGTACTGTATATATAAATAAACCCTGGTCTGTCTAAACTTGGAATAATGCAAGGAACATTTGACATGCCTTCATGTTTTTGTCATGACTTGAAATCCAACCTGTCATCAGAATTTGTAATCTTATAGGCATGTGCAATTAAAATCTTACTATTAGATATTGCTCTGGGGGAATTCTGAGGGCTAAAAAAATCTAATAGTATTTAGTTGCTTTCCTTAATTTGATTTGGGGGAAAAAAAATGGCCTTTTGGCCAAATGCCAAATACATAATGAATTCCTATCACCAGCAGCCACCTTAAGAGTTTGTGAGCCCTGGTCAGGAAAGTGCTTGGAAGTCATGTGTTACAGTATCAGACAGCCATAAAAAAACAAGTTAAAAAAAACCTCTAACTTGCTTACCTTTATAACAAAACGAGTCTGGGCCTAAACTTTGTGAGCTCTTGTTTGTAAGAGGCTGTTTTGGTGTGTCTTTAGCAGTGCCACCTCTCCAGACACAGAGCAGTTGTCGCAAGGCAGTGCAAGCACATCCTCGCATTCTGACAGCTGCAGTCCTTGTTTCAGGTTGCATACCTGAATTCACAGGAGCCTAAGATTAAAGAGCTGGAAGACAGTAAGATGGAGGAGATGAGGCACAAAATGGATGAACCTATAGTCTCTGTGCAACGTCCTTGGGGTTCTTAATTAAAAACAGCATCGAGAATGCTGTTTGTAGAAACCCAAATGGCTTAGACTATTTTCTCTCTGCTGTGATTTGTGGCACTGGTGCCAAAATCTTCCTAGCAGGCCCCAGAAGGTGGGACTGCTCTATTTTGATGCCTGGCTTGATGAGGATTCCCACTTTTTCCTGTGTGTTCTGCCCTGGTGATGCTGGCTGTCCCCCATTCACCTATATAATACATGAGCTCTTCCTGGCTTCTCTCAGTAGGATGTTGAATTGTGGTCTTTCTCCTCTAAACAGCCAGCAGTTCTTGCAAAGCATAGTAACTTAATTATTTAGGGCCTGCACTGATTAGCCTCACGTCTTGAGGCTAGGCAGACTCTCAGCTGTGGAACATCTGGTGACAGCCCTGTTTCTCAGAGCCGTAGCCCTTGCACAGATACAGTGCCTTTCTTTTTTGGATAGTAAATATATGACAGATGTGAAATTCTCCAGCTCTTGGGGGAGTGCTTACATGTTGAATTTCATTATCCCTTGTTGGCCAGTTGGCAAAATGCAATCAAGGATAACTTCTGAGGAGAGCTGGTGTATCCAGTATCACTCTGGAACGCTATTATGGTGAGAAGCTTAGGGCACAGAAAAGTTGATACAAGGAGATGAGATCAGTCTCTCTAAGCACTCACGAAAACGCAGCGAGTTAAAAAGGATAAACTCAGAAGTCAAAGGGAGCTGTTGGGTATGAACCTCTCCGAGAGTTAGACTCACAACCACTATAGGGGCCAATTTTAATGTGTTTCACTGCAGTGTGTGGTTTTTATTCTTGTTTTATTTATTTATAATTTTCCTTTTTGCTAGTTTGCATTGGGATACGGCAGTCTGAGTATCTTGGGGATGTTGTAGCTGCAGAGCTGTCAAATGTTCCCTAGTTTTTATGGATACCTTTACTGATGGTTATGTAGTAATAATGTACCTCTAGAGCATTATGTGTGAAGCCAAATACACCTATGAAATGGTTAGTAACCAGATATACTACCTAGAAAGCAATAGAAATAGCAGCTAAAGCTGTGGGAAAGAGCTAAGTAGAGCTGAAAAATAATAGTAATGAAAGGTATTTTTCCTGGGGAAGCCTGAGTGAATGTTTGTTTATAAAGCAGAATACCTGGCTTTGACAATATTAAAAAAAAAAAAAAAAAAAAAATCTATTTTGGCACAGTTTGCTGTGATGCCTCTGGTGAGTTTTCATGGCTTCGTGTTTGTGGTGCTTTCTCCTGGTTGGACTCCTCGTCTGAAGAGTGGAGGTGCCAGGCTTGGCAAAACGAGGACCATAAATGCAGGGTATGCTCAATTCTTGAGCAGAGAGGTTGATTGAGCTCGGCTTTTATTGGATTGCAGGGATGAAAGCAGTCTTAAGAGAAAATCATGCCAAAAAACTGAGAAACCTATTTACTTCCTGATAATAAAATGATGCTATTGTATTGCAGAGGTAATGATAGGCTTTTCTTATTATAAAGATCCTGGAATAAGTTCCTAACATTATTTTTCCTTCCCTCACCTTAATTTCCCTTCCTGCTTCCCAAACAAGGAGTGAAGAACTCACCACCCCATCCCCCCACTTAAAATACCAACCCAACAGATCATCTTGTCTGGGGAGAATTGTCACTGTTCCTCAGAGACTGTCTCCAGGGTAACTTTGTTTGCAGCATCCTTGAGGGGATGCTGCCCTTCAGATGTTCTTCTGGGAAACAAAGCTTTTGCCTCATGCCCTCAAATACATCACATTATAATCCTTTGAATGTATCTGAGCACTCACTTGAACCCTGCAGAACGCACAGGACTGTCATGCCAAAGTAGGGCAGGACTGAATAGGTGTCAACAGGATGTCTTGCTAGCAAATGTAGCTGCTTATGTATTGAAATAGATGTGCAGTGAAGCAAGATACTGGCTTGAATACAGAGGTATCCGGTTTAAAAGCACTCTTTGTTTCAAGAGCTGTGCTGTTCAGACCAGTTCCTCTCTTCGTTTTGTTCCTTGCTGAGTATTAATTGATGGCCAGTTAACTAATTGACTCTCTTTCCAATGGGAGACTGTGGTAAATAATTTATTACTTGACTTGGAGGTTATGTGATGGCTTGGGGTCGTTGGTGTGGTGCTTTCAATCTGTCCCTTTAGCAGGAAGAAGGGGACATAGGAAAGAATCTTAACTCTTTTCCTGCAACTTCAGTGCACATCACACATTGACATCAGGATGTCTGGTGTACCTGTGTCCAATGCAGAAAGATCTGATAAGTCAAAAAATTTATCAGACCCTGTACTTGGAAAAAATAGTAGATTTCTGTTGTGGCTTTTGAGTAAGTTACTAGTCAAATAAACTTTTTCATTCTGAAAAGACAGCTTGTTTCATGGGCAAAAGAAGTAAGGGAAAACAGATTTGTGTATTGGATTCTTTCCTTCATTGTAGAAGGTAGTGTGGGGCGTCTCCTCCACTGGAAGGCTCCTCACTTTCATGAAACTTGCAGAAGTTGAATTATTTATGCTCTTTTTCCTTTTTTGCCAGATGGGATTCCAAATGGAACAACAGGCTAAATGTGGTTAGGAGGATACTGTGCAGCAGACACGATCGACAAGATTGATCTACGTGATCTCATATTAGCTCCAATACCCTTGGAGAACAAAACAAACAAAAATCATCCCTTCTGGTACCCAGTTGGTTTGTCACTGCCTGCTGCTTCCTTGTGTGGATGGCATCTGCTGGCCCAGCTTCCCCTGCATTAGCAAGGTGGAGGAGAACTGTAGGGCCTTGAATATCTGAAGCCATTTCCAGTGAGGGAAATGCAGGCTGTCTGTGCAAGCAGGCAGGTTCTGTCTGGAGACCTGGTACAGCCATGTACTTCATGTCAGCATTGCATGAGCTGTGTTGCAGTATTAGCTGGTGATGGCATGTAGTCTGTCACTAGCATTTGGGGCTGAGAAGAACAGGGATGCTTTGGGGGTCTTTTCACACAGGCAGGTCTCTGAGGCAAATGCTTTGGCACCATTACAATTATGTAATAATGCTGTTGGAATAAAACCCTACAGGGCGCTATTACAGATGTGGCTTCATTTTCACAGAGTTTCTGGACTTAACACCGCTTTCCTTAATTTGACACCTTTTTTCCAAACAGAATATCCAAAGGGTCCTTAAATTACACTGTGAATGAAGAGCTTTAGAGTAACCAGGCTCAGTAATGTCTTTAAATGAAAGCACAGTGTTGTTTCAGTCTGGGGTTTCACATTTACCTTTCAAATGCTTTTAATCTCTACACTGCAAATTTGACAGATGCCTTTTATTGGTAGAACACTTTTCATCTACCTGACCTAAAGGACACGGAGTTTATTTGCATTTAGGCAGGAGTTTGCAGCACAGTGAATTAGCAGTAAGCCGATACTATGGTTCTTGTGGGTTTTTTTTTAGACTTCCTTTGTATTCTTTTGGATCATAAGTGCCTTAAATTTCACATATGTAGAATGCATCAGTGCTGATTTGCAATGCAGACATGTGGTCTGATGTGTACCCTATGGATATGCAAGGTACTATGGGTGTTTGTATCCTGTGCTATTTTTATTTTCTTCCACCTTTGATTCTGCTGCTAGTACAATGTTGAATCTGCAAAAGCTATAACAAAGAAAATGGGAAATATTAAAATCCAATAGTCTTTGGCATGGTGCATCTGATTAGATATCCCACAGTACTGAGGTGCTCTAACTTTATCACAGTTGTACTCCAAAGCCTTAAGAACCAGAAACAGCTTGCTGGATAATTGTGGAATATCTAGCACAACATCTTGGCAGGCTTGGTAGTTTGTAGTATGCTTCATTTTTCATTTCATTTAATCTTCCTAGTGCCAATGTCTATTCCTATCAGTCAGGTGTTGCTATTCCATTTGCTTTGTGGTGGCGATATGATCAACTTTCAGAATTGTGGTTACAGCTGCAGGAGGGAAACAAAGAATTGTCCCAGCACTGCTGTAAGTCTACCCCTGGGGATGCTGTGTAGCATCAGCAGGAATGGGCACTGCCCTGTCTGCTGGATGAGGATTGATTTCTGAGCACATCGGGGTGTGTTTCATGTGGGACCCTCCTTGGCACCAGGTGCTTTCTTCTGGGTCTGTCTTCAGGTAGTGGAGAAGGCAAAGAACAGCAACTATAAAACTCTTATGCCCTGGCAATTTCTCTCCCTTTTCACCTGCCCTCAGATGATTTATTTTTGACTTGATTAATCCATTTATTTTCAAAATGGACTGCCTGCTTGTTCTGGCTGGTCTAGGATGATGATAAATTGAGGAGGCAGTCATTTTCAAAATAACATTCTACTGGCGTCATTCCTTGCTCTAGGTGATACTTTTTTCCCTGGTGAATAGAGTGGTGTCTAAATAGGAGCAACAGCTGGTCTCTGTGTGCATCACTAGAGATGGGAGAGGCATATGGTACAGGAGATACCCTTTCCCAAGGAACTGAGATAAAATCTGCTAAACTTGACCTTGTTCATAGCATCCTAATGCTGGCTGAGGTCTAAGCTATTCCTTGCTCTTTTTCTACCTCTGTGGAGAATGTTCTTTGGGTATATCCAAGAAAATAATCCAGGAAAAAATATTTAAGTAAATCCTTCTCTTAAGGGCTTTTATTAAGTATTTCCCTAGTTTTGGATTAGCTAATTTAGTAGTTGGTAGTGTTGCTGTCAGCAGCAGTGTACACTCACAGATCCCTGTTAAGATGCAAATAGTTACTGCAGCTCTTGATGTCAGAGACACTGTGAAAACACTGGAACCTTCCACAGAAGGAATAATTCACTTTATTAATGATTTTAATGTAAAAAAAAAAAAAGTAATTAAAAATCCTCTGTTTTGAGGTTTGATATTTTTCTTACTGCAGCATGATTTTTCCCATCAGAACCAGCTGTTGTCTGAGTTTTGATGGAGACATTCAATATGTGCTAGTTAAGAAAACTCGTTGTCATTGGGAGGGCTCCTGAAAACCTCTTACCTTTCATTTGCCATCGGTGGATGGAAAAAATTAAATGCACATGAGAAAATGGAGTATTAGTGTTTGATGGCCAGGCCAGATTTTTAGCAAAATAAGAAGAAAATGTGATTTTAGTAATTTTGGGATGGGAAATCAATTTTCTAGCTATTGGGACATTTCTAACCAGCTTGGATTAAATTGTATTTCATTGTAAATCCAAATGAAATGAATGAAACGTTTCATTTTTACTTTTTAGGGGGTTGGTTGGTTGTTTGTTTTTGATTTTTTTTTTTTATCATGTTTTAGCCTAATTTTCTTCTGCATTATTTAAAAATAAGCTTTCAGAAGGTATTTAATTACTTTAGGACTGCTTTAGGACTAAAGTATTTAAATGAAAAAAAAATCATTTACTGTGTTAGGCAGAAAAAGATAATCTCCTGCATCACTGAATTTGGCATCATTGAGTTTTATCTTGAGATATTTTGTGGAATGCCTTGTGATATGTAGTGGTTTCCTTAAAAGACCCACTGTGTAGAAATAAGTGAGTACCTTAGACTATCAACCTCTGTTTAAAAATAAAAAAATCTGTATTTCCCTCAAATTTAGTGCAGTAAGCCTTCTGATAATGGGATTTAAAGTTACTGCCTCTCTAAAACAAGTAAGAATTTGACTTTGATGACTACAAACCTGTGTTCTGTGAAGTTCTCTGGTTTCCTGCTTGCCTCTTGTGATGTTCATGCTACTCATTAACTGAATAACAATGAGAGGTACATGGAAAGGGTTATGGTCCCAGGAGAGACACTTCCTTGGAGGCACTGCCTGCATCTTTCTTAACCAGAGTTATATCGAGTAATCACTTAGGCTGTAAAGGACAAGTGATTTTGGTAGTGAATGCAGTTAAGTAGTAGGAAAATCTTCCTTACACAGCTGATTTGACTGGGCTCTAGTGTGCAAAATTCTTGATCTTTCAGTCACTTTTCATGCTCCTTGCTTTTTCCTGCATTGCTGTCGTCTTACTCTTCAGTGAGCCCCTCTCCCTCTTGCTGACTTGTCACTCTTGCTGCTCCTTGAAGGGCTGCTGGCAGAAACGTGAGTGGGGTCAAGGGGCTGAAACAACCAGGAAAAGTGATGAGCTTTGAAGGAGATTGGAGATTACAAGATTTGGAAAGTAATTAAAATTACATAAAATTGCTTGCCTCAGGAGGGTGAGACAAACTCTTTCAAATTTAGGCCTGTGCTGTTTTGGGCAGCACCTGAGGAGTACATTCAGTTGATTTGACATCATGGGGTGGTTTAGTAATTGAACACTTCCACCCACTAATGTGTGATGCCAGTTGTTGTTGTCAGTGTATAGCAGGTTTTGGGGAGCTAGAGCAAAGCCAAGCAGAACATAACAATGTAGTGATTGTAGGGCAACTCTTTCATCAGCTCTAGTTACACCCTAGAAGACAATAAATAGATTATAACTGGGCAGTAGCTAGAATCAAATATACCTGAGGAGCAGATGGGAATGTTTGGGGTTTATTTTTTGGTTACTAGGCAGATTATTTTTCAATTTTGACTGCTTAGGCTGGTGTGTGCAGGAGGACAGGTTTTTCAAGCACAAGAACAGCTTGTGTCTTGCAAAGAGGCAGCAAGCTTGCAGACCACTCATCCTCCTGGGTCTCACATTTTCTGAGGTGATTTGCCCTTCACTTCTAAATGTTCTTTTACACCTGTTGTAAGACCAAATTGGCTAGGGTGACTTAGCCAGAAGAATGGATGGTGCCAGGAGAAGGCCCTGAAGGCTTTCATGGTCTGCAGTGTATGATCAATACTCTCCACTCTCCCTGGGCACCAAATTCATTCTTTCACATGATACACTAGGTGTAACTTTGGTTGACTCGGACTGTTGTGTCAAGTGACAGCACCACATCTAAGCTGGAGACTTAAGAGACAGCAAAAAATTCAAATCTCATTAATAATACTATCCTTTTCCTTTTAATGTATTATTTTCCCCCAGATTCTGTGTACAGCTGGCTGCAACATGTATTTGTTTCAGGTGCATCTGAATGTAGAATTGTGTTGGTGTTATTAACTTCCTCTGTCTTGAAATATTAGTATTTATTGTAGCTCACAAACAGTGTGGGACAGTGGGATGCTGTCAGAAGACTCATGGAAAAATGCAGGTTTTTAATGCTAACCAGCTTGTTGGGAAAAAAAAAAGGAATGGAAGCACCTTGTACATCAGCATCAAAGGAAAGATGTCAGAAAGGTAAAGGAGTGCAGCCTGTGTGTATTTGTCAACATAGATGTCTCTAGAAGTCTATTATTAATTAGGAAAGTGTTCTACTACAAATTATGAAAATTAGCAGGAGACTGATTTCAGTTACTCTTGTTTGTTCTCATTAACACTTTAACATAATGTGCACTTCAGTCAAATGAAGAATGGAACCTTTTTGGTGCTTTTTGAGAGTGCCTCAAAAAGGACCTTGATTTATACCTTACTTTTTAGCCTAATTAAAACTGATGATTAAAACATGCAAGTCCCTTAAGATGACTGTGCTAAACTGATTTTTTTTAATAAGCTGAATAATGTTTAATGTTCAGGCTAAAACTGTCTGAAAATAGAATTACAGCATCTCATTATGTTTTGTATTTAAACTTAAGTAATTAACATCAACACCACCACTGACTGTGGTTATTATTGTGGAAGGTCATACACAGTTACTAAAATCACACGTGAATGACTGTTCAGAAACACACATGGCTTGCATCTCCCAATACCAGGTAACAGGGTGGCATCTCTTGTTTCACTGTCTCTGTGTTTTTCTAGGATTTCATCAGACCTGATTGTGTTCCTGCAGGTTTGGGGAGGTGCAGTCACTGTGTGTGCAGAAGGGCCCCACTGAGCTTTATCTCTGTAGAGTCAGCTAGGGATGGGAACAAAGGAACTGTGACAGCAGACATCTGATGTGACATCTTGTGGTTTTGGTGGCTGGACACTGTGCTCTTCCAGGGTAATTGCCAGACTCAAGCTGCCTTTACACACTGATTTGGGTCTTGATGTATTCTTGATGAGAATTATTTTCCATATCCTCTCATTTTGGACATCTCAAATTTGCTGCTGCTGTATGAAGATGCAGCCTTCCTTACGTCTGTCTGCATTTGCTGCTCCCACTTGGAGGGGTTTACCCTGTGTGAGCAGGGCTCAAGTCCTCTTCTGCACACTCACAAGGGTTTTGCTGTGTAACCAGACTACTCAGAAGAGCAAAGGACAGTCAGGAGAAGCTGAATGATCCCTTCAGGATGAAGGGATCTGACTGTGTGCTGGTCTTTGATCTCCTTGTTGGCATTTTTCCAGCACTTCTTGGAGCTGCACAAGAGGCTTACCACATGTGTGGCACCCATGGACCTATGTGCTTTAGGGTGGCAGGAAGCAAGTAGCCCATCATACATACTTTCTTCCTTGTTGGTATCATGGCATGCTACAGAAATCTGCAGAAAGGAGCTCTTGGTGAGAAATGAGCCCTCCCAACCTGTGGCTTCTGTACAGGGTGAAAATATATTTTAAAATGCTGCACTAGCACTCCTGCTTTTTATGCACTGCTGTGTTATGTGAGGTGGAAGGTTCTGTTTGGCTGTTACAGTGCATGATTTGATCTGATTTGATTTTGCTCACTGATTTAGACAAGACAGATCACATGGCTTATGGATAAAAGAAACCATGTACACCTCAGTCCTTTGAGGTGCTATAAAGCATCTTTTGCCAGAAGCAGAGTAGTCTTATTGCTAGATTACTTTTATGGGAGCTCTGGGCACCTCAAGTCTCACAGTCCTCCTCAAACTCTGAGGATTACAGCCATTATTCCAAATTTTCAAGATATTGCTCTGGGTCGCATTATCTACATGAGATGAGGGAAGTGGGTATAGTTTGTGCTTGGGGGAAGCCAAGACAAATATTAGCTCTGTTGCCACTTTATAAAACCTGTTGCAGGCCATCACTTGCAAGAAACATGAGTACACAGAGACATAATGTGAAAATGTGTGGTGGGCTGCAGGAGAGCCTGGTGTCCACAGCACCTCCAGTGATGTGACAGGGTCTGTATTTAACCTGATGAACAGGAGCAGTGCTTTACCCTTGTCAAATTACGTTGAGAATTCACCAGGGGAATGAAACCTTAACCTTTCTTGCTGCATTGCATGGGGGTGTGTGAAGGATTTTAAGTAATGAGTCCTGCTGAAAATAGTTCCCTTGTATAAACAGAATCTAAATGCTCTGAGTGCATGGCTGGTATAGTCTTTAAGGCTGCTTTAGCTTGTCTGCCTGCTCTGAGAACTGTCTTCAGCTTCATATATCCTCCACTTGTAGAAATTGCTTTTTCACTCTTGGGCAGGAGTGATCAGATTGCCCCTATTCTGAGAACAGCAAAATCCTCTGTACTTTTGGGTCTTATGTTGCCTTTGCCATGGTAGTGTGCAAACGCTTGGCAATGTTTCAGGGACCGCCGTGGGAGTCAGATGGATGCTTTGCTCAGGAAATGAACTGTGATAACAGGAGCCCTTAGTCCTGTTGGATTGTACTAGTACTCTCTCTAGCTCTCAGAGGGATGGTGTGGCCAGGCTGTTGTTAGGAAGGTAACCCTCCAAAGCAGGCTCACAGCTTACAGGGTGCGCTCCTCGGTTTGTCCCAAGCCCTCTGCCTTACCCAGGTGTTCCAGGAGGCTGTTGCTGAAACCCACATGAGGATATCAGTTTGTACATGGATGATCACATGCTAGTCTTTGTGGCAGAGTCCTGGCCTTGTTCAGTCTACTGGTGGAAGTAATTTCAGGGCTGGAGATAGTTGGGTTTTACTCCAGCCCCGTGCCAGAGCTGTGCTATCCGGAGCAGCCGTGCTGTGCTGTGCTCTGCAGCTGCTGATTGACAGCTGCTCTGACACCTCGGTGTGACAATTGACACTACATCGAGTGGCACTGAACCAAAAGCCCCGAAGGAGATCAGGAGAGATGATCTGGAGAGCAACTGGGGGCCTGGGTCGGGTCTCTGGGGCTGGGCTGGCAGCCCTCCAGCCAAGGGACTCTGTCGGACTGGGGGGGGACCTGGGCTTTGCCAGCAAAATCCTGTCTCTCTCTCTCTCTCTCTGGGGCACAGCTCCTGCTGCCTTCTGTGTTGGCATACCTGCTGATGGGCTCTTCAAAGGTCTTGGGTCATTGTTGGAATTGCTGGTGCTGTTCTGTGAGGAGGACAGAGTAGGTGATAGTGCGAAACTAATGAAGGCACTAATGTGAGAGGTTTTTTTTTAAGAGATGTAACCTGAATGTTTTCACAGTTCACTTCCTTGAAAAAGAAGGCTTTAGTCTTCTAAGTTTAATAGGTTGCAATGAAATGAAGACGTGGGTATCAAATGAAACAGAATCTCTAAATTTGCTTATTTGAATTCTTGTACTTGAAACAAGTTATGTTTTCACTCTGTTTTACAAGAAAAATGTAATCCCTTGTACATTTATCTCAAAGTGTAATAGCCTTTTGTTTCTGCTACTCAGGTCTTCCTCCGGGGGAAAATAGGTGTTTATTCTGCCTAGGTTTTTGCAGTTGCTTACAGTCTAGTACCCCTTTGTACAGCAAGTGTTGGATTAGCTCAAAGCAATTGCCTTCATTGTTTGGCACTTTGGGACATGGAGGCACTCTGAACAGGTGTAAATAGCAGTTTATATGCATGGGGAATGTTGGGAAGCCTAGATTACTGGGAAGCAGCTTCAGAAACTTGCAGTTTATTTTAGCTGTGTGGTGCATCCACCTTGGCTGTTCCTCTCTTGACTGTCAAAAGGAATGGAGATAATGGAAGAGTTAAAATGCATCTCTTTGGTACTCTCTGGCTTAGCTTCCTTAACGTGCTGTGTGGATAAGTTTATGCTTATTAAAGCATAAACTTTAATACCTGGGTCAGATCCCTGGGGGTAACTCACCAGTAGTTTGTCTCTGACCTCATCCCTCAGGACTAGGGATCCTGGAGATTTGATGCTCTCCAATAGTTGGAGAGATGTTAGTTGTTGGGAGGTCTTGAGCAGCCCAAGAAGACCTGGGAGACAGAGAAGTTCAATTCCAAAAGCTCAGAAAATGCCTCCCATTCTCCTAAAAACTTGCTATGTACTTTGGACTACAATTAGTGCAATGTTCGTATCTGAAGAAGCAATTATTGCATGAGAGATTTCTTTCTTTTCCTGTTTTGAAGAAAGCTAATGATTTAATTTTCTTTTCACTCTTCCTATACATGGCAGAGAAATAATTTAGTTGTTTTGCTTCCTTATTGGAGGAAGTATCTGCTTTAGAAAAAAATAGATGTGCTTTTACGTTTAATTTTCCTAGTAAAAGGAATGTGAAAGGAATTTCACCGAGTCGATGAAAAATGGCTCTATTACAATAGCTAGTAAAGGTGAATCTTAAAATTTATTTTTTAATGGAGTCATGAGAAGCACTGGCAATATCAACAGTGTGCTTAGGTCTCTTTCCCTCTTTTTTTTAATTAAAAATAAATCTTCCGGTTCCATTTATGTTAATGCACTTCGTAAATAATTTGGTAAAGAAAGAGCTGCAGGAATAAGGCTTGGAGTTAGCAACCAGAAGGGGAATGCAGTGGACTTGGGCTGTGTCTTGTTTCCAAAAGACTTTTCTAAACAGCAGAAGCTCACGATACTTTAAGCAGATCTCCCCACTTAAGGTCACCACAAACCCTCTGTGCCAGCAGTTAAATGTGCCATGGATGCACTGAGATTGTCTTGACAATTTTCAGCAAGACACATGAGGATGCTCTCCACGTTCACAACAGTTGCTTCTTCTCGTCAGTCTCTGCACTGACTTCCTCTTTCTTCCTTCGTTTTGGTAGGCATTCTTATTTCTTCTTGCTTTATATGTCACTGAAACATTTCCTCCTTCTTCATTATCTACTCCCCTCCTCTTTCCAGCTGCCTTTTGTGCAAAAAAACCCCTGGATGGCTTCTTTTTTTTCTCTCCACCTTTTCTGTCAGTTTCTTTTCTTGTCTCCATGGTGACCCCTTGCCCTCGAATGCTTGAACTGTGACTCTTTGTCTCAAGATATGTCAAGAATTAACTTCTCTGGGACATTCATCTGTGTCACCTTTATTTGCTTGGGAAGGTGCCACGGATGTTTATGGCAATGCAGCTGTAGTGATAGTAATGTGAAAAGAGCAGCTTTGCCCTAGCTGAAACTCTCCTTTTTTTATATATAGTTTTGATGAAACTACTGGAATTAGGGCAGATACTGAAGGTCATTAAAAAAAATCCATGAAACGGTGTTCCTTGCATCCCTGCCTAACAAGATCTGATCCTATTGGCATTATATCATTGGCAGGATGCTGGAGTGCCATACTAATGTCAAAATCATTGAGATAAATGACAGCTCCATTAATTGGGTTGGCATTTGGGCTCAACTTGGGGATGCAGCATTTCATAGGTGTGCTTGGGGCAACAGAAGGGGGGTAGTGTTAAAAACTTCCTGGGCTCGGATATTTACTGCTGGGTATGTTCATGTGAGTGCCAGCATTGCTCTGTCTGTGGAGCTTGCACTGCTGGAGAGGGCATTTAGGGATGCTGGGCACGTCGCCTGGAAGGAGGTAGACTCTCTGCATATATCAGGTTTTTTCAGCTGCAGTCCCTTAGCACAAGGGGAGCTGTACACAGGCAATATGTGCTGCCTACTGATCAGGCACACAAGTCCTGCCCAGGTGGGCGTTTTTAGGGAGCTACAGCTAGATCCGCAAAAGTAATTAGGCACTTCAGCTGACACTGAAATCTGTGGGAAGTCAGGAAGTAAGATGTTAGAACTTTGGTAGTTTTGTGGGTATCTGTGTTTGTTGATCAACAGAGCATAAACTTTAAAAAATACTATCTCTAAACTGTGTATGGGTTTGGCCTTAGCTGTGATTCCAGCTATCATGCAGATGTTTTCTTCTATCTCAGTAGTTAATCAGTGACAGAGGCAGTGGCTCTGCCTCCAGAGGTAGCAAGGAAGAAAATGCATCTTTTGCATCCGTTGCCCAGCTTTAAGAGGACTGCAGGATTTGGTTGCTGAGAAATCTGTGGAACAGAAATGCTCTTTTTGATGGTTTACCTGCCGTAACATTACCTTCCTGGTGACAAAAATATTGCTATATTATTATACTTCAAAAATCCTGTTAGTAAATGAGACCTAAAAAAGGTGGTTATTTATCTTCTACATTGGAGAAAACATGGCTTAGTAAATTTTTTTGTACGTGGATAATTAGTTTCACTTGTGCAGCTCAAGTAAATGCCATCAAATTGCACAGCAACAACTGTGCTTCATTTTCCCAAAGAACTATTACTTACAATAATGTGAAAAAAAAAAAAAAGTTTTCTGGGCTGATCTTCACATTACAGGCTCATTTTTTTGGGGGGGACTCGCAGTGAGGCATTGTTTTCTGTTTTCATTTTGTGAAAGGACCCTGGAAACCTGCAGTCTTTGTGTATTTATGCCATGCACATTTAATAAGGAAATAACAGAGACAATAAAATTGGAGCCCTGCCATGCCTTTTCTTTTTATTTATTTCTTTTTAAACAAACAAACCCAAGCTGCTTGTCAGAGTTGAATCACACCTGCAGGCTTCTGCTGCAGCCATTGCATGAAATTGCTTAAAGAATTGAAATTGCAGCTGGCTCTGGAGACATGCAGGTTTTGGAGATAATGACATTAGGGGGACTTTTATGGCTTATCTACCTTTCCACAAGTGGCAGCCAGGATATACTCATTTTAACTAACATTTGTGCTTCAGGTAATTTTGCATGCCAAGTAGTCCTGAATAAAGTTTGAAATCCTTTTGCTTTTTTATTTCATGGTGTTGATTAGTTAGCAGGTTGCTGTTAATAAAAACAGGGGGTTTTGGTTGTTCTGCACTATGCTCTGCTGACAGTCTGGACTTAGCCCCAGGCCAAGTGCAAAACAGTGAGGGCATTGCAAAAGTATGAGGCAAAGCTTGCAGTAGTGGGTGATCTCATTTCCCAGATGAGATTGAAACTTTCTCCCTGTGGAAGGTGGGGGACTCTGCAGGGAAGTCAGCTCAAACTGAATGCTTTAGCACAGCTGGTGTTGGAGATTCACAGTAGTCTCAGAGCTGGAGGGGATGTGGCTGAGCCAAAAAGGAGGTAACCAGCAGGAATATCAAGCCATGCATTTATTAAGAACATCTTTTACATGATGCTCATCACATGAGTAGCACTGACTCTATCTTCAAAGCTATCATGAAAGCAATAATGGCTGTGGGGAGAGTTTATCAGCAGTAACAATAATAACCCAGGACTCAGGTTCTCAAGGCACAATTGTGTGCTCAGCAGCTGTGACCTACTGGAGTTGCCCACTGCTGTCACTCTCAGGGGTTAACTCCCATGTCACAGCCCACTGTGACCCCAAAGGTCACCTGCAGAAGCTGGTCTTCAGGTACTCCTTGTCAGCTGTTGCCAGGTCTCATCTTCCTGTTTTGAAAAGACAGCAGGTTGTTACTGTGGCTGTCACAAATCCAGCCCTTGCCAGGCTTTGAAGGGTGTGATGATCACAGAGTTCTCATAATTCGTGCTCCCCAAATTGGCAGCCTTTTGAATGCTGATTTTTATGGTGTACCCTATCTCACAACTCCCCAACTAGATGAGGCCCCAAAATAATAAATAATCTATTTGACATGGAAGAAAAAAACACATTCAGGTAAAAGAATAAATAAAGTTTTGCAAGGTGTTCTGGTAATGCTGTCTTTTCTCCATATGGTTCTGATGGAGAACAACCAGGTAGACGCTTGCAGATTTTCCCTGTTGAGTCAGTGTTTGACAGGACCTGGAAAGGAAGGATTTTTTTTTTAGATGTCTTGAACGTCAAGAGCATGGGGTAAAAATGGCAGTGGTAATTTTAGCTTAGAGGAAAACGGTTTTGTAGCTGTAATGGCTTCACCTGAGACCAGATTTTTGTTTTGTTGCAATTGTTGTCAGAGGTTACACTTACCAGAAACAGAAATTGAATTCTGTCTTCCTATGCCTCAGCTGAATTCTAAAATGTATGATTTGTGGCAAGATTTTGCCGTAGGCAGTGGGATTTTTTTTTTTCTCCTGATGTTCTCTAAGAAATTGAAATTTATGACAAACATGGCTGTTTTTCTTACACCACATCCTATTTCTCATCTTTAACATTCATTAGAGATGGTTTGTTCCATAAAATCCTAATCCTAAAGGAACTCAGTAGAGTGTGGCTGTGTGTATCACTGTGACAGTGCAGATTCCCTATCTGCTAAGAAAAGCCAGAGGCTTTTTTGATCATGCCAAAGTAATTTGGAGGGGAAAACAGAGGAAAATTTTCCCATCCTGGCTGGAATGTGAGTGTTTTCAATATAATCAGTGTATGATTTTGGAGTGGAGAAAAGGGCATGAGAACTCCTCAATGAAAATACTGGATTTCTAGTATTTGGAAGCACTGTATTTTAATTTGAATTTTTTACTACGTTGATAAATAAGCTCTCGAAAATGAAAAAGCATTCAGGATTAGTTTATTCTCTTTATTTAAAAGATGTTTAAATCAGGGATTCTGACTATTTGAAGTTTTTGTTTTGCATGCACTTTTCTTTTTCCAAAAAGACTTCTCAGAATTTCCCTTCTTCTCATGAACAGATTTAGTTTTGACAGATCACCATTTTCTGAAGAAAGAACAAGTTTTTTCTGAACATTCTCAGCCAGTGCTTCTGGGGGCTGTACATAGTGAAAACCACCAACCTGACAGGCATAATTTCTTAATCCACGTGTGTGTCAAGTAAAGCATAAAAACAGGTGCATGTTATGCTAGAAGAAAATTGTAGAATCTATGGGGGTTTTATAGTTTTTTGGTATTACCAAGTAACAGTCTTGAACAGACTTGAACCACAGAGTTTAAACTAAATGGAAAAACAAGTATTTTTTTGTGCTTTTCTTTGGAGCAAGACAAATGATGAAATCTGGCTAACCAGTAGAAATTTTTTTTTTTTCTGTGAGTATATTGTGTTGTCTGGCATGGAAGGCACATGCTCTATTCATAATTAATAAATTGTTTTGTGGGGGAAGCATTTGTGCACATGGGAAACCTTGGAGGATGCACGCTCGTGTTTCTTTTAGAAAAGCTGCTTTTTTTTCTGCCTTTTTTTCACCCCCAATCCAGAAGGAGGTATAACACATTACAAAGACAACACCATTTGTTAGGTGGGTCTGGAGCTCTTACAGGTGAGGATAGCAGAAATACATCCAGTTGCAGAAACCCACAGGTCTCTGGTTGGCTGCTGGGAACCAGGGCTTGGCCTCAGCCACGGTCTCTCATTTGCAGGTTAAAAATATAATGTAAGGCTGGTTTTCCCCAGCCCTTGGTCACTGGGTCCTCTTCTGGATGCAGACTTCAAAACCAGGCAGCAGTGGCTATCCTAAAAGTGCTCCTGCAGCTGATGTTGCTTTCAGCTCCTGCTGGGCTCTCCAGCTGTTCAAGGTGATCTCTGACAGCCACCTGTGATTTCTTGTCAGCCTTGGGGCTACCCCTGTGTGCCACCGGGCCTGGGGAGCAGCCCCACACGTACAGATGTTCTCTTCTCACTTCAGTAGAAATGTGACAGGCTTTTATCATCGTTTCTGCATCTTTTAAATCTCACTGTAAAATGTAAAATGGTGAGCATGCTGTAACAGAAGGAAGAAACCTCTGGTTTTCTCAAACACTTGTCACTTCTCTTTGCCTCGGCACACAATAACCCTGTTCTGTAAATTTGCAGTTTTGTTCCGCAAGGTCCTGTGCACCCTCCAAATCTTGTTGGTCTCAGCAGTGGATCAGCTGTTCAGTGGCCTGAAACGTCTGTGGGATAACTGCTAAAGCTCTGGTTGGCTTCTTCTTGGATAAAATTTTAGCCCCTGAGTCACTTTGTCCTCACCCTCACACAGCTTCTGAGTGCTTGTTCTGCAGACAAGCAGAAAGGTGTTCATGTAAACTTCATTGCCTGAATGGAGATACGGGCAGAAGGGAGCTGATAATTTGGGGTGCCTGGACTAGGAAATGCTGTCCTGGACCAGGCTGGGAGATAGCAGTTCTCTTGCTTTTTGTTTTGTCTTTTGTGGGTTTTTTTTAATATCAGTATTTCCACCACTAAATTTCAGAGATAATGTTTGCTATATTTTAGAAAGCACGTATTTTTCAGTGCTCTAAAATACAATTATACAGAAACTTCAAGCAGCCTGAAACCTGAAATTCCCTATGATGGGATATAGGAAGAAAGAGTAATGAAGTAACCAGTTATTTAGGCCTAAATATTATTTTCAGCTGGATGCTAATATACATCACTTGATTTCAGCAACTTCTGCTAAGCAAAGTGACTCTTCTGAGGTTTCTTTGACTTGTTTATTGTGAGTGAAAATACTTGTTTCAATTATTTTCTTCCTCTGATGGTTCTGAATTGACTTTGTTATTTGAGGACTTTTTTGGCTACTTTCTGAAATCGATTGTTATTGTGACTGTCTAGTCTGCCCTTGTATTTCACTACAGCTCTTTATTTTCAATGTATATATATATATATTTATAAATATTTGAAACACTTATAGAATGGCATTACACATCTGTGCTGCTTTGTAAGCTTCTCTCCCCTCTTCTAGTAGACAAACCTTGAATGGCAGTGTAATGTAATATCTTGTTAGTTTTATGCAACCTACAGATTAGATTAAAACGTGGTGGAAAAGTGCCTGTGGTACGTATGAGGAAGTGAGAGCAAACCTTTCCTGAATCATTGTGTGGATCTCAGATGAGGATTGCTGGGAGAAGCTGTAAAAGCTAAGTGATGTGTATTAATAGAACCGTGCTAAAGATCAGGGGAAAGTGTTTTATTATATTCCAGAAATATTGTATCTTTTTTTTTTTTAATGGTAATTTGAAATGGCAAGAAGAAAATGAAGTCTGAAAATTAATTTGACTGTTACAGTGTAACTTCGCTGGGAGCTTACGGTAAGGCCCATAGCACAATTAATTCTTCTTATGCAGTGACAGAGCTGCTTGACAGCTGCACCATCTGGCTGGGTGTGGGATAGATGGGATTTTATCAATATTTATTTTATAATTAACCCCTACAGTGCTGGTCCACATACAGGATGAAGGCGTTTACAGGTTGCTGGTTACTGCAGGCTTGGAAGCAGGGTGCAGACTGGGAAAGATATTTTGGTGACTTGGAAGCAGAGCAAGAGCTCACTTTCATGGAGATTGGCTCTCCTCTCGTGGTGGGATACCCTGAGGTCTGAATACAGACTTTGGATTAACTGGGCATTGCTCACTGCCATATGCACCCACCTGTGGGAGCTGGAAGATGGTACCTTAGCAAAGTGTAATATACTGAGTATACTGGATTCCTGTGATGTCTAGTCTGGGCTGAACTGAAACTGCAGCTTCTTCTGTGCTGACAGGGTTTCTCTTTTGTCCTGTTATTTCTTATCAAACAGCTAGGAAGTTTATCATTAGCAAAGTCTCTTTTCCTTGACTTGAGGGGCATTGACTTGTGAGATGCAGAAATACAGACCTGTACATAACAATATTGTACTCATATATAAGTCATGCTCCTGTATGCAGCAAGACTAGCTATGCCACAGCAGAGTCTGAAGATATCCTGGAGCTGAGGTTTTTAGCCTGTTCCTGTTCTGATTTTGGGTGGATGACAAGCCAGGCTCTTCCCTTGTGATTGTACTTGGCTTTGGCATGTTGGTATTAAAAAGCTTTGTTCTGGTTGAATTGTTGTCTATTAGTGATAGAGGCAGGAAATGTGTGTGGAGTTCCTGTTGAATGTTTCCCTTAGTGATTTTTAGCTTTAGTTGGAGGATTGGCATGTGAGATATGTTCTCCTCTGCTGTCATTAGTACCTCCCTTCATGGCTAGTGTTGAACTCAACAGGAGTTTTAACACAGAGTTCAGGAAAAGTGTGGTAGGCCAGTAGAATCTTTACAAATCTGTTTTTTAGGAAGCACCTTTTTACACTGATGTAATGTGTTAACTAGTATTAACTAATCTTAGTTAATAGAGCAATAGGGTGCTGGGGAGAAGACAACAGTGCATGTACTTCTCAATTTCTTTTCTGCACAATAAATGGGTAGAAGTTAGCTTAGGTTAATTAGCTCTAATTTTCCCTTCTTTCTCACAATCATTCATTTTTGTTCAGGGGAAGATAGGAGACGCTTTACTCTTTCTTGTGTTCCAAGCAGTGAGAACGTCCCTAGGGAAATTATTACTGGATCAGGTTGAAGACTTGCTGACCCAGTGTCTTGTCTCCAGCAGTAATTAGCAACAGATGGGGTGAAGGGAAAAGTGGCATGAGAACAATGGCACATCTGCAATCTTCTCCTGTAAAGAGTTTCTAATCTGGAGATAACATCTGGACTGTTGTGTTAAAGCCACTGATGGACCTTGTGCTGTGGGAATTTGTCTAGCTCTTTTTGCATGTCTCTGGCTTCTACACCATCCTGCTAGAGTGAATTCCCAAAGCACTGTAAGCTGTGTGCATCACTAAGCTTGTTTTTGAACCTTGTCTCTGAAACTGTTTTATTGACTTCCCTCATTTGTGGTATTAGGAGGAGTACTGAACAATTATTTCCTATTTCCTTCCTCATACCATTACCAATGCTAGGCATGCCAGACTTCTCTCTCTCTGTTGTGTCTTTTCCAAGCTGAACTTGCTGCTTAATAATGGGGCTTTGTAAAGCCTGTGGGCTGCTCAACCTGCATGCCTTGTAGCAGGATGCTGCCTCTGTGCACTCTGACCAGTCCTGCAGGCTGTCATGGACCGAGACAAGGGGAAAGGCACAACAGTCACTTCTCTCTCCCCCAACTTTTCCAGCTCTCTCAGCTGGAAAAAGAAAGAGTTAAGCTGGGTATCCTGCTTTTGCACTGACATGCCTGAAGACCATTGATGAGATGCTTGGGCTCATTTCCATGTGTGAGGAAGCCCTCTGAGATGGCAGGCTAGCAAGAACAAGGTGCTTGCATGCTGCTGTAGCAGCAGTGAAGAAACCAGAGGTGCTGACAGCATTTCCAAACTGAGGCTTGTAAGGAAGATGCAGCACCAGAGCGAGCATTGGCTTTTGGCTGAGGTCCCACGTCAGTCCTTGAACCAAAGGTCATGCTGGTTCTCCTTACTACTCCTTGTGGACCTGGCCCATAATCCCTTCAGACGGTGGTTTATAGAGTGAGGACAGGAGCATGGATCTGTCTTTCATGGCATGGCAGGCAGAACAACCTGAGATGTGCCCTGACACTGAGGGAACTGAGCCTGCATAGGTGTGTAAAATAGCCCTGACCAGGGACTGAATTTATCTTCCGGCTCTAGGTGAGGTCCTTACAGAGCCCTATCAGCATATGTGATGGGAATAAGTCAAGATAACAAAGTCAATATCCAGAGAAAGTGAAAACACCAAACAACAACCAGGCTCTGGCATTTATTTCGAGAAAACTAAAACAAGGCATGATCTGGAAAAACCTAAGCGATCGGTATAGTTACAAGTATCTATGTTTTAATCTCTTTAGACCTTGCTTCTCTCTGTCCTGTTAGGGTGTTGGTGATAAATGATGGCAGGATGTCTGAACAGTCCTGAGTGCTGCTATGAATGGAGCTGATGCAATTTGCCACTGTATTTTCTGGGTTTTTTATTTCTTTTTTTTCTTCTTTCTGCATTATTTCTTCTCTTTCTTTGACTTGTCTGCTTCCCTCTGTTTTGCCTACCTGTCTCTTTTGGTTTGAGAACCATGTGGGCATCTTGGAGAAAGTTTTGAAAGCCTGTATTGATCACTTAAGGAATTCTCAACAACTCTAAGAGGGAGGAAAAAGGTTTTGAGGCCCTTTCTTACTGGCTGTTGTATCTGCTTTGTTTTGTGACACACATGAGTATAACTGCTTCAGCATCCTGCCACCACTGTAAAGTCCCTATGCCATGTGATGATGGGGAATGTGCTGCAGAGCCACGAGTGTTTGAGGGTCTGGTCTCTTCACCAGTGGCTTTCCAGGTAAAGATTTGGGGAAAATGGATTTATTAACACAAAAGATACATTTGTTTTCTCTTCCATGCTCTTCTCCATGCTTTGTGTTTCTTGTATTCCTTTTTCTCTTTGTTTCTCAAGAAATCTCCATAGCAACCTCCCTGCTAGGAGAAGGAAAGAAGCCTGGCTAGGAGAAGCAAGAGAGGCAGCCTGTAAAAATGGCCAGGATGTGTGCTGGAGTTGTAGATTTACCTTTACTAATTTTCTTCTTGAAGTAACTGTTCAGTTTGGGCTGTTTTCAAAAAAAAGAAGCATAAGGTGTGGTTGTGCCAGGAAGATCAACAAGGGGCGAGAATTACATCCATGCTGGTTTGAGGAGACCTCTGGAATCTCTAGTCCAGCTTCCTGCTCAAAGCAGAACTGTTGTACATCAGTTGAGAGTGTGATTGAAAGGAGAGGAAAAAGAACACCACTCTCACCATCAAACTAAATCGAAGAGCTGTATGCAAGATCTCAAAAGCCCAAAAACCCTTGAATTTTGAACAAAATTCCCTTCCATGACTAGGGTGATAGAGAAAGGAGGATGTGAGTTTGTGTACAGACCAACCTAGGGGATAAAGATAAGAAAACCAAGCGTAAAATTTACTTCCCAGCTCTTGGCAGAACAGTGACACCGAACAGTGACACTGAAGGTAGGACTGGGAAAAGCTTTTGCTGGAAACAGTGCCCAGAGCTGCCTGGGGTTTGGGAGTGTCCTTGCCCAGGGCCAGAGTTCGTGAGAAGGCAGCACTGACTCCTTTAGAGAGGTGAAAATTCTGACTACCACATATAATTTCTGGGGACATTAATGGTGACCTAGCACTGAATCCACATGATGCATGCAGGTTAGCAGGAGGCAAGGTGGAGAGAAAGCTGACTGAAACACCCAGTGAAGGGCTGAAAACCTCATGCAGAAGCAGACCTGGGCTGCAGGAACACAGAGCGCAGGAGGTAGGGACCTGTTTTCCCTCTGTGTGCGGTGCTAGAGGAGGTTGCCAAACATTTCACTGCCATATTTTACAGCTATGCTGTGAGTCAACAGCCTGCTCAGTTTGCTCTGGATTGCCAGGCCAGCTGCTGTATAATCCCAGGCACGCTGATAAGTGGAAAATACAAGCCTCAGGAAATATGACCAAGCCTTGGTGAGATACAGTGCAATCTGTGCCTTGCAGGCAAATGCAAGCGTGTTGTGATACCAAGCCCATGCAAGTGGAGAGGTTTTTGCCTGGAGGTTCATGCAGCTGACACACAGCAGTACCACTTGTATGGTATGGGTGTAATCCTAGGACAACCCTGGAGCAGGGGGGCACAGCAGATATCTGGGCCCTGCCCAGTATTTGAACGTAACGTGAGAATGCAGCTGAAGGATAGGAGTGTCTACAGGGCAATGTAAGGATAAAAATAAAAAGAAACCTCTTGTCTCAGCCTTGTCTCATTCTCCCTCCATCCATGCAATGCCTGTGTGGCTTCAGAAGGATAAAGTACTGCTGGTGGAGAAATCATCCCTTCCCTTCCTTGGTCAGCCCCATCCTTGGTGTGTGGCTGACAGCCACATTAAGAGAGCCTTTTAGCAAACTGAGGAGTTGATCCAGTCCAAGGCCATTAAGGAGGATGCAGAAAAGGAGCTGTTGTTGTTGCCAAGGAGGAAATACAGCTGTTTCACTTGTGACAAAAGCAGCCATGGCTCTGGGTTATGTCAGGCTTACCTGGATGAATCCCTCAGCTTCCTGACTTCAGGAAGTATTGTGCTGTATCTGAACGTCCTCACGTACGGTGGAAGGGCTTTCAGGTGATGGCATTCATACAGCTGGAGCACAAAGATGCTGCAAAAAATGATCTCTGGGGAGTGCAGTACCAAGGTCTGTGCATTCCTAGAGGTGGGACGATGCAGGCTTACCCAACAGAACCAAGCTCTCCACCCTGAGAGAGCCTTCAAGCCTTCAGCCTCCTCATTTCCTGCCTGCTGTCTCTCTGCTCTGGTGCCCCTCCTGAAACAATTAAGGAGGGGGAAAGGAAACAAAACCCAAAAGCCCTCCCTCCAAACCACTGTGTGGGATTCAACTAAGCTTTTTTGTTGGGCTGGAATGAAAGATTTCCTGTAGGTTCTCTTTGTTTATGTATTTTGCATATCTGTTTTAAATTGCATTTAAAGAAATATAAAGAAAAAAAAATCTTTGTAAGGAATTTGTTTTGTTTGGAAGCTATTTCAATGGGACAGTGTTGGATGTGTTTTTTAAAAATGAGAAGGGGAGACTGTTGTTTGGATGTTGCTTTCCAGTTCTGGTGTGCCTTACATATTGCTTTGTTCAGTGTGAATCTGGATAAATAACACATTTGATTGAAACAACTGCCACAAACTCCTGCCTGTGGCTTTGAAGTTCAGTAAAATTGCGGCACCTCTTTGTTGAATTCTGCTAATAAATATGGTTTAATTTTAGAAACATGATGTTTTTGTCATGTCCTTACCTGGCACAAGATACACATAAATAAAATAAACTCAGTATTTACCAGCTTCACCATGCTTTGCGTGCATGTGTTGAACAGGGATGGTGATGCAGGAAACATTCACAAAAATGGGAACTGCTCTATAACCTAGGGGTCCTGGACACAAGCCATGCTAGAGGGAGGTGAAGCAAGGATAATTTCCAGGACTGTCTCCATGTGTGACAGAATCATCAACAGGCATCAGTCAGAATAATTTTATATTTGATCGTGTTTTCTTGTTGCCACTGGTGAAAAATGATGGAAACAGAAAAGGCTGCTCATAAAATGGCTCATGTCTGTCAGCTGAGCCTTTGGAAGCTTTTTCCTGGACTGCTCTAAAGGTGGGGCTTTTTTTGCAAAATGTCCCATCTCTCAGGAGTCCTACCCCAGTGTGGAAGAGCCTCTGCTGGGTGTGTCCTGAATCTGTGAGGCTTTGTGTCTGCTAGGACAGCCTCTGGTGTGGTTCTGTGGCTGGTCTTCAAAGTTATCACTGCAGACACAGATATGCTTGGGTGGTGACAAGGCAGGGAAAATTGATGTGGTGTTTTCCCCTCATGGATGTGTTGTGTTCAGGGACCTCTCAACACACTGCTGAATCCTTCCTGTCCCCTTTGGTGTTGGAGACCAAGACTGAGCTGGTTTCTAAATTTGGCTCATGTTGGGCGTCCCCTGCAAGGCATGTGCTAGAATCCCTGTGTGGGAAAGAAATGAAAGAGGAGGGGCTGAGCACCTTGCCTTGAGGTAAGGAATGGGACAGTGGGTGAAAACACAGTTTAAAGTCGGTGTGACAGGGTGCATTGCAGACAGGTTTTTAGGAGCTGATCTTCCACTTTTTAGATGGCTTATTTGTTTAATTCTAGTCAGCTCAGTGAATTAAACTTTTTCGCTTCACCTCGCTTAACTTCTGTGTGCAGAGAGGCCTAAGCAATTGATATGACTTTTGCTTTTTGCGGCTGTTATTTTCTCAGGCGTGTTTTTGATTACTGTTGTCTCTGTTGCAGTTGTTTGTTCTTCCACAAAAAGGTTGCAAAGCAGTTATACTCTGTATGTATTTTATTCCTTTGTCCTCACATGCATCAGTTTGAAAACAAAACAAAACAAGGACATAAGAGGAAATGGAGAGGAGCAGAGTTCCCCTCCTTGTAGGCTGCTCTCCTCAAGGGTTGGATCCTCATCTATCTCTTAAAGGACATTAAAACCAAAAAAGCAATATGTTACTTTGGATTTTCCCTGGAAGTAACTTATTTAGAAGTTACAGGAGAGTTGTGTCATTGAGCAGCTGAAAAGCCAGTGATGCTTGTGATACGGAATCTCTGCCACTTGTGTGCTTGGCTTTTGACAGAAAGCCTGACTTGCCCAAGGTGTGTTAATATTCAGGCAAGACACACACGTGGGTTGTTGCACCTGTGTGACGTAGATCTGCAAGCCAACAGCGTGGCATTGTTTCACCAAAGTAACCATAACCCCAAATCCCTTTTTTCCTCTTCATTTCTGCCCGTAGCAGTAAACAAACACTTTGGATTTGATTTATGTAACAATATTATGATAATGTGCCCATCTTATTACAGGCTTCTTCCGAAGCCTCATGGAGTAGCAGTGTTATCTGCAGCCTGTGTATGGAGGTACTGGGGGGGCTGATTGGCATGCTGTCTTCTGCCTGTCTGCTGGTATTAGTATTCATATCAAAGAAAGCTGTTTGGTTCCCTTTCTCCTGGGCAACTGCAGGAGTCAATCACTGCTCCCTGATGAGAATGGCAACAAAGAGAAACTGTTCATTGATTCAGAGCAAAAGAGCCCAAGTGGGTGCTTTGATTTCAAAGAAACTCTGCCCTGCAAGGGATCTGCAAGGTTAGACTGCCAGTGTTTTTGTGAATTTTATCCAAATTGTGACTCCCAAAGTGTTTTGGCAATAGAGTGAAGGACAAGCACGCAGGCCTAATGGATAATTTTACATTAATAACTGTGACTTATATGTGCCAGTGTAAGACCTATGATTCCACTGTGGGAGTCAGACCATAATTAAATATCTAACTCTGTAGTGGGGCAATGCTGGTGGTAAATGGGGTATTGACTTTTGGCTCGTATTTTGACTAAAACTACAAACACAATGTAAGGACTTCAGCAAATCCCAATGCCTAAGGTGGTAATGTATTCTGTAAATCAATAATATATTAGTAATAAAAATGACCAAAGCATGCATCCATTAGGAATTCATAATAGAAATTTGTTTAGGTTATATAGTGTATGTATTGATTGCTGCTATTTAAAGATGAAGTATATCTTTGAAGCAGAGTGCTTATATATGTAGCTGCCTACGTTTTAAATTCATTTATTTTTAATATGAAGATGGACTTGATAACATGGGGAAATATGTATGAATAGGAGTCAGTATTTTATATTGCAAAATGTTATGGGAATACAAGTGTGCTGAGAAGCCACAAGTAGATGCCTGATGTTTCTGAAACCTAAATCTTGGATTTCAACAAAATAACAAGCAATAGATGTGGTAGCCACTGTTTGCAGCTCCAGGCTTCCAGGTAGCTTAAGTTTTTCTTGGCTTTGTGCCTTAACATTGAATTGCTTACCTGTGGATTTTGCAGTAGAGTGTATAATGTAACCTGCTGCAATGTAGGGATACTGTGCATAGGCCCTGCTTTGCTGGGCAGGGATGGAGCTGGGGTCCAGAGCTGCCGGCAGAACACAGACCTTGCTTCTCTCAGTGCTGCTGGCTCTCTGCAGCTCCCACAGCTGGCACGAAGGGCTGTGCAGCCAGAGAGCACTCCTGGGACAGTGCCAGGGCTGGGAGCACCTGCAGCACCCTGCCTGAGAAGTGGCATTTAGGGACAGAGCCCCCAACCCATCCCAGTGACATCACACCAGGCCCCTACGTGTCTCTGATGTTGATGTTGTAGGGTGTACAATCACTAACAACACCGAGAGGCCAGTTCCTGTCCTTTACAGAATTACATGAATTTATGAGATAGCCATAGTGGAAGGCTGAATTAAAACCAAGAACACCCAAGACAGACAAACCTACTAAACACATAGTGCCATACCTACACTTTCATCCATCCTTCTACACTTGCTCTGGCTGATTAGTCCAGCTCCAGTGCATCTGCACTGTTACCTTCTGTAATGATGAAGGGTGGGGAGAACAATTCACATGCCATAGCTGCAGTCTTTGTGCCTCACTGCAGCAAATAAAAACTGTTTTAGATTACACAGATTATGGTTCATTATGAAAACAAAGCAAGACTGACTGAAAAATCCCATCTGTTGGTTTGCATCAAGCAATTCCCTTCCTCCTCCTTGCCATTTTTTATTCCTGGGCATTTAAAGACGCTGTCCTGAAACTTTTTTCTATTTGCAGCCACTAAAGGCAGTATACAAACCTTGTCTTTGAGGATAAGCTTAGCAGCTCTGCATAAAAGCTTACAGGAGATTTTGTGGTGTAGTTTGTTTGTTTGTTTTGTTTGTTGTTGGTGTTTTGTTTTGTTGTTTGGGGTTTTTTTTTGTTCTGGTGTTGTTACATTTTTTAGCAAGGGGTCTTTGTTTTGTTTTGTTAGTTTGTTTTTCTTTATTTGTTTGTCTTTTTAACTATAAGTTAATAAATTTAGTTGGTTCCATTCAGCTAAATCCCCCTTCCTCTTCCTGTTCTCTTTCTTCCAAATCTACATTGATCCTTAGAACAGAAAGAAAGTCCTATGATCAACCATCCAGACTGTTTGCACAGTAGAGCTCTCACCCAGTAATTTGTGAATCAGGCATCGGTGTGTTCCAGAAAAATCCTCAGTCATTGTTTAGGGACTTCAGCTGATAAGGAACAAATCATATATATATATATATATATATATATATGTATATAAACTGTTCCATGGAAACTTGCTCACATGGTTAAAAATGCTTACTTTATTTCCATCTCCTTGTATCAGACTTCAGCTTCCAGATCTTGAATCTTGCTTGCCTTTTTCTACTAGATTAAAGAGAAATATTTTCCCTTGGTAGTTACCTGCAGACTACAATAATCTTTTAAATGAGTTAAACAGACTAAGTACTTTTGGTGGCTTTCCAGGCTCTACTTGATTTTTTTTTTTTTCTTTATTTGTTAAGTTCTTTTGCAAACCCTTTCAAAGTTTCTGACAAACCCTCTGAAGTGTAGGCACCACAATGTGTACATATTCCAGGAGTGGTCTCATTAACACTGTATGCAGGACAATTTCATCTCCCCACTTATTATTCACCTCCTTATACTTGCAGAGATCATGTTTGCCCTTTGAGCTACTGCGTGTGGTTCAAATTGTTATCAGTTATGGAAAGAGTCTTGTTTCAGAGTGACTGCTTGCAGGGCTGTGGTCTCACATATAACGAGCACTTCTATTCTTACATGGACTTGTATTTGTCTTGTTCAAGCGTGGTCTGCTCAGACAGTGTGTAGATCAATCTGCAAAACAGACAAGGTCTGTGTCATTATTTAACATTTCATCAGTTTTTGCGCTGACTGCAAATTTGGCAAGCTCGGAGTTTATTTTCTCTCAGATCATCGTGAAGCGTGTTGAATGATTTTGGACTGATGAGGTTCTTGCTGAACTTCCAGAAATGCTCTGGTTGAGATGACAGTTCCACATTTACGTTAGTTTTTTGAGAAGCAACAGCTAATGCATTTTTCCTGTGTGCAAGTGGACTTATGTTCTGTTTTATGCTTTTTAGCTTCTTTTTGTTTTTTTAAAAACCTTTTTAGTAGCAATGTGTCAGTGCCCGAAATCAAGCTAAAACACAGCAAGGGAGTTCCTAAGAGGGTTTTGGGTTTCTAACAAACTCAAATTCTTCAGATTGAAAAATATTGAGTGTTTTGCTATTAATATCTTTCCAAATATATGCTAGAACAGAAAGCATCTCTTTATCACTGTGAATGATGAATAATTTTGTTTGCCTCTTTGTAAATACAGATTGGAGAGTTGCTGAGTATTTGTAGGGAGTTCAGTTTATGCTTGATAGCTGGTTGTCTTTGACCCACAAACCTTACTAGTTTAAAAATAGTGATGCTTCTTTAAAAATTCTGCAAGCATATTTTTTCTTAGTTTGATAGTCCACAGTTATTACATTTGTATTTTGAGCTTTTAGCGCTGTGTGTTTCCAAACTGTAACTTGTACTTGTTAACTACAGTGCCACAATTTTTTTAAAATTTATTTTTTTAAGTGGGGGGGTAGACTGTTTAACAAAAGAAGCCATTTCTCATGATTGCAGAGTTGGAGATTTTGTTATCTGGAAACAGACTTCTCAGTTTACTGTCTGCATTTTTAATCTTAGATCTTTATTTCTGCTTAATTTTGTGTTAAATATTTTAACCTATAAGGAGCTATCCTGACTAAAACCCTCAAATATTTGTGTTTGCAGTCAAAACTGTGGGCTTTTTTTTACTTACCAAGTAAAGTTGGTTTGTGGTTATTTGCTCATAGACATTTGTGTGTTTGTTGATGGTGGTGGTTTTGTTTGTTGTTGTTTTTTGGGGAGTAATTTTTTGGTTTGTGGTTTTTGGTTATTTGGATATTTTTTTGTCTGTGATCAGCACAATCAATAAGGGCAAATATTACAGTGCATCAAAAAGACTGGCTCAACAATAAACTTGCTCAGTGACCTTTTGTATTTTGCCCAGGTTGTTACCCCTTGAATTTTTTTTTCCTTTTTGAACCCTACACAATTTGAGGAGCTTTATTACACAATAATGGGGGGCATTAGAAGAACTGTAAGTAGAAAAATCGTATTGATTTATGAAGGTTTTTCCTTGCGCTCCAAAAATTCCCTTGGAGGGACAGTGGCAGCAGAATTCTTTCCTCGAATATGAAAAGGGAGCACAAGATGATGGAAATATGTAGCAATTCTATTCTTAGAAAAAGCAGAAAATTCTAAATGTGAAGTATAAATAACTTTAGAAGAACAATGCTTGAAACGGGTACAAAAGGAAATGGATATCACAGATAGAAGAAAAAGTGCTTGAAATGGATCCTTTGTTAGATACAAGTCAGTTTCTATTTAGAAAGTGCACTTAAATGCACTGCAACATAATTGCATTAGAAATTTAATTAATTATCTCCCAGAAAGTTTTCTGGAAACCTTTCCCTGGTGCATTTTTTTTTTCCCAGCTTGAAAGAATCTTTCAAAACCCTTTAGGGGCAAGCAGCACAGGGGATTTGCCAAGTGCCAAGCAAGTGCTTGGTTTTCCAAGAGCACTTTCTGTGCCCTTCTGCCTGAGCATCTTCTGGTGTCTCAGCAGTGCTGGGGCTTGAAAAAAGTCCTGCTCTCTCTGACACCTTATTTATAGTTGAGGGAGGAATGGACTCTTTCATCAGGTTATTTTGTTGAAAATATTTCTTTGTCTTTGGGCCCACTATCTCTCTCTGATTAGGCTGGGCAAATATATCCTGGTTTTTGCTGCCAGAGAGATCAGCAAAAGATTTACTTCTTTCATCTACCTCTTGAAGGAGGACAATCTGAAACAAGTCTAGTGATTGTGTTTATAAAAAAAAAAAAAAAAGAGAAGGATAAAATAGAGTCTTCCATCCATCACAGTTGTTTGCAGTGGTTTTCTCCTGAAGCAACTTAGATAATTTTTTTTCAGCCATATTTTCCTTGAACTGGTGAGCATTGTGCCCTCAAGTGTAGCATCTGCACCTGTTTGTTTGTTACCCATGCTGCATGACTCTCCTTTTGTGTGCCACTGTAGCTCCTGTTCCTAACCTGCACATATTTCCTCTTCTCTTTAAAGTGTCCTTTGGGCCACAGACCCTCATTTTATTCAGTTGTGCACATGGGTGTCTGCGAAGGAGCCCTTCAGTAATTAATTATGATATCCAGTGCTGCAGGGACTTCCATAAAGCAAGGCTTCCTTTTAACCAGTATGAGGTTGTGGTTTTGTTTGGGGTTGTTTTTCTGGTTTTTTTTGTTGTTTGGTTTTGTTTTTTGTTGTTGTTGTTGTTTCTTTACTTAGCACAATGTCTCTGTGACTACTCACACTTGTTATTGCTGATTTTAAAATGATTTTTTAAGCTATTGTTAACCACTTGAGGGCTGGAGTGGAAAATGAATAGAAACTTGTAACCTGGGACACCTCCACAGCTGGTGAGGTGTGGGAGAGCAGGATTCAGAGTTTTTATTGCAGATAAAAATGGAGTAAGGTGAGTTTGGGCACACTGTTGTGCCCTGGCTGCCCCAGATCTGCAATGGCAGTCCTGGTGGTACCACAGGGTAGCATCCCCTCCCTGCTACAAAGCCCAGAAGCTCTCAGCTGTTCACATGACTTTTCTGGGAGCAGTTGATATGTCCAGGGCATTTCTGGGAGCCTACAGCTGAGTAATATTTCTGATTTTTTTATTTTTTTTTTAATTATCTTTTTGTGACTCACCTTGAGATGGGGGCAGTATTGTGTGCATGTATTACATCCACACACATCTGAATCTAGCTATACAGGTGTTTCTGGAGCAATATTTGCACGGGTTATATTAGGTGGGAAAATAATTAAGCACAGTGCTTGCTGTGAGCAGGTGGGCACAATAGGAAACTTCATCACTCAAGATTATAGTTGTGTTTCCTAGAAGGTGAAGCATTTTGTGGAAGGTAATTCATTAGTTTTAATGTTTTGCTATTTTCTGCTGAGGAGAAAGGGGTACCACAAGCAAAAATATGTGAATTCCTTGAAAATCTGCTTTTACTTCAGGTATATTTCCACCTGGAGCAAGTGTACATGTTTCAGTTCATTCCCCGAATTTAATTCTCCTACTGTTATTTATTTTTAAGATTGAGGGGAAGTGTATAAAGTTGGCCACTGTTCAGATGCATGTAAATGCTTCTGAAAAGCTCTTTGAAGCTGCTAGTAACTTCAAGGTGAAATCATTGATATTTTGAGGTCAGAGGAGGAGGGGGAGTAAATGTCACAGAGTTTGGGGAGTCATCATTCAGAGGAGTGGAAAGAACGGCTTGGCACAGCCTACTTGTAATTCTTGCTAGTGTATCAGCAAAAAGGGATCTTGGATCTCATGCCAGTGTTCCTGGGATGGAGCTCATGTGTGGCATGCTACGGAAAACCTCATCCAGCAGCTGGGGACTGGGTTATCTTTGTAGATTATTCACAGATAATCTACAGTAAGAAGCACCCATTGGTTTCTAAATTCATTTACCTTTAAGGTGTGTTCAGTAGACCCCAAATGTCATTTTGCCATGTAGAAAACTACTTGCTTGCTTGCCATTTTGCCTGTTTCATGTGCATCATGCTTTTTTAGAAGTTTAAGAAGTGCGTGCATATAAAAAGTATAATGGAATGCAATTCTGAGAAGTCAAGATCTTAAGGTAGTCTCAGACTTCTTTATAAAACTTTCACAGTTAGGGGTAGTGGAAAGAAAAAATTCTGTGTTGCTGTTTGTGGCAGAGACTCAAAGGAGCTGTGATGGCTAAAACACAAAGAAAAATCAGTTATTAACGATCTATGATTTAGCCATATTACTTCCTTGACATGGTTACACTAGTCTTTGAGGTCTGGGTAACTTCTTGTAAAATGAACACTAAAGGTGTCATTTTTGGCCTTTGATGTAAAGCAATTGGTTTAAATTAAATATTTAAATATTTAATATTTAATTTAAATATTTGGGGCCCCAGACTTTTCTACAGATATTTGAGTGACAGGCTCTAATACTTTGGTAGAAATTCTTTTTTGTCTGCCTGTCTTTTTTCTCTGGACAGTTTTCCAGATTTCACATGGTTCTCCTTTCCAGGCAGTACAAGCTTAAAAATAGATTTACTGCTCTGATAAACAAGTCTGTAAACAGCACAAAGTAATCTTCACTCTGCTGTTCATCATTTCTGTAATAATGCAGATATTTCTACAAGAGCTTTAATGTTCCCCTTCAGAGGCTTTTCAGGGAACTGTAAATCAAAATTAAACTTTAACTTTGCGAAGGTATTACTTGGTAGAAATCTATTATTTGCAGCTCTTCAGCAAAGCTCCAAATATATCCAACCTGTCTAATTTTCCGCAGCCTTTAAAAGAATTTCTGAACCTGCTGAGTTCACTGGGTCTCTTCCTGACTTTTTTGTGTTTTGGTTAGTTACTTTGGTGTTGGTTTTATGTTTGGGATTTCTCCTGCCCCCCACATTTTTTTTCTCCTATGGTGAGATAAAAGTCAAATTTGGGCTCTGTTTCACCTTCAGTAGCAAAATATCTCCAACTTTTGAGAATGCATTTGTGTCTTGGCCTCCTCCAGTTATCCTCGTCCTGCTTCCTGTAGCCCAGGGCTGCCACCTCCCAGTTCACAGTGGTACAAGATGCAGAGGAGTACTTGGGAAATATCCATCTAGGGCACCACTAAATCCTACTGAAGAGCATTCTAATGGCAAACCTGAAATAGCTCTGCTGGTAACAGGAAAGCTATTCTACCTTTGCATTCTTTTAGAAAGAGTGGGAATTTAAGCCAGTGTTTTAAATGGGAACAAAAACAAAATATAATTTTAAATGAGCTTATGAAATGAAATCTGAAAGTTACGAACAGATTCTTTTTACTTAATGTTCTTAGGCTGAACCTTTGATGCTCATTTATCTGCTTCTATGATCATACCTGTTATGGTGGTTTAAAAAACGTTTTTATATTAGATTAAAAAATTAACCTTACTAATGGCTACAATTTAAACCTACACTGGAGTCATTTGAAATGGGGCAAATTCTGTTATTACTCAAGTCCTACTTGCTTCACTACATTAATTTGTGCTGTATTAAATTTGAGATACCGAGGTTGTTCAGCAATGTCAAAGTCAAAGCTTCTCTGAATTTGAGGTTTTTGGGGTTTTTTTTTAGGTTTGTGGTTGGTTTTTTTTTTGTTTTGTTTTGTATTGTTTGTTGTTTTTTGGTTTTTTTTTTGAGGCAGTTGAGTGCCTCTTGTGACAACAATAACTTTGAGTTGGGTAAGAAATAAGTGGCATGTTTTTCCTTACTGAGGACCCCAGTGAAATTTGTGGTGTGTGGATTTGTAAAAAGGCCTGGTCCTTTTTTACAGCCACAGGTCCCTCTGTGGCTCAGAACCTAATGCTTCCTTTATTGAGAATACAAATGTCTCAGTGTTATGGACCAGGATATAAAAGCCAGACATTTTAATAATGTCACTGTTAGGCTGGAGGGCAAGTTTATCATAAGGGTTGCTTATAGAAATTAAGCACCACAGGGCAGGGCTTTAAACTCAGGCACTTTCCCTGTCTGTTCACAGCTTTCCTACACTTGATGAAAGGTAATTCACATGAAGGAAGCCTGTAAATTTAAAGAACATTTGTACCACAAGTATCTAATACGTGCCTTTCATTACAAATTAGATGATCCACTGCAAAGGAAAAGATAGTCGGGAATAACTTTTTTCGTGTGATGAGGCCTAAATATTAATATACTTGTATTCAACATTCCCTTGAAGGCCATGTTTTGTTTGTCTGTTGTTCTCAACTTGTTGCTTCTGTTTTAATTAAATTAATTGAAGTGACATTTAGCTCAGGGTGAGACTGTGCTTCTGACCTCAGATTTGAAGGTAGGTTGTCATGTATTTTTGAAAAGCACTCTAAATTCAGCCTCCCTTCCTTGTAAAAATATTTTATATATTTTTATGGTGGTCTTCCACAGCACACTTTGCCCACTGTCAGTGAGTTTATTTTCTCTTCCCTAGGAAGATACTGAGAGATTCTATGAGACTTCACTACTGCTTACTCATAAGGAAAGCTTCTCCATGCTTTGGGAATGTAAGGGGGAAGAATAAGGCTATTTATCAGCCAAGTGTGGCAAAGAGAAGAGGAGTGTTGGTGGTATGAAGAGTGAGCAGTAGAATTACCCCAGGATGTAGCTGTCTGATGCTTGATCCTCTGGCCTTATTGGGCATCCAGAGTGTGGTGGAAAGGGCCAGTTGTTTGTCCATCATTGCTTTGAGACCTTGGGTGACTAGAAATATGGGAGGAGATCTGCACCAATAAAAAGTGCTTTTCATGAGGCTTCTGCATGGAGACAGATGCTTGCTTCAGAGATGTTCGGTTTATGACTTGGCTAGGTTTTGGAGTTTTTTGTGATTGTGTTTGTATCCATGATTCTGTCACTTTGGAAAATTCACTGATTGTGTGTGAATTTTGGCAGTCCCCACAGAAAATCCTCTCTGTTTGCTACAACCTTCTGTGTATCCTTTTAATTGTGAGGGAGGGCATCAGATATAAACTTAGAGATGAATATCTATTCTGTTTTCACTCACAGAAGCTGGGAACAAATCCCTAGCAGGTGCCCCTTGTGTGTTATAATGGAGATAGAGTAAGCAATTTATGGAACCATAAGATAGTTGACCTCAACCTCCACATAAACAGCACAGGAAAGTGTATGAGGATTTTCTGGTTTTTAGCTTTTATTTCTTTGGTTGCTTTGGCTGGGGTGTTGAACAGCCTTCTGTTTCTCTTCTTTTTTTGTATACTCCATCCCACCATGTACAAAGATGCTCTTTCAGTTTTGAAGTCTGTTTATAGCTAGCTGTTTGCTGGGTAAAGGGGATCAAGGTGAAGGTGACCAAAGGAAAGTTGCAAATTACTTTTGATATCATCTATAAAATAGGAAAGCCCAAGATGATCTAGGAGGATGTGGGTATTTGATTCATGTGGGGAAATCAAAGCTGAAGCCACATGCTTCACTTTCTGAGGATTCATCTAATTCTCTTCTTCCTTTCTGTGGCAGATTTTAGAGTGCTTAATGGGGGAGAGAAGATAATGTTCCCAGTTGATAGATGAGACAGCAATCAGCTGAGGCACACAGGGGAGAGCTGGGAGTGGGGACCAGAACAGTCCAGCACTGCTGATGGCTTCAGTCTTCATTTCTTCCCTGGGGAGCTGGATATGGATGTTGCAAGCTCTTGCTGCAATGTCTTGGCACCAGCCTTTGTCTGTAGGATGCACCTTTCTTTAACCCCACTGCAGGCTGAGAGTAGAAGAAAGGCTTTTCCACCCTGTCCATCAAGAAGAGACAAAGTTGTTTGTTTTGTGGTTGTGTGTGGGGTTTTTTTGTTGTTGTGTTTTTTGTTTTTTTGGGGTTTTTTTGTGATTTTTTTTTCAGCATCTGTAGAGAAAGTGGGGGAGAAAGAATGATATTTCCGTATTTTTATATTAATCATAGGATTTCAGAGAACTTTGGACCAACCAAGCTTTTTTAAGCTGGTCAGAATTTTGTTGATATAAAATGCTGGGAAATTGGGAGTATTGGATGCTTGAGAAATGTTTATTGTCATCATCTTTAACTGAAGCTTTTGCTTGCTATTAATATTGTTCTTGAGATCAGAGGCCAGACATAATTTGGATGAAGGAAAAGAGAGAGAAGAAATACTGAGCAACGTCTGCATGCTGCAAAAATGCACTAAGGAGCATTTATATCCTAATAGGGAGAAGTAGGGCCCTGGTTTAGAAAAGCACTTCAGAAAATGGAGAGAGCCCTACAAAGCTCATTGACTGAAAGGATTTCCGCTCCTACCCACACCTGAGTAGGCTTGAGAGTAAGGGGAGGCCGACTTTTTTTATTATTACTTTATGATTTTTTTCCCCACAGAGCCAAGGTGAACTGTGGGAGTATTGAATACCACAAAATTACAAACACAGAAGCATTCTTCCAAATTACTAGGAAACCTCTTCCCTCAGCCTGCTCTGTTTGCACTTGGGAACAGTAAGTCAGATACTTAGCTGGGCAGACCAAACCATAGACAGAGCTTGTGAAAATAATTATCTCTACAATTCCAGCTTTTGTTTCACGGCCCTTAAATATGCACTGAAATTTCGTTCTGAAAATTCTGAGCCAGAACATGACTTTGCTGGGAAAATTGCATATAAAACCTAATTAAAAGCATCAACCCACACTTTTCTTTTAAAAGTACATCTACTACCATCATGCCTCTAAATGTAACAGAGCTCAACAAGTCTCTAGCAGCCAAGGAGACACATAATTTAAAGGCTATTTCAGCATTTGATTAAGCACACAGTGATAACTACAAGCCCGTGCCCTGCAGGCATGACAAGAGGCAATTATGTTCTGAGGTCAAAAGCGAGGGGGAGAAAAAGCACAAGATTTTGATGACTTACTTAATTTTCCAGCTCCTGAAATTAGCAGAGACAAAGGAGTTCTAAATCGCCCAGATAAAATCCTGTCATTATCTGTTGCCTTTTCACCCTCTACTCTCACTTTGCCCTGCAGAAGCTCAGGAGGATTATTTTCCACCAAATGGCTGCACTTAAAAAACTCAAGTTGGCACACATTTAAACGTTAAAGAATTTGAAAAACATTCTTTTTAAGTTCTGTATTTAGGTGGCTGACTGCACATAGGATCCTGGAAAAAGACACCTGTTTTTCAAACTAGTGACCAGCCATCAGCTCCTCTTGACTTCTAGCCAACAATTAGGTCACTTATTTAGGAGATTAAATAAGGAGCTCAATGAGAGACTGCAAAGATAGGGAGCTGCTCAAAGAAGAGAGAAGTGAATTAATGAATTAATACAGTCGTGCTGTCTATTTCACAGATGGGCTTTGATGTATCTTGTTTCACAGCAAAAAAGCAAAACATCTTTGCTCCTTACAGGAAAACCAGTAAAAATGATTAAGTAAGATTATCATATAGGGACACAACAACAAAAAACGTGTTCACAAGGAGATAAACAGCCAGGCTCTAATCTCCCTTTGGAGTATTTATTGCAGATACTGGAGTAGGAAAAAAAGCCATGGAGAGCAAGTGATTTGGTGGACAATGGCAGGATGGAAAACATGTGCTTATTGCTTTAGGAGAAAGCATGATAAGAGATCATGCTGTATTACAGTATTCAGCTGCTTCTGTTTTTTCCAGGGTGTTAAATTTTTTATGCTTTTTATCCAGAAAATAAATGTGAATGTTGACTCCATGATAGCACAGGGAAGTGTCTGTTAGTGAAAGCTGTCCTTACAGCAAGCAGTCGAGTGATTATGTGAAAGGAAAAAAGGTGAATTCCAGGAAGTTTAAAGCCGAATCTAGAAATGTTTGCATCTGTCCAGAGATTCTTTACCGGAGGCTAGAAAATGAGCTGTTATTTTGGGGAAGGGGTGTTCAGCTTTGGTTTGGGGTGCTTTGCAGGCATCCTTGGAACTGATATGCTTGCAATTTTAGTAGATCAGTTCTGTAAAGTCTCATGTACAGGAGGAGACACACCCATGATGCTAGAAATTTGTTCTCATTTGAGGTAGAGAAATATCTTTAATGGTTTTGTAACTTGCTTTTAGTAATGCTTAATGTCTTATTTCCAGCATAACACAAGAGTTGTTAGCTGCATTTGTACAGTATTGCTGTTGGACAAATGCACCAGGTTTGTATGGTTGAATTCTCAGGCATTTAATTTTTGTGATTTCAGGCAGGGTTTTCCTCAGCTCTCACATGTTCAATGTATTTTTTTGATGTAGAATAGTTACTGGAAAAAAAAAAACCAAAAATAGGAATTAAGAGCAAAAATTTACTTTCTGAACCATGTGGCTCAGAAGTTTTGTATTCTGTACTGGGAACTGTAAAAAAGTAAAGTAGTATTAGCAGCTCTCTTTGCCCTTTGTATAGCCTCCATTAACCTTCCAGAGAAAAAGATCTAAATTGCCCAAGAACTGGGCCAAACCATAGCTCCAAACAGCTAATATTGCCTGTAAACCTCGTTTTGTCATTTTTTTGGCAGTTAACAGGAGTCATCTAAGCACATGGCAGGAGGAGGGAGGGCCCTTGGCCTCAACATTCTGCCAAAAGCTGCTAGAAACCTTCTGCCTCCCATGTCACCAATCTGCTCAGGTTTAGCAAGAACAGGCTTGAGAGGAGAGCTCACCACAGCTCTTTTCCAAAGTCAGAATCCTGTCATGAGAAGTTTTTTGGTCAGCACTGGCCTTTTGCCATGGAGTCCAGTGTTTGACAGAGAAGAGCTTGGTGCAGGTTTCTATGGACAAATCCCTGTAATTTAATGCCTCTTGAAGCTGTTTGTAGGGTAGGCAAAAATTGCTAGGCTCGGCTGGCTCTGCCTTTCTGGCTTATCTCTTCTGTCAAATGTTGTCTCTGACATTGTCCCATCCTTCCTCCACTCACCTTGCTGACTGGTGGTATCAAGCCAAGGGTAAGAATGAGGCAGTGCACCTTAGAGGTTCATGCTTGTCCTCCTCATTTTCCTCCTCTTGTAACGGGAGAAGTTGGTGTCAGTGAGAATTTATTGTGTTACACAAACACATGGTGCAGTATGAGCCCAGGGCAAAGCAGTTTCTCTGGTCTCAGGGAAGGAGAACATCTCAAGTGATCCAAACCCTAAAGCTGTGCTAATTGTGCAAGCTATTATTCAAGAATAAGCACACATCTCTCTTGGGAGTTTGTCAATTAGTCCACACCTCTGGCATATCAGGGAGGGTCTGATATCAAAATAATCCCTGCAGATTTACAGAAATCAGAATCTGAGAATCTGTCCAGTGATACATAAATGAAAGAACTGATAATAATAGAAGGATTCATGGAAGTCAGTGTGTTGGATTGCTGCCTGACAGACAGGCAGCCTTGATATGGTCAAAATGGTATTTTGAGAAACATCAATATACTCTTTTCCATAAGCAAACTTGGTATGCATGTACCATGGGGAAGTTTTCTGGAACAAACCAGCAGAACATTGGTTTTTGGTTTAAGCAGAGGGTATTTTGGTGTTTTTATAATGGGGCCAGGAGGAAAGGGAGTTGCTGAAAGATGCCTGGTATCAGATGGGCCATGGGTCTACTGGAGGCTTAAACCTCTGTCGCCATCACATGGAGACAGGCTTGAGTTGTATGTTGGGTTTTGTGTTGGAAATGTACAAATGTAGCACATCTTCCCTTACATCTGGAGACCTTTTTGTTGCAGGTGAGTTTTCATTCTTGTGGAATAAAGGAGGAAAAGAGTTGGCTTTTATTTCAGCTTGTGACTGGTGTGCTGGGCTGGGAAACAAGTATTTGGTTCCTAGCATCACCATGGATATCCCATGAGATCTTCTGGAAGCTGCAAAACCCTTCTGTCGCTGAGTTGAGAAAGACAATGCGTAGCTACTTCATGTGGATATTTGGGGATTAATATATTCACATTCGTCAAGCTGTTTAAGATCTTTGGATCAAAGAGGCTGTAAAGATGGGAAATACAATTGCTTGTTGTCAAGTGACATTGTTTACTAATACTTTAGGGCTTTGTTTTCAAGGCATCTCAAAGTGTGTTTCTTTTTTTTCTTTTGCAAACTGTAGCCTGGATTTCTTTTAAAACAGGTAAGATTTCTGAGAGCTCTTTAATTTCACAAGTATTTGCCAGCTATTTGACCATCTAGGCAGATCCAATGCAAAGCTAAGACTGAATGTAAATCATCTGGTGTCCCATAAACTGGCCTTTCCATGGAAAGTACCACTACAGGGCCCAGACTTTGGGATGGTTGCCAGAACCTGCAGGCCATCCCCTGGCATGCTGCAGGCTACAGCAAAAGCCATTAGGATCACTTTTTCTAAGAGCTAAGTAAAGGACCAGGAGCAATACAGATGTTATTACATCTGCTGTAGGACAGGTGCAATCTTGCTGAGCAGGTGGGATCCCGGTGCTTGGATTGCTTGTTGTCATAAAATTTTCTTTGCTTGTTCAAGTACAAGGCAGGACTGTAATTTTATATATCAGAGACAACTAATTTTTCACCTGGTAAGTAGAAATAATAACAATGCCATAGTTGCTATTTACCTCTTTCAATAAGGGATTTCTAAAGCCCTGTATACAAGGGATCTGTAGCTTGTTTTTAAAATGAGAGAATCAAGTCACTGAGTGAGGAAGTGATTTCTCTGGGCAGCCAGCAAGCCAGCGACCGGACCCTGTTTCTGCAGGTCTTATCTGAGTGGTACCGAATCTATCTCAGCACAGCATATGGGCAAAACCTGCTGCTGAACGTGATTCTGCTTTTAACTTCAGCCTCAGTGTGGGAAGTCAGTGTTGACTTTGTCTCTGTGTTAATCCTTGCAGCTTTCAGCCGTGCCCCAGTGCCCATGGCTGTGGTCCGAAGGGAGCTGTCCTGCGAGAGTTACCCCATCGAGCTGCGCTGCCCGGGAACAGATGTTATCATGATCGAAAGTGCCAACTACGGCAGGACTGATGATAAAATCTGTGACTCTGATCCTGCTCAGATGGAGAATATCCGCTGTTATCTGCCAGATGCCTATAAGATTATGACTCAAAGGTATAGTATTTAATATTCTTTGTTTGCTGACTGCTGTTTTTTTAATCCGGAGTGTACACACCAGTTTGTGTGTGTGTTTGCATGAGGAAATGCAGGTACTTAGTCTGGATGTATGTGCACAAAATTACAGCTATCATTGCTAAACTGTGGGTTTAACCGACTTGGTTTAGCATCGCACAATATAAATAACATTTCCTGTATGTACTGCTCATCAGTCATCTAGATTCTCACTGCATCCCAATTTTCCATCCAAAATACCTAAATATCAAGGCTCTAAATGAATGTAGAAGTGAAATCTTTCTCAGAATGCATATTCACTAGTTTTTGTGCTGTGTTCAAACAGAAGGCCAGTAATCTCCTTGAAACAATCAATATTTTGTGTTCAGAATAACATTTAGTTTTCAAAACACATAGAGGCATCTGCATCCTTCCTTGTGTTGCCAGGCTTAGTTTTAGGGAGGATCTGAATTTCCAGTCAAGCATTGGTATTCTCTTTGATGAATTGCTAAATTTCTGTAGAGTAACTGTAGCTGTTAAGTGTGGCTGCTGCATTTGGAAATGGTGAGATACAGTCAGACATGTAGACAGACTCCTGTCTGGCTTGCAGAGCCAGGGCCTAACAGTTTATTCCAACCTACAGGTATCTTAGTTATGAGAAGCCTTTTAAATGTTGCTGAATTTTTAAGGATATTTTCTGGCACAAGTAGTGTTGTGGGAAGGATTCATAAGTCTCAAAGTGTAATTGAATTCAGTAATACATTCCTAATACATGAATAATTATTTAGTGCATTTGACTGTTAATTAGTAATAGAGATTAGTATTTCAAGGTATTAATAACGGCATTGGCACAGGCAAAGTGTTGCTAATTGATGTCATGACAACAGTGTTTGGGTCCTAACAGTGACCTCATGGCTTAAAGCAGTGCAGGGTTTTCATGGAGTATCTTGCTGTTGTTTGCTGTGAAATGCTGTGCACTAAAATGGACTGGTGTAAGTGACATGTGTTTCAGCTGTGTTTCACATGCTAACTGCTATTTTTGACTCCCCTTTAGAAACCGATGTGTGTTGAGTATTTAGGTCTCAAAATGTTGAGAAGTCTCCTGGGAAATGTCCCCACTGCTGTGTGTGGCTCCTCTAAGACTGTTCTTTAAATTGGAGCTCCTTGAGTAGCTGGTTGAAGTCTTGTACACAGGGTTGTGCCAGCTACATTTTTGACAGAAGTGGGAAGAGTAACAACGTGCCATCAGCCAGTTCCTTGGATTTGGTGTGGTTTTAGTGGAATTACTGTAATTCTCCTGTTCAGGTTGTTAGTGGCTTCAAGCAGAAACCCTTAATCCTCTGCATATTGGCAGAATAAAGCCATGTCATCCCCTTTGTGGCCTGTTACAAAGTATTAATATTTTTATATATATATATATATATATATATGTATTAGTGTCCTCCAGGCAGCAGCTCCGGAGCCAAATGCAGATCTCTGCAACCTTCTGGTCAGTCCCTACATGCAGCAAGTCTGCAATAAACACTGGCCCTTGGCTCAGGGAGGGCACATAATCATCTGCTGTGCCCTTGGCACTGCAATTAAAACTTAGGGTGATTACTCACCTCCAGGTATCATCAGGGCAGGCTCAAATGGCTTAGCAGAGGGTTAACAGGGAAGCCCATCTCTGGGGCAAAGTATCTCTCTTCTTCCATTTGGGCAGAAAGTGGTGCTGGAGAGGATGGACACTGAAGGGGGGAAAAGGTGTCCAGTCCTGTTACTGGGTACTATTGAGTTTCTTGAAAATAAATATAGCGTGATGTTATAAGATAGGTAAAAAAAGGGGAAAATATTCTACTTTACATTTTTGTCAGTCTCATTTCTTTTTTTAAGTCTCCATTAATTCAAAGAGTTGAAACAATTTAAAAATAAAGCCATTAAAATGAAATATGTTCTTAAGATGCAAACCAGTCTGTCAGCTCACATCTCTGAGTACACTTTGCAGCTGAGCCTCTGAAAAAAGTAAAAGGAAAATTGTGACAGCCTAGTCGTTGTGGCACTAACTGTGGCATTTTCTTCTGAAAACCTCTACCTGCAAAATTAATAAATTTAGCAGTATTTGGGTGGGTTTGCAGATTAATGTAGGCTCTAACACAGTGAGCTTGTCTTTGCTAATGCTGCAGGGTGGGGGAGCAGCTACTGGGAACTGAAGATTGTCGTGACAGTGAAACCTGCATGGTAATTGAAGTTGTCTGTGTATGGAGAGAAAAGTGGTATGTGCAGTGTCTGCTTATTATGCATTGATTAATTATTGCATTCATAAATACACAGTCTCCTTGTAGGCTCAATACTAAGTTGTCTCACTACTGGCAGATTTTAATCAGCAACACTGCACAGCCAACTCGGACGCATTCCGGCACGGCTGTGGGGAGGGAGAGAGGGAAAGAGGGGAAGGAAAGTGTGTGTGAGACAGAGGTGGTGTTAGCATGTGAGCTGAGGCTATGAGTGAGAGATTTATGGTAGATATTAGTGATTGCTCCCCCAGCCCACCCTCACCAAAAAAAACCTGAAAAAAAACCCCCCAAAAACTCAACAGCCTGAGCTAACATGTTCCTTTCTTCTGTATGCTTATATAAATTAATTTTTGCAGACAACTGCATGAGGTTATTTTGAAAGGGAAAGGCATAAATCTTACGGTGTGTTTGTGGAGCCCCCTAAGCAGAAGGAACACAAGGAGTTCTTGCTGCAAGTATTGCCCTGAAACCGTCTACAGTCTTGGGAATATTGCTTGAAGTAAAGGACATTTAAATAGATTGTAGGGAGCTATTTTATAGGACATGAAATCTCTGAGGCCTATTTTAGGTTTTTAATTTTTTTATTTTGCCAGCTCCTCCTTCAAACATCCGAGCAGCTGTTGACCGTAACAGCTCAGAAATTGTGCTTTATGAACTGAAGATTTTCTGATGTGATTAGAAAAAAATGTATTTTGTAGCATTTTTGCTTTGGAGAAGCATCTTTGCAAGGCCTGTAACAAACAATTAAACCCTAACCATGCCCATTGTAAATTGTGTGCACTGTACCATGGGAGACTTTGCTACGTCCTCCCTTGAGTGCCTGTGCCACAAAATTAACATATCCATTCCAACAGCCAGGGTTCTCTGTGAACAATAGGGAAAAGCAGCCTCCTGTTCCCACAAGAGTTGCCTTTGTTTTTGTAGTGTTAACATAGTTTAATATAATATAAGCACCCTAAAGAAAAAATAAGAATAAAAAATAGTTTTTGGTGTGCTCTTTTGAACTTCCTGTTGATGCTTCCCACCAAGGAAGCATCCTGGGTTGAAATCAAGGGAAGGAAGAAGAGGGGATCAGGTTTTTGCATGCATGTTCACAGAACTTTGTGCTGTCAATACCACCTTTGCATTTAACTTTGAAGTTTGGAACATTCTTTTCTGTAGACTTGAACCTCAAATGTTAAAAAGGGTGGGGCAGGGGTGAAGTCCAAGTAGGAGCAGTAGAAGTACCTGACATGTAGGTACACATACACAGAGAACTTCTTATATTTTGCCCTAAAGGCAAGAGCAAGGCTTTTCTTTTGCTTTTTGGATCCTTTTCTACCCAACCGTTGTCTGCTACTCTTAATCTGGAGGAAGGAAAGGAGGGATGGAATAATGAGGCAAAATGACAAAACCAGCAGGTAGAGCAGAAGAGATGGGAGAAATGTTCACAGGCCTCAGCAGTTGTTCTCAAGATCAAAGCAAAATTCTTTCTGCCCTAGAAGATGTGGAAGGCTCTTGCTGGGGAACTCTCATCTCTCTCAACAATACAGAGAGCTCAGTTTGCAAAGTAGGCAGCATTTGCCTTTTACCACAGCAGAACCATGCAGAGCTCTTGTATGCTGGTCTTATCACTTCTGGCTTGGGGATGAGGGCTGCTGAAAGCTGCTCAGCTATCTCCTCTCTTCCCCCCTGAAGGGAGGCACAGCTGGGAGGTACTAGGTGCCCTGCTGGGCCTGCAGTAGCTTAGCTGAGCTAATTTCCTTTAGGTTTGAGTCTGATCTGCATGGTTTGTCCCTGTGGTTTCAGTGTTGACATCACTGATGAAGATTACAGGTCAAGACTCAAAGGGGAAAGAAATGTAGAAAAAGTGCAAGACTGCAGGAATGTAAGGCTGTGACCAGCTGCTCTCAGATTTCTCTTTAGTTTCATCAGAGGGCCTAATCTTTTTATGTGAGAAGGGGCACTCTCAATTCTCTTGGTAGTTGGAGGGATGGTGGCAGGCACTTTGCACAGCATAGGGGAGAATAAATAAATTGAATGAAGCAGCTTGCATTACACTGCAAAGATTTTTCATCTCCTGAAGGGCTGTGTTTTGCTAATGTTTTTGGTTGATGACCTGAAAAATGCAGGAGTCTGAAATGAGAGCCATTATTATTGTAATAATATTGCATCTCATGGTGTGCTGTTATTGATGTTATCATCTCCTGCAATTTTCAAGACACTTCTCAAATGTCCATGATCTGTACTTGCATTGGGAAATAAAGAGACAGGATTACCTGTATTTTAGAGATGGGATTATTCACGTTGGTCATTCATAAAATGGCCACTGGTTTTAAACAGACTGGTTTTGGGATGTTCTTGTAGAGTCTTTTCTGTTAAGTATCTTGTTGCAGTGCATGTGGGAAGGTGCGGAGGACAAGGAGAGCTGCAGACCTGGAGGCTCTGTACCGACAAGGCCATCGGCAGGACTGAAGGGGATGGCTTCAGCTGAACTGCAGCACAGTTGTGTCAGGCTCCACAAAATTAATGGCATATTTCTTAGAAAACAGCCCCCTGCTTAGATGCTGTCATTGCCTCTGACTCAGATACTGAATGCCCTATTTGGTAGGAACCCCCCACCACCCTCCTCTGCATCCTGAGCACATTTTGCTAAGACTGCCAAGATACTACTCATTTTTCTAAATTTGTTACCACACAGATGGCATGAGAAGTACATTTCTGAAGGACTGAGATGCTGCAATGGGAAGCTAGGCTTTCTGGGAAGCCTAAGTCTGGCGCTTTGAGATCTCCACGTGAAAAGCATCAATATGGAAAAATACTAATGTTTCAGTTAAACAGTTTTCGTAACCAGTAGAAATCAATGGGGAATATTGAAACTCACGTTCACTGGATGCTGATTTTAAAGCTTAGAAAAGAAGCCTCACCACTTGGTAAAGCCATCTATTTTCTCACCATGTGGAAAGATTTTAAAATGAATGGAATTCTGTTAATCTCACCTGAACCTTGACCCTGGGACAAGGGCACATATGCTATATTACTAAAACAGGGGAAAAAATTAAAAATAACCAAACAACAACAGTAAGTCCTAGTGGGGTTTTGTGCACTGGGCTGTTCAATCACTCTAAAATAGGTTGCTACTTCCCAGCCTACACAGTCTTAATTTATCCTACCTCTTCCTTTCCTGAAAATGATGTCAGAGTAAATTCTTAAAATGACAGCCCCTTGGAATTACCCTGGTACCCTAGGAAATCAGGGTTTGCCAGCTCAAACATCTCATATGATTGCAGCTGCCATGGTAACAGATGAGGAGGAGGCAGTAGCTTCTGAAGGTAATTAGGTTCCAAACCGTGGAGAGCTCTGTAGATCAAAAATAGTGGTTTAGGCCTCCCTGGGTACCAGTTGGTAGCTGTGGCCAGCTATAAAACACCACACTTAAAATAAATAAATAAATGAATAGATGTTTGTGTTGTGCTGTGGCTGTTGGGTTTGGGTTGCTGTTAGCATGTGACTCCAGTGCATTGCCATTTGGGAAAATACAGACTTGAGCTGAGAAAGCAATGTGCAGCCAGCCCCTGTGGCCAAAGGGAAAGGCCTCCTTGATGTGGGCATGCTGGAGGAATTCATCTTTACTGTTCTCTAAGTTTCAGTTTTTCCAGGTATTTTGTTTTGTTTCTTTCCAGTTCCCCCCCGACCTTAACTGACAAAGAAGAAGACAGGATAATCTCTTGGGTAAATCGTATCTTGAAGTGGCCTCAGAATCTCTGAACACATGATGTGCTGAAAACCTTTCAGGAAGAATCCAGGTTTATTACTGCATCCATTACTTTACTAGTGTGAAAGTGGCCACCTCCAGCCTGTCAGAGGAAAGGAACTCGCCAGCCCTTGGCAGCCTTTCCACACATAGCTTTTGCCAGTGGGAGAAGACCTACGTGAAACACACTCCTGTCATCTGTTTTTCTTCTGAGTGTTTGAGGCTTGTTGAGAGCAGCAGCTCAATTGTTAATGTGGGAGGAAGGGTAGAGCAAGGCTGGATGTGTTGCTGGCAGCAGAGTCCTGGAACCATAAGAAGGTTGCTCAGGGAAGATGCAGCTTTTGGCTCTTGGGTGGTGTTCTCTGCTTTTGCTGAAACGGGTTTTGTACCATGCAAGTGTTATCCAAAGTGCCCAAAAAGCAAAGTTTAAAACCAGGCATCTGCATGCTTCCCATGGCACCTCCTGTCCATTGCCTAAATAGCTGAAGTGATAAACATCAAAGATGCTTTTGCTCAGTCTTCTTGCATCTTCCATCCACCTGAATGTGGCAGTCATAGGAAGCTGTTGCAGGAATTGGCCTTCAGAGTCTTGGTCTTGTCATGAGGCTTAAATCTATGCAAAGCATTGCAAGATACTCTATAAGGTTTGTTCAGGATAAGTGGACTTACACTATCTTAAGGTAACAAAGTAAAAATTTCTTTTGATTAGAAAGATGTGTGCACACTCCTTCTCTGGTTGGTTTTCTGGTTAGGAATAATGTCTGAAGGGCTGTGAGGTAAGATGACTTTGAAGTAGTGCATCTATATCACTTTCTTTTGCTTCTTTCTTTCTTCATGTACAAAAGAGCTCAGTTAGTCTGTGCCTGAGGTCAAAATTGGGTTTATACACAGGGGATTGTCTATTCTCTAGGACATTTCAAAGCTTTCATTCAGCACATTTTTGACTGCATCGTTTGTGGAATCTTTGGAGCTTGAACTCCATATTCCGTTCCAAGACATGTAAAACTGGCTTATACCACACCCTCTGTGTGTGTATGCCTGGCATTTCTGTGCTTCTCTGCAGGGCTGAAAGCACTCCCTGCAGACCTGCCTCACCTTTGCAGGCTTGCCATTTGGCATCCACAGCGTGGCTTTGCATTTTGTGTGATCGCTCTGCTGATACCAAATGCAAACAGGCAAAAGATGTCCATTAGACACAAACCATTTGCTTGCCAGCATCAAAAATATGGACTGATGCAGGCAATGTTCCTGGATGATCAGTTCAATGTGGTCCTAAATTTAAGTGTGCGTTTTGTTAGAGGGATAAACTGAAGTTTATTTCAACCTCTTTGGGAAGAAGAGGGGCTGAATGACAGCTACTGAAAGGGGTGACCCAAGAGCAGGTTCTGCTATCCATTGTAATTCAGGAGAAGGATTTTATCCATCAGTAAGTGGAGTGCATAAGAAATGCCAGGCCACATTTGTGATGAAAAGAAAGGGCAGGATATGGAATTTGATTAGAGCCATCTTCTATGCATTATGTATAAGATAATACATTGGTGTCAGTTATATTGAGTAGAAGCCTTAACTCAGCTTGAGTCCTGCTGACATCGTAAACTGGGAGACAGGGAGTGGTTTATGGGCAGCAGTGGAGTCTCCAGACTGAATTATGGCCTCAGCATTCAGTCTGTTACCGAGAGTTGCAGTTGGTAGCAGGCAGTATATTACATGCTTTTACCCAGAGTAGGGCTGGTGACAAGGAAGGGAAAAACTTCATCACAGAGACACTGTGAGAAATGGAAGACTTGAGTTAAGGGCAGGACAACAACAGAGAACTATAAAACTAATGCAAGAGAAGAAGGGAGAATTTTGAGTTTGCCAGAAGGAAAGATGCCAGGATGGGAATACAGTTTCCCCACACAGTCACTGGTTTGCCCCTGTGCCCAGTCCTGCCTCCCTTGGGGCTGGATGTGGCATCATACATAGTGGGCAAGGGACTAGCTCTGCCACTGTCATACCTTTTTTAGTTCTTGATCCCTCATAGTTAGAGATGGCCTTTCACACCAACACCCAAGATTTTTAATACCCTTTCTAGATTTTCAGCCATAATTGTAATTGTATATTTTTGCTGTCTGTATAAATGGTCAAATCCTTTCTGAGTCTCATTAAATCCCTGGTCATGGTGACTTTTAGGTGCTCTAAGTCCATCAGGATAATAGCTTACTGTGTCAAAAAATAATGTTAGTTCTTAATTTCATTGCCATCCTTCCTCACTGTGGAGACAGAGGCATCCAAGATACCTTTGCCATTTCTGTTCCTTAGCTTGTATTAATTTGACATATGGCTTATAACCTTTCTGTTTTCCAAGGGAGATGATCTGACAAATATTTCTTCTTATGGGACATGGTATGGATTTTTGCTACAAGTGTGTGAAGGTTCTTGTTGTTCTCCCTGAATACCCTTCATTTTTAAGCAAACCCAAAAGGACAGAAGAGGGAGAAAAAAAATTGTGATAAATTTGAGAATTTGCAGTCGTTTCTCTCCATAAAGCCTGTGTCTGCTCTTCCTTTTCCCAAGTGACTTTGAATTACACAGAATGTCCCTTTTGACTCAAAAATACACTCACACAAATACAATTGTGTCCTTCCCCAAAAGGCCTGCTCTGATAAATTATTAGTTCTCTTGGTTGCTTGGAACAGATTGTTCCACTTAAATGATTAGTGGTGCCAGCTAGTACTGATGGAAAATCTGGTCCTTGATACTAGCAAATGTGTGGAGTAAAATATTAGGTTGGAGGGGGCAAGGTTAGTTCTGGGAAAAGTATAGTACTTGTTACAGGTGTCCAGCTTCTTAGTCATGCATAGTGGGGCACTATAACCTTGTCACAGATGTTGGTGGACTGGAAGTGTGCTCAGGTTGAGATCTCAAGTGGTCTTCCCATGGGTCATGGAAATTTTCATGTACAAATGCAGATGAGTCATTGTCATCATTGATGTTTCAGGGAGCAAAGAAGATATCTTTAAAAACCCCAAGCCTTCCAGTGTCAGAAGTGCACACTGACACCCTTTTTAATTTTTGGCAAGGTTGCTGACAGCTGAAGACAGGCATGTAATATCCAAGACACCTTAAAGAAAACACCCAAACCCCTTAATGATGCATATACACAAAGAATATAGGTCACCTTCAATGCAGCGGATTAATCAGAGCTCTGGAAAACAAATTTTGTTTGATTAGCTGCACTTGTAGCTAGATGGAAAGTTAAAGCCAGGCACCAGAGAATGCAGAGCAGTGCCTGTTGTGATGGGCTGCAGTCCAGAGAGCTTTGGTGCCTGTGTAGCTGTGCATGTGACAAGAGCTGTCTGAAGTCGGCATGGAGGTAGAAGCCTTCCAGGAAATCTCCACAGGGAGAGAGAGAGAGGTCTCTCCTCATTTTTGTGGCCTGGATGGCATCCAGGTGATAAAAGCACCCAGTGGTTCACCTCACCAAATCACTGGGAGTCAAGGGGACCTAATGGTAACACAGCCACCACCACCACATGGGCTGGTGAGCCAAGCATTGCAACCCCTGCTTCCCCCGTGTCTATTGATTGTGGGGGGAAGTCATCTATGCCCAGAGGTGGCTGAAGAGAAACTGGAGTTGTAAACACTTGGCAATTATTTAAAAAACAAAAGTACTCTATACGATAAAGGGAAAGAGGATGGAGGTTTTGTTGTGTAGTGCTTAAAAGGCACTTTGTTGCATCAGCTAACAGATTCCATGCCAGCTGACACAGTGTGACCCAAAGATGGTTTTTTATCAGGAAACTTTGGTTTGGAGTAGAAACCTCCTATACATAAAGTAATCCTTTGGAATAACCCATGTATTAGTGCTAGTACTGACAATAGATGATATAATTTTATTTTTTACTTTTTACTATTTTATTTTTGAACTTTATTCCTTTCTCCATATCTTAAATTTTAAAGGTCTAAAAACACTTAAAAGCACCCATTACAGCCAGGAGCCTGACTTCCACTGAACTGGCATGAGTCCTGAGGTCTCAATGTCCAGAAATTTCTTTTCAAAATGGAAGTTCACTCTTAAATGGCTCTAGTGCCTTTTAATATTTTGCTCATGATCTAATTTGGATCTTAAGTATACCAATTTGGAAACAGCCTGCCTGACATCAAGCTATGAGTTTTTAAACTCATATGGTTTAATAAGATTAACTTGCTGCAGTTCTGATACAGTCTTCAGTGAAAGCTTATTCAAATTAAGAATCAGTCAGAGGGGAAGTAGCCTCAAGCATAAAGTAGGAGTGAGGTGGTGCCAAAAATCAGGGCTCCAAGAGGCTTTGTTGTCTCAGCCTTCACTGAGAGCAGAAACCTTTACTGCCAAATTAATGCACTAAGAGGGGAGGGGGAGAAAGCATAATTAAGAGATTAAAACCCAATATTCCCTTTTTCAGCTGTCATCTTTAGACATGTACACAAATATGCACCCATAGAAATGTATACATAGTTCAATTTTTTTATTTTATTTTTGAGACTCCAGAATATGTATTAAAATATGTCGGGACTCTCTTACATGTCTGCTTGAATTATGGAGAATAATTCACAAAGTACAGCAGGGCTACTAAAATGAATGAATAAATAACTTAGTTTAAGTGTATACCTGCCAAATCTGTGTTTTGGGGCTCTTCTGCAAAAAATAATTAATTCATGCATTTTAATCATGTTAGCTTCTTCCAGTGTTTCCTTGAATTTCAGCAGCAGAGTATCTCCACCATGAATTTAATTTCCTCAGTGTTGGTACGGGAAATCCTGATTGTGTATCCTCTTTTAACCCAAGGTTACATATTAATCCCCTTCCTCCCAGGGGGACACCCTCAAGTTTGCCAAATACTGTGTGATTTCCAAATGTGTGCACCATATTGATAACACGTATATGGAATCTGGGCCCTTCTGGTTCTGATTTAAATTCTGAGCATGTTAAGCATTTTTTCTTCTTCCATGAAGAGGAAAACTCAGCAGAGTTTCCATGCATAATTTCATTCCACTGTTTCAGCAGGAATAATGCAGCTGTGAAAGAGGAATGTGAAATCAAGAGCATATCACTTTTTGAATATCACAAATTTTATTAGGGGCCTTACAGGAAGGAGGAAATCTATAGGACAGATTGGTCACAGTCCAGTGTTGCTCAGCAAGAAGAGAAACAAAGCTGCAGTGCCTGTGGTGCTAATTTAAAGTTGTGTTTAGCATTGGCTACAGGAATGGCTGAAGGGCTTAGCTGTGACTATGAGGCCCTGAAGTAAACACTGGGTAATTTTGAAATCCCTGTGCTGCGAGAGGAGCCATCATCAGTTGTTGGTGGTCCATGGGAGGGCTGAACTGTAACAAAATCATACAAAAATGTGTGGACCACCCAGGAGAATAAAAAAAATTGAGACACTGAGATTTGCAGGGGTATGTCTTTTGTAAAGGTGATGAAAGCATGTCTGTCCTGTCTTCTGTGGCATTTAAAAATACATTGAAAATAAAGGTGGTGGCCTGCTGGAGTTGGTTGCCATATGGCATAGCTTGGTTGTTTTTATCTGGGTAAAGCTACTGCAGTATAGGTTAGCTTGCAAAAGAAAGAGTAGACTGAACATTTCCTTTCTGGAGAAGTGTACAAAATCTAGTTTGGTTACATGAAGTATTTCTCTTCTTGCTATGCTTCCTTCCCTCTCCCAGATGGCTATTGGCAAAATAGACAGGATACAGTATGATGTTTTAAGTGCAGGCATTTCTTTAATGTGCAACACTTGGCATGTTTGTATATACATTTAGAGTGACTGCATATATGTAGAGGGGGATGTATGTATGAGAAAGCACAGCAAGATGTGCACAGAAAAACAGCAAATGACAGCCTTTTTTAAAGAGAAAACAGCACAATTCTTGCCTTGCGCTTGCACGAAGAACAGAACTGATTTAATATCGAGAAGGAGCAGAAGCAACACACAGTCTCTTGAGAGCTGATACCAGTAGCAGCATCCACAAGATCCCAAAGCTATTGCAGAAGACTAGCAAATCTAAATTGTATTACTATGTAGATGTTGGTCATTTGGTTTTTTTCAAAACTTCAAAGAAGGCAAGAAAGTTATGCTGCCCTGGATATCTGTTAAGACCATGCTTCAATACCATATATAATGCTGAAAAATTGTGGTCTTAATATCCCACACAGGCGTCATGACTTTCAGCTTGGCACCTCCAAACTTTTATGACAGCTAATCAATGAGCTCACACTGTGACTGTATATCCCACTTGTGCCCACTGCATGTAAGACCACAGTAAGCAAATGGAGTCCAAAGGAGCTGGCTTCCTAACATGCCCAAGAATCTAGCTTTTGACTTCCAGCTGCTTAAATTTTTCCTTCTTACCCAAGCTGAGCATTTGGTTATCATCTTATTATCATCTTCTCATCATCTCATTATTAGGCATCAGAGATAGCTGTAACTCTTGCTTTAATACTTTACATTTTTCTCCTGTCTTTACTTCCTGCTGGACATTTTCCTTCTTCCTAGGCGCTTCTCAGCATCCTTTTGCTCCTAGGTGATCACTCTGTTTTCTCTGAGTAAACTGTGCTATAGTTGGTTATTTCTAAGTAATGCTTGTGTCCTTTTAAAATGTGGTTACAGGGACTCTTACTAGGCTGTGTGGAGGTGTAGGTCCTGTACTGCTCTCAAGTGAAGTCAGAGTGCCCTGATTTGGAGGTGCTCAGGATCTGCTGTGTTCCAAGCAGCCTTTGTGTGGCTGCACCAGCAAGTGCCTCCCTTGGGGATAGCGTGCCCTGGGAGGGCAGTTCCTATTTGCAGTGTCTTCCTGCTGCCAACATCATCTGGGGAAGGAGGTGGATAGGTAACAAGCTCTTTGCTTGTCCTCTTTTGGCACTGAAGAGGCAGTCTGTATTTTGCTGGGGAACGTCATGTAGCTGGGAATTCTTTGAAGTTGCACAGTCAGCCAGTATGGAATTAAGTTAATATTTTACAGTGCTTTTGTTCTGTGACTATGTCCAGCCCCTTCAATCTTCCCAGATCCTAATGAGGTGAGTCCCCTGGCTTTTGCTGGTCTGTGCATGTGGCTCTGCCAGCTCTAGCAGATCAATCTGTGTTTGTATTCCCGGCCTTGAGCTGTGCTCTGAGATGGCAACAACCCTGAGCGTGGAGACTTTTGCTGCCATTTCAGCTCAGCTTTGAGTAAGTGTCATGTTTTGCTGAGGCTCTGAGTAACCTGAGATGGTGTGCAAGGCAATGTGAGCAGCAGAGCAGGGTGAAAAGTACAGGACTGCAGGCACAGGAAGCAACCCCAGATTTGTTTGGAGCCTGGGTGTGATCAGTGATACTTCTTTAATGTTTTGGAGTGTGAAGGACCTGATTCTGGAGGGTCTGGGGTAATGCAAAGCAGTATTGAGATTTAGTAGCTCAGTTCAACTGACAACATTTCCTGAATCATGGTGGTCATCTTTGCAAGCAAATGTTCGTGGGATCCAGGCTATCACTTTTGCAAGTCCCCTGCTGCAGTTTTCAGGAGGCCACAGAAAGGTCAGAGAAGGAAGAGGAATGTGCTGGCTATAGGGAGGATGAGGAGCATTTTATGGTGAAACCTTAATTCGAGGAATTGGCTTTCTCTCTCATGTAGGAAATTCATTAGTCATGTAGAGTGAGGAAGTTGATTTATGGCTATTAACTATATTGAATTGACAAAAGTAGCTTCTTGAAATTTAGTAGCCAAAATTAAGGCCTCTCAGGCATTAACAGATTAGACTGCTTAAAACAATTTAATTATTTATTCTGTGCAAATGGGATAGGATATTTCTAGAGTGATGCCTGTACTGCCTTAGACATATTTTAGTATACTTGTGATTAAAGGTCTGTTGGTAAATTCTGCTAATTGACTATTGGCACAGAGTGGTAGAGAAAAGGAAGGGCCTTGGCTGAGATTTAATAATTTTTAATTTTGAGGATTTAATTTTAAAAAAAAAATAAAAGAAAGAAAATAAATACCAATCTGGTTTGAGCTAATGCTCTCTGCGTCTGTCATCTTCTGCTTCCCATGAACTCTGTCAGCATCTGTTCATACAGGAGTTAAAGGAGCAGAAAGGGAGGCTATTAATAGCATAGTATGTCTGTGTTAAACACAGTATTATGCATATATACTGCTATTTTTATTGCTGTAGTATGTGGATCAGGTGAGGTCCATTATGATAGCATCTGCATATACATCATTCCCCACCTGGAGACCTTAAAATATCAGTGTATTTTTTTTTTTTCTTTTGTGGGTGATCATGGTACACAGTCATATCATCTCCAAAGGAAATGACTGTGCTGTAAGTGGCTCGTCCTTAAGTGCTATCCTACCCAGAAAGAGAAGGAAATAATTAAGATGACATGAATTATGTAGAACAGACTTGAATAAAGAGTGACAGAAGGGCTGGCTTTGACAGCTGGATGTTAAATGAAATTTGTTTCTGTTGTTATAGATGCATAGCCTTTTTTTAAATGTATAATTTATTTAGATTTATTTAAGGGGTAGAGGAAAGAAACAAGAAACCCCTGATGCGGAGAATTGAAATAATGAGTTGTTATACAAACATAAATAGTCATTACAAAATTTTTTATTGGTCTATTTTTGTTGTATTTATAAGGGCATTTTAAGACTCCTTGAGTCTGCATTTTACATGCATGCAAATACATGCTACATTTTACCCAGCAATCCTTACTGCGTGCTTAATTGAGTTGATAGCAAAAAGACATGAATACTCCTGACTGCCTCAGCTTGGCTCTGGGGAGAGAATGAATTTTTCATCTTTTCCAAAAGAGAATTTGTTCTGAATGACTGTTTCTCAGATTATGTTTCATTGCTCATACCTCTAAGAAGGACAAAGCTGTAGGTGTGGGAAGGCTTTCTACTCTAAGCTGCAGGAACTTTATCTGTGAAGTTGAAGCATCTACAAAGAAGCACTTAATTGTGTTATAATTGGGGTGTGAGTGCATGTGGATATAAGGGTAGGGGAAAAAAGGGCTGTTTCCCCTCCAGAAAAGCTTTCAGATGGTTGGCTGGCATAGAACTGATCCTCTGGTTAGGATGGTAGAATGCTTTACTTATGTGTCCAGCAACACTGCTGACCAAGGATTTATGGAGGGATGGGAGGAGTTACCTCTGGATTTGTTAGAACAGGTCACAGAGGAACTCATTTATTTCTTCCACTTATTTGCTCATGATTTTTCCACTTATGCTATATGTAAATATATGCTATTACTATAAATTCTAATTTTTGTCAAGACCTTTTTTCTTCAAAATTCTGAGTTTTCTGCAGGCCATACTTATTTTATGGAGATTAAGCTGAAGGAGTGCTTAGGACTCAGTAGTCCTGAAGCAGGCAATCATCGTAAAACTTAAGTTCAGAGGAAATTCTTGCCTCCTCTCCTCTGATTATTGCTGTCCTGTTTTACCATATATAAAATTATGCATGTTTTTTTTTTTAACAAAAAAAATTCCATATATTGTCTTAGAGCTTTTGGGCACCCCTGGGGAAAGTAGTAGAGGTTTCTCTTCTCTTAACCAGCAGCCTTGCCAGGTCTGTGCATTTGCTTTTCTCAGCATGAATGCCACCTGGGGTTTTTATGGTTTATATATCTGCTAAGTGTAGAAAGAGATCTCTTTCTGCCTGTCCATGGCATTTGCTTTTCCTCTAGGTTGTTTGGAATCAATTGATGTCACTGATCTTTCGGGTTCTGCTGTTCCCGTTTGTTGCAGATATATTTGATGCCTTTGAGTGCTGCTGACAGCAGGATTCTCTGATAATCCGTATCTTTGGATGACTGCTTAATTGCCTCTATGATACTCCCAGAATATGGTCAGGAATTTGTCACTTTGGTCTTGAAAATCATACAGTGTGCAGTTTGCACACAGGTGTTTTGTGGCACTTACGGAGAACTCAAAATTGAGCCTCCTCCTTTTCTGTTTTTTCTGTAGACTCCCAGAATTGCCTCTGAAGTTGCTCTTGCATGGTGGAGCTAGTTTGAAGTTTGGGAGGCACACAGGTAGCAGGTGTGAGGGAGGGTGGCATGGCCAAAAGCTCTGATTCCCTCTCCCATGCAAACACACCATTTGCAGACTCAACAGAGGAGCGAGGGCAGCTTCCCACAGCCTCCTTCCACCCAGAAACATGCAATGTGTGTGTCACTGAATAATGCTCATTCTTTGTTGCCCTAAAATGAAAACTAGAGACCTACTCAGGTCAAGAATTAAGTTGCAGTAAGGGTAATTCATTGTTATGTACTTGGGTACCTCGGTTGCCTGCACTGGGTGACAGAACAAATGAGAATTTCAGCAGGGCAGCAGGAGCAGAATTGTATGGTCAAAGCCTCTGGCATTTCTTATGTTCCTACAATTTTTTCTTGTGTGCCTTCTCAGAAACAACCTGAAGAAAACAGATTTTCTCTCAGTTGAGTTGTGCAGTAGATTCTGTTTTCTGAAACAAGAAGCAATGCCATTCAAAAAGCCGTTCCTATGATTAAAAAGTTGATTACCTCTCTGTGTGTCTGGATCTATACCTTGCTTTAGAGGACTGATTGACGTGTGAATACAGTGTGAGAATTATTCTTTAATCATTGTTTTCCTGATTATGTTATTCCTCGATGAAAACTGTTCTTTCAGCTTGTCAGGAGATAAATGCCACCTTGAGATCACAGCCCTGTGGGCAATTCCCCAGGGCTCAAGGGAAAAACTGAGTTTCTAGTCATGAAATGCAGAAACTGCTGGCAGAGATTTGTCCCCCAGTGCCCTTTTTCCACAAGTCAGTGAGTCCATTTGGGAGAATCATGGATCTTTCCTGTGCCAGTGATGATGACTTTGTACCAAGTGATCACAAAGTGGGGCATCAGTGGCGTTGACAGCAGCAGCTCATGAGTAGCACAGCGCTAGGAGAATCTCTCCCTTGCATTGGAGACCCTTGGCTGGGGCCAGTGGCTTAATCAGCAGGGCAGCAGGAGAGTTTGGGCATCCTCATGGAAGGAGGGTTACTGGGACCAAGCCCAAGGAAGTCTGGGTGTGACAGCAATTTGCTGCACTGAAGCTGCAGATTCAGTGTAATGTAAATGTAAATTTAATGTAACTCATCCCTTTTCTCTATCATTTCCAGACACAAGGCTTTTGCCCTTATAATATAGCAGGTATTGAATAAAGTAAGGACGGGGCAATTCCTCCTCTGCAAGCCATTTTAATGTGTGCTTTGGATCAATAGAAAGAATGAAATGCTTGTCAGTGCAGAAATTTTGGGAAGAATGTGTTGGGAGGACTGACGCCATAGATTCTAGGGGAATAAATTTGCCTCTTGGCTCTCCAGAAGCCAAAAGACAGTGTGACTCAATGAACATAATAAGAAGAAATGTACTAGCAGGTTCTGTTCTGATTTCTGAAGATGCCTTTTGTGTGTTTAGATCAGTGTTGTGAGCAGGGAGGAGTCCCCTGGATAGCTGTTTGAAACTATTACTGCCAATAACTTACTTTTCTGCTCTATTTTCTGCTTGGATATTGCTTGACGTGGAAATGGGTGCTATAGATTTATTTTAGCATTAATTTATATGGGAGAGGTTACTTGTGAACAGTAAATAAAATTCTATTTCCAAAGAAATACTAAAAATTGGATGTTTGTGACATTCTTGTGTATTAAAATGCATGGTTACATCAATAGATGCCAAAGAAACATATTGGATAATCTGCAAAATTCACATGGTATCCTTTTTATCACCATTTAGAGGGTAATGGGGAAGAATGACAGTGTCTATATTAGCAGACTCTTAATTTTAATTAATTGTTGTGATTTTTCTGTACATAAAGGCTTGCATCTGTGTTACATAGCTCTTTGGTCTGACGAGTACTTTTGCCTCTTAGAAAAATTTTGATTCAAAGAAGAATACTGTAAGCACCTTTGAGAGGGAAGAAATGTGCATGAAAGCCTGATGAACAACTGGATCATCTTGCACAATAATTAATACATGGGGTTTTTTTTGTTTTGTTTTTTCTTGTTTGTTTGTTTTGTTTTTTTGGGGTTTTTTGGGGGGGGATTTTTGGGGTTTTTTTGGGAAGGTTTTTTTGGAAGTGAGGGGATTGCTGCAAGAGGTACCTGCTATGTGTTGTGTACTAACAAACTGAATTTAGAGGATGATGAGAGAACCAAGGCATGTATCAGGCACAGCTTGGAAGCAGACAGGTTTGGTCACTGTAAAAGTGGGGGACAACAAGGACAGAAGGCCACAGCATGGCTGAGAGAGATTTCTAGGAAAGTATTTTAGAAAGGAGCCTGGAGAGGTGATCTGAGTAAGAAGAGGAGGAAATCTTGTGGGTGAAAGCAGAAGCGCTCACTGGTGAGGATGCAAACCTCGATGTGGATCATCAGGCACATAGCTCAGTGATACTCTGTGTCCTCTGGGGCATGGAACAAAATGGAGGCTGTCCCTTACTTCCATCACATCCCAAATTAGATTGTGCCCATGAGGGAGCTGTAATTTAATTAACTCCGAACCTCAGCATCGCCGAGACACTGGAGTGGCTTCGCAAGCATCCCTATGACTTCACTGTGCATTTGTTATCCCAGCCTGCTCTCCTGTCACACCTCTCGCTTTCCAGTTGATAAGAGCCTCTGCCTTTCCATTTGGTCAATTAAATGCTGTAAATTCTGCAACGAGGGGCAAAGCATTAAATTTCTCAAGTGTGTCTGTGCATCTTACCGTGGAGCCGCTTCCATGTTGCTAACAGTATTTGATTCATACTGAAGGAAAATTGATGACCTGAATCCTCCTCGCATAACAACTTCATTGTTAACATCTCTTCTTCTCAGCCACCTCCCCATTTTTTTTTTTTATGCCTTCCCATTCAATTTATCAAGCATGCTTTCAGCAATCAAAGGCTAGAAAATCGCTTTTGTTCTTGGGCAACGTATTCTGTGTCATTTTATCAAGATGTGGAGCTCCTAATTCTCCGAAGAAAAGCTCAAGAAGTGGGAGCTGTAGCTCATCACTGTCTCCCATGTCACGTTAACGGAGGATTGCAGCCAAGGTGACAACAGAGCATTCCCAGTAAAAGAAAGCTCCCTCACATGCTCAAGGAGCCGTGGGTAAAATAACCTTTCTCATTGCATCAGTGTTCACTGCAGAAACGTACAGCCTCGGTTCTGGCACATGGTAAACTGCTCAGGGAGGAGGCTTTGAAATACCTGACCTGGGAGATGTAGAAGGACTGTGTGTGGATTTAAAAGAATAAGGAATATCAAGGGAGTTGATAGATGAAAGAAAACAGGCAATTAAAACTGGTCAGGCAGCATCAACACGAGTTCAAATAACCTCCTGCTTTACTGAGGGCAGAATCCGAGGGTGGGTTTTGTAGCCTGAGTTGTCTGGCCCTTTGTGGTCAGGCTGCTCTCACCATTGCTACTTGCTATATTTTGTTCATGCTTTTCAGATTAATTCTAACTCTTTTCTATTGCATAATACACCTGGTATTAGTCCCCTGTTTATGGAGACTCAGAAATGGGTTAAGCAGATTTAGGAAAATACAGGAGTAGTTAAGGATGCAGTTAGCTGTGGAATGAACCCACACATAATTTTACTGTGTGTTCAAAGGTGTCTCTAAGGCTTTTTTGATGTTGTTCTTTCTTAAATGAGGCTGATGAATAACCCAGCTAAACCCAACCTTTTTTTGCTGTGTGCTTATAGTGACAAAACATTTGACTCTAGCATTTTGAGGGGTTTGGTAATTACAGTTTGTACAACCTCCACCCTAGATGAAGAATGGTGGCGTTGGTTTGAGTTCTATTTTGACAACTGAAGAGAAGGTGGCATGTCATTTTCATAAGCAGCTTTATTGGGGAATAGCAGTGAGACTTGATTATTTTGCCAGACTCTTTAAAGATGGGCTGGTTCACATAACAGCTCTGAACAGGATCTGAGCCCTTTGGGGAACTTGGCCCAGGAAACACAATAGTCCTTATTCATAATCTGGTGCTGACTATTTCAGATTTACACAAGCAGTACGTATGCTGTTTATTGGGAAGAGGATGGGGGGGGGGGAAAAAAAAGCATATAAACTTAATTTAAAGTGTCTGTCTGCTGGTCACCATTTCAGTGTCAGGTCTGCCTGCTGTACTGCCACTGTAGTGCACAATGGGAGAGGGTGAGAGGGTAACTGATGTCAACACACTTATGGTAGTAAAAGAGGAGGAAAGTAAGAAGATGAATGAAAAAATAAGTTTTTCACTGTCTAATTTAAATACCTTTGGTTATCCCTTGCTTGCCTGCTGTAGCCTGACAGCTTTCACTCTGTGGAAACTGTTGTCCTTGTAGTCCCAGTAACAGTCAAGATCTGCCTCTTGAGTTATTTCTCTCATCCTGGGTGCTTGATACTGCAGCCCTCCCAGAAAAGCAGGAGAAACTCCTTGAAATAAATTACCCATCACCGTTATATGATTGACTCTATTTTTGTCCTACTTTTTTCTCTCTTAAATGCTCTGGGTAGTTCAGCCCCTAAAGAGAAACTCCTCTGACACTAATCACTTCCCATCCATCCAGACATTTCATCTGGTAGGTAATACAGTTCAATAGCTTGAAGATGTATGGCATGGAAATTATTGGGAAATGGTCAGAAATTGCATTTGATGGTTTGCCAGCTGGGATTTTTTGCTTCAGTCCATTTGGGTATGTCATGGTGATTTTGGAGCATTTGATTTCCTTCTAGTTAGCGAGTTTTGGTTTATTCAAAAGTGTTTCTAAAATTTTGAGATACTAATTGCATTCATTCTGGTTTCAGGGAAGCCTAGATATCCTGAATAGTCTTCCAGATGTCTTAAATATGACAGAAATCTTAAACTAGCAACCTTTTCATTTCTGTAATGTTTTAAGTTAAAATAAACAGATATCGATGATTTTTCAATTGGTGCTTTCACCCTGTCTTCTTTTCTGATCATCACAACAGGCTGTATGTACATTCTGCATTAAAGTTTCTTTGTGTCAGAGTTTTTAGGTATTTCTTGCTAATTGTTGTTTAACTTGCTGTGGTGCTCTCTTCAAAATATCCTGGGATCCAGACTCTGATCCAGCCCACGATGCTGGCTTTTAATCCCTTCACACAGCTAACTTCTCTCTCACTGTTTTCTGGATATCAGAGCTAATTACCCAGAGGCATGGACATAATTGTGCTAGAATGCTGGAGAGAGGGGTGGTTTTGGTGTGCCCTGGAGAACACTTAAGATGGAATTGAAGTAAATTCTCTCATAGGTCTCTTACTTTGAAGTATTCTTGCAAACTTCAAGTCAGGACCCCAGCATACCCCATTTTCTATTTCCACGTGTTGTATATACATGTGTCTTTTCCTCTGACATAGGTCATCAAGCTGAGCTGTCAGGTATGTCTTGTTATGAGAGAGTCACTTATTGGAGCAATGAATTGTCTTCACTGAATTAATTTTCACTCCAACAGGGTTTTCAATGAAAGTTTACAGACACTATAGTTTAGGCAGGCAGCCAATGCAGAAGGGATTTCTGTTTGTATTTCTTTATTTCGGTGCCAAAGGAGGATTAGCTTGTGCTGAAAGGGTTAGAGAGGTGAGCCAGAAATGCTTGACCTAGTCTTTACTAGACATTTGCTCATTATTTTCTTTTGAGCATTCTGAAAGGCCTTCCTCACACGTGTGGGCAAGAACAGGTTAAAAACCATGTAGACCTGCCAAAGCTTTACAAATCTCTTTACTAGCTTTATTAAACCAAGCTAAAAGAAAACCTCTGTATCTTTTTTTCCCTTTTATTCCTTTAACACCGCCCTCCATCCCCCAGCCCTCCTCCCCCTTGCCCCATAGGATTTTGTTTTTTCTTTCCAGGCCACACATCTGTAAGTGCCTGCTAGGTACAGGAGACACATTTTCATGGTTTGTTAGCTTGGCTTTCCAGCCCCAGCTTGTCAGTGCCCCCGACTCTGCAGAGCATTCAGAGCTTTGTTGGGTTGCTTGTGACGGTGTTTGGATGAGTGCTGCAAGTTTTCTGTAATATATCTGGTAATTTACTTGAATGTAGCGTGAGCTGGAAGATGGGAATGAGCTTTTGATCTCTGACATTGTGATATCAGCAGGGGAGAAAATAAAAAGCACCTCAGAGTCAAGATGTATTAAATTAGTTGGGAAGTAAATTGACAGAGTTGGCGACAAATACATCATCACTAACCCTTTGAGTAAAGTGTGGGTATGTTCCAGCAGTGGAATGTAGTTTGCCCTGAAGCTTTTGTCTAAGAAAACTGACTAGTAATAATAAGAGCAAAAGCTTAGCACTTCCATATCCAAGAACTTCTTGGGGGACATCACAGCAATTTCTCAAGAAAATGGAATTTGTTAATACATTAAGGAAGTCACATCTTATTTGGCATTCTTAACTGTTTATTTAAGGCTCCTCTTAACTATTTATTTAAGGCTCCATCCTCAACTGATACCCTATCAGGTTGCCATTTGAGCAAAAAGCTCTCCATGCCTCTCTTTTTGTCAGTGTGTTTTCCTATTTCTCTGAGCTATGTAATAAATGTAATGTAGCTCATTTAACAACCACAACACTGCAGGCTGCCAACACTGTCAAATGGACTAGCACAGGAAGCCTTTGAAATCTCCACAGTGTTTTGATGATAACATACCAAGTATAATCATCAAGCTACACTGATCCTAAAAAATCCACCAGCCCTTACACCTAAGCAAAAATGCCATGTGTTTCCATTATCACCTGTCAGTGCACTAGGAATCCCCCTGCTTCACCCTTTGGAGGAATGTGAGCACTCCTAAGATGTTAAATGTGTTTTTTAGCATAAGTTACTAACCTAATTTCTGTATCCACTGGCTTTTGTTGAGGTTCCTGAAGTAGCTATTCAACAAGCGTGCGTTGAAATCCTTTTGAATCACTTCCTAGAAACTCTTCTTAGAATCTTGTCCCAAAAGGCTGCTCTTAGGGCAGATCTGAGACATGGTCTAAACAACTTGTGTGCAGATTTCTTCTGCACAGAATCTGACAGAATCTTTTTGGGAGCAGTAGTGGGACGGTAAATCCTGAATGCGTTGCGACAAGGAAATGTGGAACAAAATGGTATAACTTAAATTTAGGCCAGGAAGCCAGAATACATCAAGGAGCAGCTGTGAGTTAAGGCAAATGTGCTGGGCACAGAGGGGAGCAAACAGGGATGTGAAGCAGAAGGAGGATCAGCAGCTACAACACTTAGTCAAGTTGTTATTCCGCAGAGGAGTACACAGGATGTGTCCACTCTTTGTAAGCAGTTGGTGTGCTTGGTTCCCCCTCAATCTCCATGTGTGTGTTTTCTTCACAAGGATTCCTCTCTGTTTAATAAGATCAAACTCAATTACTGAAGTACGGACTTCCTCACTTTAACACTCCATGTGCCCAGATTTCCCAGTAGTCTGCCCAGAACACAAATACCTGGGTAATTTAAACAGGTGGCCATTTGCAGCACATTTACTGCAGTTGTTGCTGATAAATAATAGCCCTCAGCTTGCAAACCCCAAGAATATCTAATTTGTTTGCCTGCCTGCAATGGATTGTCTTCTGTGAAGAATATAGATGATCCTGCAGTCACAAGCCAGAAAAAAAGTAAGTTATTTCAATTTATCCACTCTAGTCCTGGAAGCACTCGCAAGCTATTTGCAGGATCAGGGCCATCATTTGCTCCTGTGAGGGCACCTGCTCTGTACCAGCTTTAATGATATCCTAGCTTTGCAGAGAGGAGAGGAACCCTGGAGCAGCTTTTTGAAGCTTCCAGTTGGTGATTTTGTTTCCACCTTTATCAAACTGGCCATTTTCTTCTCCATAATCTCTAGCTGATGAAGGCATATAGGATTTGACCATTTTGATTTTTGCAATAATATGTTTACACTGGGTATTTAAAAAGCTTGGATTTTAATGCAGAGTTTGGTGTTTGTTTTGCTTTGTTTTGGTTTTTTTTGCAAAACCCTCCTATTAGGTATGACAGATTTTAGGATGAATGAGTCCTAATTTTCATTGATAATTGATTTGAGTTTCTTTATCATCACAGTACTAATCTTAGTAAGTGTGTGCTCCTGTGTATTCGACACATCCAGGGATGGGGCATCCACAGCTTCTCTGAGCAAACTGCCAGTGCCTCAGCACTTTCACACTAAAGAGTTTTTTTGTCAAATATGTAATCTAAATATAATAATCCTCACCTTAAAGCCATTCCCCCTTTTCATACCCCTACAAGCCACTGTAAGAAGTCCCCCTTCCGGCCGCTTGCAGCCCCCTTTAGGTTCTGGAAGGTGGCTAGGTGGTCTCCCTGGAGCCTTCTCCAGCATCAACAGCCCCAACTCTCTCAGCCTGTTGAGAAGTTACATCAAACAATTGCTCAATAAATGTAGTAAAAGAGTTTGCCTGAATTTGTACACATCATTTACACCATTAAAGTTTATTATATCGTTACTACTACAAACTTGCATTGGCATTACTGAATTTCTGGATGACAAGTTGACAGAGGGAGAGAGGAATTTGGTTACAACTGCATTTTTTAAGTATGGCAGCCAAAAAATGAGAGAGATAATTCAGTTGAACATTATTATTTTTGGGTTGTGGGATAGGAAGTTTCTTTTCTTTGATCTTTGAAAACCTGTTTCCTAATAAATATTCTCAGATGCCTTCTGGGGAGCACAGAGTTGTAAACCTTTTGTCTGCCTAGAGACATTTAAAAAAAAAATCATAAAGCAAATAACCAGCAAAAATGCAATATGCTTTGCATGTAACAGCTGAACATTTGTGCTAGAACTGTATCTAAATCACAGGAAATGAGTCTTGATGGAAGTTGAATCTAAAAATTTTTAGACAGTTAAATTGCAAGCATTTTTTGATGCTATATTTGATATATTGCCCATACCAGTGTAAGCAAATACAGTCTTTATTTTGAAGCCTTCCAGCCATTTGGTTGATGAAATTACTTCATATTTGTAAGAAAATTGCTTTATCTAGTTAGTTTGAGCTGGTGAACACCGAAGGCTTGTCAGTAGAGTTGGTAACCAGACTTTGAGTGATTCCAATTGTCAGTACCTTGTGCAAGACAGCAGTGTGCAGTTGCCTGTGTGGAAAGTTATACTTTGTTAAATATTTCAGCTGTATTTTGTGTGTCTTGACTAAGCTCCCATTGGGCGAGAACTGCATATTGAAATTCACCTTGTGGTTTGAGCCTGATCTCATTCTATTTCTTGTTGCTCTGCTCACAGCTTCCAGTTTTCTCTTCACTATCAGTCTGAGTCAAGAATACTAATGATCTGGCACTCATTGGAGTTGGAAAGCTTTGTAGGTAGTTATACTGTTATTAAATCCAGCTCCTCGGGGTTTTTTCCATCTGGAGAACATGATACTTTCCATTTCCTTTTTGTGACAGTGATGCCACTGTCCCATTATAGCTCCACTGTTTACCAGTCTCTGTTTCAGTGTCTTTTAGATATTACTGGCCACACACTCTTTTTTAATATTTCACAGAATAGATCCATGTTCTGTATCTCTTGGATGAAGCCACTTTTGGTTGAATCCAAGCAAGCTGCCATTATAAGCTGCCAGAACTTGGACTCCTTTTTTGTTGGACATGTTTTGTAATGGCATAAGAATTTTGGCATGCTATGTTGTAGAGGCTGATGTCAGTCACTGCTGTCTAAACACACTAGATTTCCTATCAATTACACCACTAAATCTTTGACAGATTCTGCCAATCTTTGGGTAAATGCTTCCCAGTTCTTCATTTTGACAGCCAAAAGAGGAGAGGGAATTGAGAGCTACTTTGCAAAGAACATACAGTATAAGGAGTGTGTTGAATTTTTTTTTAGCTGACTTTTTCCACAGTTAAGAAATTTATGGTAGGTTTTGGTTGGGGTGCACTTTCTTCAGATGTCTAGCATCAGAAATGTCCTAGTATTATGTTTGATTCTAATTTAACTTAGTATAGCCATTATATCTTTAAAATTATTTTTTTCTAAAAAAAATTGGTGTATTGAGTTTTGTTTCCAAGAGCTATTTTTGTGGTTGAATGAAAAAGAAGACAAATGTCAGTCCATATAGCTGACAGTTTCCTTACCTTGAATACTAAGGTATCTCTGTCCATCCAAAACATCTTTGAATCAGTGAAAATGTAGGCAGCTTCCAGCTTCATGTCCATGACTGTCTGCTCATTTCTTTCCTGCTCAGAAAATCAGCTGGATGCTCTGTCAAAGGGAGCTGCCTCATTGCCTGCACCTTAGCCCAACATTTGTGTAAATTACTGGATCCTTTGTGCCTGTACTGTGAACCTTCACCTGTGTGTTTCTGTATTATCTGTCTTTTTGGGTGTGTATTTTTTAAGTGTTTTTTGAAAAAGATGTCTCCATTTATATACATATGCCTGTAGGATAAGTAAAGTTATTCTTGAAGCCAGGAACTTGGTGTTAGCATATCCCTGTACATATTGCTCAGTAAAATCAAATTCTATTATTAGGAATGCGATTTTATACAGACATGATCAACATTTGGACAACAGTGGTTGATACATTTTTCCCTTTAAAATCATTAGCTGTCTAGCTGTAGGTACTTGGGAATGGTGTTTTAATAAGCAGAGGTAAGCCATCTGAGGAAAGGAGAAAAATAATTAGGGAATATAAATCTGATTTATCTTATCAAGGCTATGCTTTATTAGTCCTTAAAATAAACATATTTTAATTGGCTCACTGCAGGGTTGGGTGACCACTAAAGAGAGGAGTCAAAAGTCATTTACCATAGCAGTTCATTGTGGCTTTCAGTGATGCTGTTACTTGCTTTTTACGTGCACACAACAGTTAAACATAGGCAAATTAATGGAACTGGAGTTGTTCTGGAATGGTTGTGCCAAGTGGAAAGAGATGTCTTCTTTTCTGGACTTGCCTGAACAGAAGTTTTTTTCTCTTTTTGTATGGAAAACTAGACCTAATGAAGTGCACCTTGATGTGGGCTTTGTGGTTCAGGATGTTCCTTTTCATTTTGCAGCCCCCTGAGAGGTACTGACCCAATAGCAAAAGGTACTGAAAAGTGCCAGTTTGTTCAAAATGAAAGGTTAAGACAGCCTTCATGCCTCTTTCCCAGCTATCTGCACCCCCCTCACTGTCATCTTGCTGAATATTCCCCTTTGGGGGTGTTGGGGAGCCTAAAATGGGCAGCCTGGGAAAGCCCTTGCATTGATGTGGGGTCATCTCTCCAGGCTATGCTTTTAGGACTCCCAAGACCCTTTGCAGCTCTTGGAAAAATAGGCTAAAGTTTAAATTCATGTTCTCTCCTGTAAATTAATAAACTGTTATTACTTTGTTTTCAATAGCTGAATGGATTTAACATTCCTTTTTGACAGAGATTTTTAGTGTCTCCAACTCCCATCCATCCTTTCTTTCTAAAGAAATGTTTTCTTTGGGTTTACTTCAGATTGAGGAATTTGTATTGTATGTGATTGTCACTTACAGTGAGGGAATTCTGTTTTAATCCCTTAACTATCATTGAACAGGGGAGGAGTTTGTTCTTTCAAGTTGATGCAGGATAGCATTAGTGGTGATAAAAGGATATATTGTTTAAAACAGCTGAGAAAAGCTGCTGTCTGTATTACTCTTTCCACCTTCCTTATTCGTGATGGGCTTAGGAGGAGCCTTCACTCACTCTGCCCATGGAGGTCTTCATTGTGTCTGCCTTCTGTGGGGCAAAGGAAAAGAGAGAGAAAAGAGGGAAGAGAGCTGCTGTCGTAATTTTGGAGCCTGCTTAATGGCTCAGTGGAATCCTGTGATGTATAAAGAGATTAATTAATGATCTGCACACATAGAGCTACAGCACTGAAATGGGATTTTCTGCTCTTGATTGTCCAGTCTTTTTTAATGATTAGAAGGATAGCACTTCTCACTCGTTTCCTGCAAGTTCTGATCATGCTATTAACACAGTTTTCTAAAATATGGGAGAAAGCAGCCACAATCAGTGTTTTAGCCATACAGATACACATTCATGACTATGCTGAATGTCACCAAAAGCATGATTTGTGTTGGTAAATACAACACAGTGCAACACACAGTGCTTCTTCAAATCCAAGTTTTCAGCTTTTGAATCAGACTTTATAAGTAAGCAGATTCTTCATATCTTTTTGAATTATCTTTTGTGGGAAGAGAGGTTTTAACGAAAGACTGAAGGCTGGGGCAGGATTCACTGTTTATATGTGGGTACTAAAGGAAGCTGACGTTGAATGTGGTCTCAAAATGGAGTGAAGCCACTTAAAGGGCTGTTAGTTAGCCCTGGTGATACAGCACCAAGCCAGGGATGTCTAGAAATGAGTTCTCCTGCCCTGTGGGTTGCTGGTCGGCAGAGGAATAAAAGATTAAATGGAAATTACAATCCATCCGGAAAGGATTTGTTATCACCCAGCATGGACTGGAGTCAACAAGGGATTTTATTAATTCAATTAAAAAAAAAATCTTTTTTCTCTTCCTGCTAAAAAAGAAATTAAAAAACCTATAGATAAAGTGGCTGAAAAATAAGGTGTTAGTGATGGGATTAGAGAGCTTCCTGCAATTTTGCAGTCATTTACTTTGAATTAAATGTAATTTGAGTGTTCCTTGGGGCACTAATGCTTTCCCCCCCCAGCCCTTACTTTCAGACTATATTTGTGGGCTTTATTTCCACATCCCCCCCCTCTAATAAGGTCTGTCCTGTGCCCCTAATTGTGACTATGTCCAGACTACTTTTTGTAGCTTCTGTTTCTGGTGGTGTGTTTGGGTGTTTTCCTCCATGTGCCCTTGCCAGCTGCTTCCCTGGAATTAGAGCTCTGGTCCTCCCAGGCTCTGATCTGCCTCTCCTGCTTCCTAAACACTGATGGTTTGGAGGTGCTGGCTGTAGCCACATGAGTCTGCCCAGCAGGATAAGACCCACAAACTGCTGGTTTTAGGTACTCAGAGATTTGTGCTTTTCTTTTAAACTAGCTCCTTATCAGCAGGGCACACACCAAACTATCTGGGAGATGCATTAAAAAGTAGATTTTAGGTGAAAGCTTTATTTGTTCCATCTGTAATTAAGTGATCTGTTCCAAACTCATAAATCTCTCCTGGCTCTTTCTTTTGCCACTAATGCATCCTTCCAGCTTCGTGTCAGGCACTCTACTCCCTGCTCCCTTCCTAGATCAGGTTTCCTTCATTGCTTACTTTCTTCTTACACCTTGTGCATTGGAGGTTTTTTTTCCCACCCCCCCCTAAAAAAAATGCTCTTTTTGTTCTTCCTAGCAGCCTCCATTTCCACAGACTTTTTGTGAAGAAACTAGGTTGTCTTTCTCTTTGCCGAGCATCTTCCTGTCAAGTCAAAGCTCCTAATTTTTGTCTGGCTCCTGACCCTAGCACGATTTTGGCTCTGTTAGTTGCTTGTGGCTAAATTAGCTGGTTCTTCCTCCTCCTCCCAGTTCCTTTCCTTTATGCACCTCGCATGTCCCCCATCAATCACCGTGTGCCAGCCTCAGAGTCTGGCAGGAGCAGCTGGCACCTCTCGCTTCCCCCTGCAGCCGAGGATCCCACTTTTGGCCCCCCATTCGTGCCGGAAGGGCTCCTGGCTCCTTTTTGTGTGCTTTGTGCCCTGCAGAGCTGCTCCTCGCACACCTTGTCCTGCCCTGGCTGCGGGGCCGTGCCCGGCAGCTGAGATGTTCCTGCCGTGCAGACTGCATCGAGCCGTGTTCCGTGGTCTCCAGCTTCTCTGCTGCTCAGTGCCTGTCGCCTTTTGTTGCCTGGCTCCTGTTGTTTCCCGCTCGAGTTAAATTGCTGCAGTGCCCTCACTTCTTATGAATCTTGTTCTGATTAGGATACGGTTGGAAAAAATATGTTTAATCTTCAGGGGACACCCTGAATTTGGACTCCCCGAAAGAGAAGACTTCCATTATGAGGAGAAACATTTGGAGAGAAGAGGGAGGCAGTGCTGGTGGGAGCAACGAGGTTAAAATTGCTGTGGAAATCTAAGCTAGCTCTCTGGGATCAGACACAGCAGTGACACTTCTGAAGATCTCTGTTGCCCTTTTCATCATCAGAAATATTTAACTCTCATACTGCCAGTCCAGGGTTGTGGAAGAGCTCCATCCATTGAAGAGTCCTGGCATTGCCACTGCCTTCCCCAATACATCTGCCTTCAATCCTTAGCCAAGCGTGAGCTCTGCTTAGTGACATTATCCAAGCAGGGCTGAGGCTTAGGTGAGCTCTCAGGACTCCATGTGCCGATTTTTAACATCATTGTTTAGAGATGAGTGAAGGAAAGATGCATAGGGTGATACAGGCAGTAAGGCATGAATGTTTTCATTAGGAAGCGCTGTTTGGAGCCTTGGTCATATACTGCAAGTCCCCCATGTCATAAGCCAGCGTTAATGTGCTCTTTTTGCCCTCATCTCCACAAATCACTGGAGTAAGTAGTGTCCAGGTTTGTTTGCTTTTTACTCAGTCAGGGCCCACACCCTGTGTGGGGCCAGTAGAGTCAGCCTTGACTCTGAAGCAGCCTGTCAGCACTATCAGTAGCTAATTAGAAATCTGCTCTTGTGGTCAGACTTTCTTTCAGCATGTTAATTAATTTTCCAAACCTCTGTTATTTGGAGGAATGGGACCACCGTGGCAAGATAAGGAAGACCTGGCTTCCTTTCCAGCTCTGTTACACTTCTGGATACCCATTCTCCTGCATGACAATCAGGCCAGCGATAGCTGGAGTGGGGATGTGGGCCAGCCCTAGGAGAACATGCTCCTGCCTTTCTCCTCTCCATTTGATATTCTCTGAGTGTCCCCCACCTTTATTTTGCATTCTATTGCAATATCTAATTGATTCTTTATGAGACCTCTGTGCTCCATTTCTGTTCTGCGTAAAAATGTCAGTGCTGTTCAGCATTGTTGCTCTGTGGCAGGAGTCCTTGGGGTCAGGAGGCAGGTTCTGGGTTCATGTCCTCTCTCTCTCTCTCTCAGTGCCTAAACTCCCCCAGGGCTGTCTGTGACCCCTTTTTCTCACGCAGCTGGGATGCTCTGTGGGGTTTTGGGGTGTGCACTTAGAGCCATGAGCTGGAGGAGGAAATGACTGTAGCTTCTAAATTCTGTAGCCTGTCATGTTGTTTCTCTCCTTCCACCTGCAAAACAGAGATAACTACTCTTAACCCATCTGTACCAGAACAGTGTTGAGAGATTTAATTAGCTGCTGTCCACGGGGTTTTGAAAGGTGTAAGATATATCTGGAGTATTATTAAAGGTCTTACGAAGATTAGCCTCGTTGAGTTCTGCTCTTTTCTATACAATTACCAGGCAGATGTACACAGTGCGTGTGCAGATATGAAATATTCAGGAGTTTTTGCCTGTCTTTAGAAAAGTCATCCCATTAAAACAAAACAACACATCAAAGTGAATCGAGTCCTTTTGAAATAATCTTTCTTACTGTATGTGGTTTAGGACCAGCTGAACCATCTGAAAAGCCAAAGCAGGGAGCGAGAGAGGGAGAGGGGGAGAGAGAAAGACACTTATTTATGTGAAGTCTGTACCTCTGTTCGACTTTGTACAGCCAGAAACTGAAAGAAAGGCTTCCCTAGTGTGTCCAAGTTTCTGGTGAATGGCTCCTTTGGGTGCGGAAGTGAGTGCTGCGGATCCTTTCAGCCAAAAGGAACAGTTAATGAGTGTTTCTCTGTTCTGCCCTGCTGGAATGAGACACATCCCTCTTTCTAGGTCACTAAGTTAATCAAGTCAAGGATTTCTGTCCATTGTCCTTCTTATCAGTCACAGCTGCATTTGCATTAGGAAGCTTTCTGTTTCTTTAAGCCTTATTCATGTAGTGATTAAATTCCTTCCCAAGTCTGCAAAAGCAAATGTCTACTGTATTATATAGCCATCTCCTGACCCAAGTAAAAACAATATACAGTAGAATATGCTTAAAAGCAGAAGAAAGGGGAAAAAAAAAAAAAAATCACTACTTTGATTTATCTGATCTGCAGTGATAAAACACAAGGGTAAAACAGGTGGAAGCTTACGTTTCTAATGTGTGATTTTTAACTTGATGCCTGCTAGCATCAATATCAGTGTGTACCTGAACAAACAATCTAAGGTGGGAAGTGAAATTGCTCTTATTGAATGTTTGAGTAAACACTGCTGTAGCATCTCCTAATGAACAGCAGTAGCTGTTGTAACGTGTTAGATAATAAATTGGTCCTGGCAGCACATTTCCATTTCACAAGAATGACTGAAGGATAAACTTCAGACAAAAATGTAAAATTACTACCTTTGTAACCAAACAGTTGTAACCCTTATTCTTAAAAAGTCTTCAGTCTGTCTATACTTACGCTTTGCTTTCACGACTAATTCATAGTCTTCATGTTTGGAGGCATAAGCTAAAATGTCTGTCCTCTTGATTATGAGTGCAGTTTTGGGCAGATTAAGGATGCTGCAGCCTTCCAACATCCCTAAGGGGGTACCTCGTTGATTTGCTTTTTTTGGTCCTTCTGAATCTCCTCAGTTACTGAGAGATGTAGACTTTGATCTTCTGTCAGTACAATTATTGCTTTTAACTCTGTAGGAAAACTGGCCTTGATAATTTTCTCACCTTTCCAGTGGCCACTTCTCCATTTTCCAAACCTTCTTTAACAGTCTTGGGAAATACCTCTTGGGTACCAACACTTAGACTTTCATTTTGTTTGTAGAGACATCATCTACAATTTCATGCTCACCTACTTTGTTTTACCCTTCCTCATAGATTTTCCTGCAGGCTCCTTCACAAGGAGCCTCTCTTACACCATAAACAATGTCCTGAAACCTGAATCTCTCTATCCTCCCTCATCCTGGTAAGCATGTGCAAGTTCTTTGCAGAGTAGGAAGGAGATCCTTTGGCTCACTTTTTTTTTTTTTCCTTCTCCTTCCCCCTCTGCTGTCAGACAAATATTTAATTCCCCTCAGCCCTGTGGAATTCAAGTGCTGTGCCCTAATCAGAGGCTTCCCTCAAAAAGCAGCCGAATGGAGGTCAGCAATGCCGACAGGCAGCAGCAGGAGCAGGGTGCACCTCAGAAACAGTGTGCAAACTGCTAATCTTAGAAGGCATTACAATGCAGTTGGACCAGCCTGAAACCCCTTTCTTTTCTCATGAGCCTGCTGCTTGCAAAAGGTTTGGGTTGTCTCTGGCTTTTTTCCTCCTAGGCTGCAGTTCAATCAGTGTCTCATGTGCATTTGTTTTTGCGTTTTAATGCCCAAGTGTCTCCTCAGCCAGTCTTCTGAAATTCTGTAAGTGTCCAGACCTGAGGAAGGGCTCTGGCTGGCCAGTGAGTTGGTGAAGATCAGTGGCTGTGTAGTAACTCTTAAAAACGTGCAGACACAGATTCTGAAGAATGATATTGTGATCTCACATCAATTTGAGATAGCCTAGAAGATGGTGAAAGAGGAATACATTACTTGGCTTTTGCTGAGAACTGCTACAGGAATTTCTGCCGTTGCAGTGACTGTGTGAAACAATTGTGAATCAACACAAGATCAAACATTTGTAAATTGTCCAGAAGACTGACTTTCTACTGAAAGAAATGTTTGTTGAATCAGAATATTTTTCTTTTCAAAGCTATGTAATTAATTTTAATAAGAGCACATAAAACACTTTCTAAACTGGAGGGTTTTTTCCTAAATGGCAATGTGAATCAACATATTCCCACACAGCGTTTTGATTCGACAGTTCATCATTTTCCAAGGAAAAACAGTGCCTCAAAAATATTTGGCTGTGACAACTCTTTGTGTTTAACTGCATTGATAAAGAACAATACAGTGGTTGTTCCTGTGGATGCATGTGTGTCTGAAGAAACATGGAGACTGGAATAGCTCAGCCTTTGGAGCTAATAGCTCTGCATTCATCAGGAATCAGCAATTGTTCCATGGGACCTTTATTTACTGAGTCCTGCTAAGGATCCAGCTCACTAAATATGCGAGATAAAAGTATCTCAAACCTCCAACGTACATAGGAGCTGATGATAGACGAGCTACAGATTATTTGAGTGCTTTAATTATTCTTATCTTTTGTCCACATTAACCTGTGGTTTCTGGAACTACAGTTTGATTAAAATTCTTTGATTAAACAGATGAGTTGACAAGACAAATGTTCCTTGCAGCCCTCTGAATCATGTTATGAAATTAGGAACCTTTTCCTTATTCAGATTTTGTTAATTTTTTCTTCCACCCACAGCCAGGTGGATTTAGGATCACTCAGCAGGGACCTAAACATATATTAGAGCAGAACCACTTATGCAAGAAAGCGTAGCAGCAATATCTGTAAAAGGGAGAGAATGGAGTTTCTTAGTATCTTGTGCACTGTAATTTCTTTTTTTTTAATTGGTGAAATATTTACAAACTTCCTAGTTCCTTGTTTAACATAAAAAACAAAATTTAAAAAGTAAAGCAGAGGCCTTGATGAATACAAATGCTCAGTCTGTTCAGGCTGCATCTGAACAAAGTTGTCCAATTCCCTTTGTGTTGCTGTAATCGGGATTTGCCTGAAATGGAGGGAAATATGGGAAGAGACAGGCAGTGTGAGAGAGGATTTGGAGTGGGGTGGTGAGGGATACTCCAGCTTTGTGCCTCTGTAATTATGCTGTGAAGTAATGCGGAGGGAGAGTCTTAGGAGCAGATGTTTAAGGATATATTGGCACCACAGGGATCTAAGTCTGAATAGGATTTTCCTGACATGAGGCAGAATCCTTTGAAAACACCAGTGGACACAGATTCTGCAGGCTGGTCTGTACTAGATGTTTTGCCAACGCAGTTGGTTAACAGCATAGGAAGAAGTTGTACCATACCACTAGGACTCCTAATTTCAGCACAGACCTATTGGTAAATAATTTGTTTTGCCTGGGTTTACAGAGAGGATGAAGAAATCTCTGCCAGCAACAAGTCCTCTCTTACCAGCCTCATGTGCTTCATGAGGTTGTTGCATAGGTTTAGTTTGAATATGGCTATGCCAAAAAGAGGTTTTGATGAGGCAAGGATTGTTTTTATTAAACACAATAAACCAGATTCATCATCATTTGTGATGTTTCTAACAGAGTTAAAATGATTTTCTGCCTTTGCTCCCTGTGCACACCTTGGACAGAGATTGACTCCTTCAGACAAGGTCCTCACTCTGAAAATGGCACAAAGGTCCTGGATGCTTTCCTGATTTCAGAGCATCATTTTGAGCATCAAGGCTATTGCAGAGTCTGCAAGCTAGACTGTGAACTCAGGAGGTCAGGGATGGTGTTTTAAAACCAAGGGGGAAGTTTGACCCCCCAGTGGGATCATTGGACTGATTTAGTAAAAATAGTTGTCCTTGTTGGAACAGGTTATGTAATGAGAAATCTGATCAGATTTGATCGGTGTACAGCTATATTTAAGTGACACGGTGATGTCAGACCACCAATGCTGCTGAGCAAATGTGCCATGTGGCCCATTTTTAACTTTTTCCTCCTAAAATTTATAGATGAAGGTTCCCCAACAGGAACAAAGAGCTCTCATTTTGCTCTGTTTGTCTGCTATTTCACTTGATGTAACAAGTTCCAGGTGGGGAGGCAAAATTACTTTCACTTCCATGTTTTCCTTAAGTGCAGCCATGTTTTAGCACTTACATCATCACTAGAAGGTGCTGACCATTTATCACCTCCAAGAGGAATGGGAACAAAAATCTAAAGCAGCCTATGACCCAGTTTCTTAGCACTGGGCATCCCAATACCCCTTAGCACAAAGGTGATCATAGGGGCAGAACCACAGAGGGTTTGATTTACTTCAGTGTTCCTGCGCTGGGGGACTGCAATAACTGCTGAAATCGATATTGCTACTCCACTGTACAAACAGAGTCTTACCAGGATGAAATTCTGTCCTTGGAAACAAAGCAGGCATGGATTTACTCACCTAGTCTGTAGTCCTCTTAATTTTACTCATGTGAGTAACTGTTCTTGTCAGGGGCGTAATAGAATCTACGCCTGTAGCCTGGAGAAATTATTATGCTTTTCCTGTAGAGCTATCTGCCTTCCTCCGCCCCCAATTTCCACTGGAAACTGCCTTGTTTGTCACAGGTCATCCCACACCACTGTGGCTCACCAGGGAAATGACAATAATTCAAGTGCTTGGGTATGGATGCTGAGCTTTTCTCTCCCTCTTGTTTTGTGGCATGACTGATGTTACTTTGCCTTGCTTGAAGGCAGTGGTTAAGAGGGCAGGATGAGCAAAACTGTGATTGCACAAGATGTAAATATACTTTGGCTAGTTTATTGTTAATACCATTCCACGAGTGGTGTAAGAGTGCTTCAAAGTGGAACAAAGGGAATGTGGGGATGAAGGAGGAGCAGGGAAGGCAGAAGAGAGCAAGGTCAAAACACCAGTAGCTGCCCCTGGCAGTGTCACAGCCTCATCAAAAGCAAAGGACTAAACTGATCTTGAAAATACTATCCCTAGATGGTAGAAGATGCTGAGAATTGCTGCAGCAACAGCAGGATGTTTGCATCCTAGCTGTCATTTCCATTTCATTTTTGCTGATGAAAAGAAGACATCTATTGTCTCCCCTACAAACAGGAGTTACTCATGTGCTGTACTGGAGCCTTGGGAATCTCTGAACTGTCTTTCCAAAGCCTTTACTGGCACTAAGTCATCTTTGCAGGTATATACAATCAGGAAGAGAAAAGGATGAGGCTGGATATGGTTTGTTAGAGACACCAAGGAAAAAGGCTCAAGGTGTGATCCCCTCTGCATTGTGGAGTTGAGAGCAGGTATCACTGAAGTTAATGCAAATTAACAGTGTGGTGTTCAAAGAGGAGAGAGGCCCAGGGGTTTGCTTTGGTAGGCACAGCAGGTCCTTTAAAGGACAGTACTGTGGTGGTGTATCCCTGCTCCAGCTGAGTTACAAATGGCCTGTGTACACCCCAAGGGCTACTCCTCAAAGCTCCCCACCCACCAGCTGGCACAAATGCAGCTGGGACAAATTGAGGGAAAGGACAGCGGGGGGAAATGGTAACATCCTACTGTGAAAACCATCCTGTGTTTTCCCTGGAGTGTTCTAGTCCACTTATTTTTTATATTTTTTTTCTTCTTCTCTTCCATCCCTAGCATCACTTGGAATTAACTAAGGTTGTGGGTTTAAATTTGCATAATTTACTCTTGCTTGGAGACACTCATTGGTGTTTTAATGTACCTTACTCAGTTTGATCATAAGTCAATTAGGAGCAGCTAGAAACTAAACTGATTCTGTTGCTCTTAACCAGGGTTTGTATCAGCTTAACTAAATTAGTTTAATTAAATCAAACACTACTGCATTCCTCAGTGCTCAGAAACAGTGTGCTCGTGTGTGTGTCGTGCCGAAGGTGCACGCATGTGTGCTGAATATGTATGACATCACGTGCAAGCAAATTTCTGAATAACAACCTGCGTATCTGTCTGGGCATTTATAGGTTGTCAATTACTCTGATGTTGTGTCTAATGGGGAGATGAAAATCCCCCTATAAATTCAGCTCACTGCTTTGGCGGCTTTGCTGACAGACTAGTAAACAATTTCTATGCAGAGTGCGATTTTCTAGTTTAGGAATGGAGCCACTTAGATTAGAACTCAGTGTTTTAGTGAAAAATGTCTAAAACGTTTACATAACCTATTTACATATGAATACAAACATTACAGGCTTTATATTAACAGCCCTTGTTGTTGCTCATTACTATGCATAGAAAAAGACATCAGCATTTCTAGTAGCATCTACAAAATTATAAATATGTGATAGAGTAATTACTGATTTGGAAATCCAAATTATATTAAAATGATTGTAGCATCTGTGTCTCCAAAAACCTCTCCATTTGTCAATTCTAATCTTCTATTGCTTAGGCAATAAACATGAGTCTGATGCCTATTTAAACAGTTTTGTATGAATCCCACCCGCCCCTTGAAATTTAAAAAGAAAGTGGAGGAAGGAGTGGTTTGATTTCAAGGTACCTGAAATTGGTCCATAGCTGTTTCTTTCACCTTTTCTTTACCACACACCCACAAAAATATGAGAATTGATGATAGATGTTGTAGCTTTATCTGAAGCAACCAGGAGCTGCCAGGAAGATCATTCTGGAGCTGATTAGATTCTGCTCGCACAGTAAAAACTGCCAAGGAAGTTCCTCCCACGAAACAAAGACATCGGTTCATGGCTGACCCTTTACTCTTTGTACTGCAGCCCTACTTGTGTCAAATGTTTAGGAAGGGCCTCCTGTGAGCCAGGGGAGCATTTGGTGTGCTCCATGGCACGAGTGAGCGCAAGTCAAGCCGTACTGTGGTGACTGTGATGCAAAGCAGAAACCAGGCAGAGGTTCTGATGCCCTTCATTGTAACAGAGCTTTACTTCCAGAAGAGACCCTGTACATCTCAGGAGGCTTGGGCAGCAGATTTCCCGGGCCAGTAAATAGTTACAAAAGCAGTATGTATGTATATATAAAAGTTTTTTCTTCTGTGGCTCTTAAATATTTTGCAGGGAGGTCAGTGTCACACTTCCAGAGGTGTGGAAGAACAGAGATGTCTGTCCCCCATTAGGTCGCTGTGCCTCACAACAAAAATATCAGAAGGGGCTCCTTCACCACTTCCTCTCTGAGCTTTTGGCCACTAGAAGACACCACCCAAGGGAATTTATTCAAGGCTGATAACTGGTTATTTGTAGGAGTGTCTCCTTCCAGGTTTTTTGGTCCTGGATGGGAACTCTGGCAGGGGGAGTCAGTGGGAGATGATTTGCTCACTAGGCAGAGCAGTTGCTGATGCTGAGGGTGCTCTGATAAGCTGGGCGTTGATAGACATTGTCATGCTGACCTTTAAGAAGGTCTTTGAGAACTAGTGCATGTTTTTCCCCTTGTCTGATGATGGAGAGTGAATGCTTCATCTGAAGTGGTGTGTTTTCTCTGGCACGCATGGCCCAGTTTTAGCTGAGCCATCCATGATTCCCCCTGTGGCTTTAATTATGGCGCTGCCTCTTGTCATCTGTCTTTACACCTTCTACTTACACCACACAGGGACTTAAAGGCTTGTATATGCATAGCCACAGTTCCACGAGATGAAATGCTGCTGTATAAATAAAGCATTCATCACACCTGCAAGGGAGGTTTGAATAAAATCCCACATAGTTTTACTGCATGAGCAATGAAAGATCAGAAATGACAAATGGGTTGACAAATGGTGTGCAGTGCATAAATAGCATTATTTATTTGCTCAGTCGTGTCGGAGTGAGTGAGATGAGGCTCACTGCTGTTTTGAGAGAGTTGTCAGAGCATTTGTAAAGGCGGAGGATCAAGCCCCAGCCCCTGGCAGTAGCAGGTGGGTAGCCATTAGGTGGAAAACCAAAGCGTCTTTTTTCCCAGGCTGCATGGTTTCAGGGAGTGACACGTAGCATGAGACTGCTTGGGACAGAAGAAATTTCCTAGTTAGTCAATGTTTTAGGGTTTGTCTGTCAGTCTGTTCACACTGAACTTTCTCAGCCCTGTCCATATGTCTGTACTGGCTATTTCAGTACAATGAGGGGCATTGGCTATTTATGCATGACACTTCAAAAAGCCTGGAGTAAGATAAGTCTGCCAAAAGCACAGATGAGGAAAAGCCTCATCTTCTCAACATTTGGAAGAGAATTAACTTTTGATAGATGCACTGAGAAAAAGAAGGAACAATTTGGATGCCACTTGTGTCTTAACAAGCAATTCTTGTTTACACTAACAAAGAGAATAAAATGCAGTCACTCACCTGTTATTTAACTGCAATCAGGGTTAGCAGAAGTGAATATATGGAGAGCTCTGTTGACCCCAAAGGTGAGTTGAGATGTCCTCACCCCTGACTGTACCTGAGCACCTGAGGTCTGTTCCCTGCTGCCCCTTGTTACAGCCAGGCTGCAGTGTGAACTACCTAAGTACTGCAAGATTTTAAGTCAGCATTCAGAAAAAGCAGAGCCCCCTGGAAGGAGAAGAGGTTTGGACTTCACCAACATAAGGGTGCTGTGCTACAGGCTGGGAGCTAAGTCTTCACAGCCGTCCGTGGATTTAAATCCAGTTCTTTCAGATCCACAGGATGGAATCTGTGGCAGTGAATTACTTCAGAGAGCAGAGACAAAGTAGCTGCAAGCATCATCAGACCAGTGTACTTGCCACTAATGGTCCTGGCTGCGTGCAGACTTCAGAGGTTTTTGTGATTTTAGAGTCTGGGAGGTGTCATGGCATTATCACCAGCTGCTTGCTGTGAGCTGCTGAGCCGATGCAGGGGCCCCAGTGTCATGTGGCTGGGGGAATTGCTTCTGGTGCGTGGCTGTCACCTCTGCACCCAGGCCTTTGTCTCCTGGAAAGAAAAGAGAGCTTTATAAATACAAATGTCAATAGGGCACATGTGGAATTGGATGTGTCAGAACATCCAGTAGCAACTTCAGGGTCACAAGCACCCAGCACAGAGTTCAGGAGGGCCAAAAGCCAGTTGGCAAGTTACCCTTGGCTGGGAAACACAGCATGAGTCGGTGTGTTCAGAAATCATTTTCTGGTCAGGGTGCCAGTGCTGAAAAGCTGCTCGAGCCATGGCCTCTGCTCAGCAAGGGACACTTTTTGGGTTTTCTGCCTCACTAGGGAGAAATTTTCCCATTACCTCACCAAAGTTTGTCTGAGCATCCACAGTCAGTTCAGTGAAAGTCCAGAGAGTCTGGGCAGCTGGTGAGTGTTTTTGTCTGGCTCTTTGCAGTTCAAGTGCTTGCTTTCATTACTTGTACAAAGCCGGGGACAGATTTTTCTCCTCAAAACTGGATCTTTTGGTAAGTCAGAGCAGAGGAGCTGTTTGTGTGAGGGCAGGAGAAGGGCAAGACAAGCATCTTAGGGAGAGGGTGGTTAGGATGATGCAGCATGTGGCTGATAATCCTGTAGAGAAGTTGGGCAGAGTTTACAGTCAATGGGTGTGGGTCACATGTATGGCACGGTTCTTTCTTTCTTACAAATCTTTTGCAATCTTTTAAAACCTTAATATTCCAGGCAGACTTTGGGTGGATGGTTTGGGGGAGTCTTTCTGGTAGCATGAGGTGGTGAAACCCTTCACGTATTTTCTTAGTACAGGAGTACCCTTGATTGTGTACTCCTGCTACCCAGCTCAGACCCTGTTAATGGTTTTTGGTACCTTTATAAGACTGTTTACCCTCTGAATTTCCTAGGACATGGATCATGCCTGTGGGCAGCTATAAGGCCAGCAGTATGTTTGGGTTTGTTTGCTTGTTTGTTTGTTTTTTTCCAGGAACGGGTTGCTTTTTTGCATGTTGCAGTAAAGTGAATAGCCGATGCCTTCCTCCTGGCAATGCTGAAGCAATCATGACCTAGCCCATGATGTGCTTGGGAGCAGACCATGTTGCTCAGGTGTCCAGCAGGTCTCCTAAGATAACAGGGCAGGTATCAGAGTATCAGAGGCTGTGGTCCTCTCCATCCTGGTGACAGCTGGCAGACAGAGCTAGAGCACCCCAAGGAGCATTAGTGCATGGACATATTCTCCATCTTCTTATCCTTCAAATGTAGGCAGGAGGAATGTGATAGTGGGAGCTGTGCTCTGTTGGGAAACCCCACTGACAAATTTGAGGGCTTTGCATGGCAGAAACAGTGCTTTTATTAAGTAACAGCAGCTTAATTAAGTTTCTCCTGAATGTAATAAAACAATACAGCTGAATGTAGATCAGTCCCAAGTAATTGTTTCACTGCTTTAGCAGCTGTTTAACTAATGCTTTGGTGTTAAATAGGAATGCTGATATTTTATTTCCTTTTTTTTTTCTGTTTTAGAAGGGGCTAAGTGGTCTCTTTCTCAGGGGACTGTGAGGTTAGCCTTGGCCCTTTGAACCTAATTAATCAATGGCGAGGCTCTTCCAGGGCTGGCTGTGGAATGCTCTTTAATTGCTCACTTGTGCAGTCATTTGTTTTGTTTAACCTGCAACGGATTAAACTCAGTTATAAAGGTCCTTGCTTCTGTTGTAGAACAACTCCAGCCATGCCACACATCCACTTGATTCCCAACGCCCCTGGGGATGGAGCAGGGAGAACTGGAGGGACATGGCTCCCTGCTCCCCCTCTCTCCACACTGCCTGGACACACTGGCATTTTTGTGGGTCCCTCCATCACTGCCAGTGAGTTTCCCAGGGTGTGCTCTTGGCAAAGGGAGGATCATCAATATAACCCAAGAATTCTCCAGATATCTCCCTTGCTTTCTTTCATTAAATGTGAAACTTTAGAGACTGAAACTTTAATGATTTTCTGTGTGTTTGTGTGTGTGTAATCCTGTATGCTCTGCTGGGACCCCTCTGGCATCCCATGTCTCCGAACAGCTGTCAGGCAGCTCAGATTCTTTTCCAAACTGCCAGTCTCCAAAAATATTTCCTTCTCTTCTCAAGTATGGAATTTCGCCCTTGAGTCAGGGAGTCTGTGCAAAGCAATGTCAGGTTTCGGTGACAAAGCTGCCCAAAACATTAGGGCCAGAAATAAAATCTTTTAAACCAGTTGGGGTGGTGACCAGGACTGTGAATTTCCAGGCTGCAGTGAGACTCTGCTTCCTCTTCTAGCCCCAGTGAATTGTTTTGAGACATTGTGTTTCTTGTAATGCTTGCCATTAACATTCAAAAGAAAGTTAGATCATTTTAACATGTTTCAAAAAGGGATGTTAAAATTTATCTTCCTTTTTATTAGATCCACTGCAGCAAGGCACCCAGTGGCTTTAGAAATGTAAGTAATGAAAAGCAGAGAACAAATGTTAACTATAGAACTGATTTATGGAGACATCTGATGAATTTATCCTGCATCTTTACCCTTTCATCCGTCTCCCTGGACTTCAGCTAGTATGTTTGAGCAGCATCAGTCACATATTTTAAAGCTGATTTGCCAGAGACATGCTCTGTGCTCTGGAATGTGGATTTCCCAGTTTTTGCCCCACCTAAGGCTCCCATACAATCCTGTTCAGGCTACATTTTTAATTTTTTTTTTTTTTTTCCCCCCATGGAACTCTTTGGGTTGGATTACCAAAGTAGGCACTCTGTGACACAGCCTGCTGCCTGAAAAACGCTTAATAGCTGTCAGCTTCATCTGCTCCCCCTGAGAACTGAGGAGTCCCAGGCCATACTCGAACAGCTGTGCCTTTTTGTAGCTCCTCTAGGAAGAACCGAGCTCTTTGGAAGAATCCAGCCCTGGTGGGAGGCAGAGGCATTCTGGAAAACTTGGCCTTTGAGTTTAGCTTCCTCAAAGGAAGCTGTCTTACGTTCAGCAAGTTTAATTCTTTTATTCTCAGGCGGGCTCCGTATTATGAAATAGTGAATCCTCTACTAAAAAAGTATTTTCCATGTTGTCACAAAGAACACTTGAGGTTTTGCAGAAGCCCTGTTCCTCTGTTCCTACCAGCTGTTGTCCTGCAGATGTTCAGAGGCCCTTTTCCTATCAGACTTTTTCTTAAAGGAGTTTTTTAGCCAAATCTCTGTTTTTCAAACGTGTTTTAAAGTCAGAGAAGGTATGTAATGAACAAGTAGTGTCCCTTTCGGGATGGTGACCAGAGGGTGAGGAAGGAGAAGAGCTGGTGGGTGTATGTATATAGAGGAAGATAGGAAGATAGATAGATAGATGGATAGATGCATGCATACACACATCATACATACATAGATGGATGGATGTGCTGAAAACTGCCCTGGGGAAGGACAAGTGTGGAAGGAATGGTGGGGTGAGAGGGTAGAGGTGTGTGATCAGACTTCCCCCAGCTTAGTGCTGAGCACAGTGGAAGAAACCCTCTCTGGGGCTGCTGGACATATGTTTTTAAAAATGCTTCCTTCCATCCCTTCTTATGTTGCTGCATGCAGCCACAGAGTGTTCAGTGCTATGTTTAGACATTTTGAACAACTTCACAATGGTGGTTTCAATACATTTGATATTTGGATTTTTTTTTTTCCCCCTTACCGTTTGCTTCTGAATGTGCTTTTCTTGGGCAATGTGGAGCTGGGAAGCGTATGAAGGTTTTGTGACACTCTGATTTCTCTAGAGCTTAGAATCAAAGTGCAGACTGCCTTTATTCAAGCTTTGGGCTGAAGATCAAAGAGGCAGCATTGGTTGTGTTGGAATAAAATAAAAAAAAAATCACTTTTGAATATTGAATAACATATTTGGTTCATTTCAGGATTAGTTTTTTTCTGAAAATTTGTTTTGTTTCTGATTTTTTGTCTTGCATTAATGCCTGAGACACAGAGAAGGCCAAGTCTCCTTTCCACGAGGTGCTGTACAAAATCAGGGACCACGAACAGATTCTGTGTTAATAGCACATGATGTGGCAGGCTGTTGGAGGCTGGTTTTCTACTCACTAATATTACCTTTTTGTCTGAACTGTTTTAGCCACGGTGCTAAATTCACAACCTGTTGCGTGTTGGTCCTGTGTTTCAAGGGAAGCTTACTGTAGCCTTCTGCCTCCCTCCCCTTCCTCCACAAGGCTGAGAGCCAATTGCCACCTTAACTAAAATCTATGGACCTTTTCTTAAAAATCACCTCAGTATCCTGCTATTTGCTAGAGCAGTGAAGAGAAATGTTGCTCTGGCTTGTAGAAGCAGAACTGCCTGTGTGCCTTTGGTTCACTCTTTAGTTCATCAGGGAGTTGCCCAGCCTTGACCTTCTGTGCTATTTGGACGTGTTCATTTTTGTTTCATTCAGTTATTATGTCAAATTTGAGATGGAGTGCAGTACAAATTATTTTGGCCCCAAACCTTTCTTTAACCCTATTTGCAGAGGTGAAAGGCTAATATGTTAAACCTACCAGCCCATGCATACAGATTACTTCAGCCCCTTTAGAGACAATATTCTCTGATTGCAGTTTTATCTTTTGCAGGAACTGTTGAATGGCTGGGATGGGGGCAGTAAATGGCAGCAGTAACCTGACAAGTAGCAAAGAGGGATGCAGTGAAAGTAATACCAGATTTTCCTTTGAAAACAGGGTGGAATATTTATTTATGGGTTTTTGTTACTATATTTAAAATGTTTCTAATTGTTCATGTTCAAACTTTCTTTCTGCTCAGCCACTTCTGAGCAGGAGGTTTGTACCTCGCAGTGCTACAGGGCTGCAGCACCTTGGTATCAGGCAGAGCATCGCTCTCTGTGCTGCAGGCTCAGTGGACTGGCAGGTAGTTGGTAGACTAAGGGTCTGAACACACTTCAGGGCTGCTGTAGAGAAAATAACCTGTTCCAACTTGCTCTGGCTATCCCAGCTCTAGGTAGCTGCACTAAAGAAGAAAAAATGTTTTTTAACTCACACTGACTTACATTAAAATGGCAATGAAGACAAAGTAATGTGGAGTGCCAGCTGAAATTCAGCCCAGATCTCCCTTAGCCTTTAATTTGACCCCCTAGCCCAAATTAAAAATTGTTTTCAGATTGTTTTCTGTTCACAGTTATTTTAACTAGTGTTAAGTCTGGCTAAACTGATGAGCCTTTTATTGGTTGGTTTGTTTTAGGTGTTTGCTCTCCTCTCCAGATACCCTGACAGTGTTTTGTAGTGGATTTTTATTAGGCTGCTGCAGAAGTTTATGGAGTTGGAAAAACTAGAGTACCTGTAAAAGGGCAGATGTAGTTCTTTAAAAGATGAGCTTCACAGTCTTAAGGCCTGGCTGGTGTGGTGTTTAGCCCTGAGGACCATCCAGTAATGTTAGCCTCCATTGCAAACCCATCCTTGCTTGTCTCCTCATCTCCTTGCAGCTGGAGCAACACCATTGCTTGTCTGCTTGAGATGTGCTCAGTGCTGACCTGTTTTCCATGCTGACCCAAACATTTTGTCCAAATACACCCAACGGCTTGGGCAGATCGTTGTTTTGTTGTTCTTTTTTTAAGGATGAGAGTCTCTCTCACCAGGTTTACGTTCAGGTTTCCCGTAGCTGCAGGGATGCTGCACCCTGGCACACCGGCACCGGGCACATGGCAGGCTCACCTCTTGCCCTACACATTTGTTGCCTTTGGGGATTTCACCTCCTCTCCTCTCTTTGCTAATTGCAAGGAGATTGGGCAAAAGAAATCCAAGGAAACTACGAAATGGAAGAGACATTACGTGATGAAGCCCAGGGGAAAAAGCTTTTGTTGCTTGGGGGAACTCTCTTTTGGAGCTTGATAATGAATCACATCATCCTCACTGGCAAGTCCTGCCCTAGACCTCAGATTACTGGCCTGGGGAGTCCCTGGCAGCTGAGCAGATACACCATGTTCAGGGGCGCCCCAAATTTTTATTGAAAACTCTTAAATCTTGTGAATTTGCTATTAAATGCCTCTCATTAAATTTTAAGGGCCTTATCAATGAGTTGAAACAGTGCAATTATTTTTTTTTTGTTTTTACTGTGCAAAACTGGTATTTAATTCATTTCCAGGACCTGTTTTTCTTCTTGCTCCCAGGCTCTCCATAACATATCAAGGTAGTCCCTTTGGTGACCTTTGCAGCTCATATTTGGTTTGGCTCTGCGAGATTTTTCTGGTGTTTTGCTGGCTGGGGTTTTGAGGTGCTTTTGGAGGCTTGTTTTCCTTCAATTTTCCTTTGTTCAATATAAAATAATACCAAGGGGAATGAAGTAGGTTGGAGCTATAGAAAGAGGACTCCTTTTCCCATCAAACTTGTAAGATTGTAAGATTTTACAATAATCATAGCAGTTTAGATGTATCTCGTTGGCATATCTGCACAGAGGCACTCGGTGAGGCTGCAATTAGAGTGCTCTGCCTCATCCTGTATTAGTTTGATCACATAAGAAGCAGTCTATCTGACAGCTCTAGCACCTGGATAATTAAAACCCGTCAATAAAACAACAAAATGCACTGTGTAGTGGGACTCGTCTGTGCTAGCATTAAACACCGCAGATAATTATATCGCAGCAGAGGTTGGAAAGCCAGCCTCTCAGTGCTCTGAAAGATCAATAAAAAGGCCCATTCATAATGAAAAAAATGCTAGAGAAACTGGATTTTCATCTCCCTGTCATTAGATGCTTTGCTTTTAAGCTTTTGCAGAGGCAGAAAAAGATTCTGTTGAGGAATTCTTTGTTTCTGGAAGCTAAACAGGTGGAGGATTTAGCTTTGCTTTTGTGCAGCACATTACTGAAAGCAATTGTGCTGAACCCAAGTCTTTTCTTGAGGCTTACAGTTCTGTTCTCCCTTCTCCATGGTCTCCCTTCTCTGCTTGCCTTTTTTTTTTTATTCCTTTCCCCCTTATTTCCAGCCCATCACGTGAGCTCCACTTTTTAGTGATATTTCTCTTTGCTTCCTGTTTACTTTTTCCAGGATGCTTTTTAAAAATTATTTTATTTTTTATTTTTTTTTCTGCTTGTTTCTTCCTAAAGGGGTGATTTGGAAATATTGTATATTGACAGGGGAGAACACACTCCTGGCTGACTTATTTGCTGTGACAGCCTCTTTCTTAAAGCACTCATCCAGAGAGGCGATTTTTGTGTTCCAGGGAAGGAAAAGGATGTCTTGCAGCATTGCCATGAAGGATAATGAATTAAGTCTGTCTGTTACTGTAAAACCATTAGAAAAGCATAATAGACCTTGAGAAAGAGTCTTAGATATTGATGTCTTGGCTATATTAGCGTGCCTGGGCACATGATGGCTGTCTTGTCTTTGCAGAAAAAAATGAAGTCTGTGTAAAGTAGGTGTTTCAGCTGAGGGCAGAGGGAAAGAGTGCCCTGTTTTTTTGTCAGCCAGTGCTCATGAAACACAGGGGTGTGGTTTGGCTGGTACACTTGGGCATTAGGGATGGATCCCTGGTTGGAAGCTGCTGTAGGTGGAGGGTAGCACCAGCTATGAGCAGGGTGTGTTAGCAGAGCATGGGCTGGATATGGCAGCTCAGTACGTGCTGCACAAATCTAAGTTCTTGGAGGTGAAGTTTTCTGATCTTCAGGGTATTTAACACCCTAGCTTGGACTGACAATCTCTGGATTCAGAGGAGGCAGGTGGCTTCCCCATTTGTAGTAGTTTCCACTGTGCCATGTTCACAGGAGCTTCTGGTGTTGCAGAAATTGTTGTGTCATCTCTGAAGGGCTTGTCTCTGGAGGATAAGGAGAAGGAGGGTGTGTTGGGATGAAATCAGTGTTTGAGTCTCTAGGCTTGTTGTGGAGCTGTGCATGGATTCTGGGTGCTCTTCTCTTGATCTTCCTAGCCCCTGTGGTTTAGGCACCTGTTTTTATTGTCTGGTCCCCTCCTAGATGGGGAGTTGGAGGACTTGCTGGTATTGCACCTGCAATGATTAATGCTGAAAGGCTTTTGTTTGGGATTGATCTTTTATTTTATGCTGCCCTTGCATTTTTGTTCTGGCAAACATACTGCCCCAGACATGTCTAGCCTGATGTTGTTGACATGTCTCTGCTTTAAAAGTTTCTGGAAAGCCTGAAAATAAACTGCCAAACTATTACATTTTTCCCTTTCTTTGTCTCTAGCTAAATATATTAACAATGTCAGCATTGAAAAAAAAATATATAGATATCACAGCAGGAATAAGCAGCTGTTTACGTCTAAAGTGTTTCCGTTTCGCTATCACAAGACGACCTTGTCACTTAAAAATCATAAAAATATTTCCAGGGAGAGGAAATGGAAGTTTGCTGAAGGGGAATGAAGTTTTGGTGTTGTTTTTAGTTAGTCTGAACAGAGAGTTGTAAGCAGAGTTGAGCCCTGCAGCTGGTCCTGAACTCAAATGTTTCCTTCAGTCCCACTGCTATAAATGCAATACAAATGACATATGAAATACTATTCCTGTTTCACATTAAAACTCCTGAAAACCATTTTCCACTGGAACTGGGAGAATTCTGCAAAAATAATCTGTGTTTCCTGTTACACTGTATTTGTTACACTGGATTGACACCTTGCTTCTAGGTTAAATATTTTTCCGTATATCCAGGTAGAAAGACAAAATGGGGGTTTTAACAAGTAGGGATAAAATGCAGTTGGAAAGAATGCATAGGGACACCCCCTTTTTTTTCTTTCTTTCTGTTTTTTGTTGTGGTTTTTTGTTGTGGTTTTTTGTTTGTTTGTTTTTTGTTTTTTGTTTTTTTCATAACCTTCCAAATGCAACAATTTACCGTTTTCCCAGTAGGGTGATTTTTCCTCTCCAAAACATAGATGTGAATCACATGAACTTATGGTTATGAGATGATGGATGTTTAAAGGCTGCCAGGTACCTTGGACTAACTTATAGGAGGGTTTGGAGTATTCTCTTTTCTTGAACATACAGGAACAGACAGGAATCAGTGTCTCAAGTTGGGCTGAAAATGCTGATCTTGGATTTTGGTTTGGTTTCTGGTCTCTTGGTTGGTCTTGCTGAGCTGTGTGGACACACTTGGTTCAGGGAACATGTCCACAAATCTCAGCAGCAATTATGGAGGTGGCCAAGACATGGAGAGGGTCTTTGAGAAGCACTGTTTTTACTCATAGGCTCACTTTGACCTTCAGGGCATAACAGGGAAAGGGGAATGATGGCAGATAGAAATAAGGACTGCAAAATAATCCAAACCAACACACACACAAAAAGATGGCTATAAATATCTTGTCAAGATTTCATAATAAACAACAAGGTGAACTAAAACCATTTGAGGGGCTACTTTAATTCACCTGTGTCTCCAGAACATTTGCCTTTAAAATGCTGGACAAACAAATAAAATGGAAGCTTTTTTTAATAGCATAAAACTGTCTATATGGTCCCCTAAATTCCCAGAGTCCTCTGACAGTTCTCTTGTTTTCTTGGCATCAGAACATATGGAGAATGAAGAAATACCCCAAGAGGCCAGGGATTGCTTGGAAAAATTGAGGGCATTGATGGGCACATGAGGGCAGTGATGGGGAAGGAAGAGTGGTTTGCTTTGAAGGAGCTGATGATAAATCAGTGCTAGAAATAAGAGGTTCTTGTGTAAAGTAATAAAAGATACAGATGTGGGTGTGAAAAAGGTGACTAGTTTTCTGCAGTTATGCTAAAGTTGATAGGCTAAAGCTAGCAATGCAAGCAGTTGCTGCGCTGTTGGAGAGGAGTCCAGCCTGATGCAGAGCTGCTGTTCCTACTGCATAGCTAAGGATATAAGCTGGGTGGTGTTTCTGTGGTTGCCCAGTAGAGGAGACACATTCATTATCAGCTTCATACCAGCTCTGGTGTATTGCTTGTTCTCACTGCAAACTGTACCTCCAGTAGCTGGCAAAGATCTTCTTTCAAGAAAAGGGAGAAAAATTAAAAGAAAGGAGGGAGTGGAGTGGGATGTGCAGTGGTAGACAGGACATGACAGAAAAAAACCAAGAATAATAATAAAAAACAATCCTTGCTGCATTTACTGGAAAGGTCAGTACCCAGCACTAAGCCTCACAACTTGCAGGAGTTTGGAGCAAGTATTGGCAAGACACAGGTGCCAAGAAATCCCAAGATTCCATGTAAAATCCTGTGATTTACAAGCAAGAGCTCATGGCCTGGCTTGCTGGAAATGGAGTATGGCATGAATACATTACGGTTTTACTCCCTGTCATTTTCAAGGCTACCGATTCATCATCTTTTACACATCTCCTTTCCTGTGTCACTTTTTGCATGTCACTTAGTGTCACCTGGGCCCTTAATCTGTCTGGAAAGAAATATGACAAAGCTGAAGGGACCAAGAATCTGTTGTAAAAGGGATAAAATGCATGAGCAAAAGCAGAGCAACCAGAGCTTTAATGATGAGTGTTTTTTACCTCTTTCTCCCCTTAAAATTTCCATATCCTGATGTCTGACAGTAATAGTCCATTGAACAGGCATTAGGTTTTTTCCTATGGTTTTTAGTGTAAATTGCCATCATCCCTTAAGTGTGCTGGAATGAGAAACCTGTGTGTTTCACACTGGCATGATAAAAGGAAGCTCAAAATGCCAAGTGTCAGATACAGTTTTGCTGCCCACAGGAAAGGAGTGTGAAAAAGACAAGAGGTTGAGCTCTCCTGGTTTTCATGTTGGTTTGTTTTTTGTTTGCTTGTTGGATTTGTTGTGTTGGTTTTTTTAAATTTAATATGAACCCTTTTTTAGTTAATTTTGTGAGGTACTGATGCCACGTAGTATTTGAGACGTTTTTGGTTTTCTGTGTTTCCTCCCCAAGGTGGCACTGATAGTTTGATCTCACCTTCTTTGAAAGTTCCTGTGCTTGGTAGGCTTGGCTTTGCCATTCCCCATTCCAGGAATGTATTGAGGGGCTTCAGGATGTCCTAGAGTTGGGGGAAAAAGCTTTTGCATTTTTGTGCATCCTGCATTCCCCATTCAACCCCTCATATCATGAAGCTTTTAGTGTCTTTGTTGATGATGCAGAAGGTGGTATGCATTTGAGGAAGTTAAAACTGTGGTGTTCACAGACAGCTTTCTAGGTTGTGTGTTTTCACTTCTGTTTTATGTGTTCTAGTTCTTGCATTAAAAAAAAAAAAAAATAGGGCCATAAGGAAATGCTTGACCATTCAAAGCAAATGCTTCCTTGCAAACAGAAAGAAAACACAATGCAGAAGAACCCTAAATGTATTTGTTCCTTCCCCCACCTCCTGTTCCTCATAATTCTTGATCTTTACTCATGATTTGGAAAGGTGTCTTTGATCCATTGCTGTTATTCTGTGTAATGTGGCCAGTGCTGGCCCTTCAGCCAGGAACACTATTGATTAGACCAGTGAAATTGCTTTTTGAAAGGCACATTGGGCCCAGTGAAGGATTTTTGTTGAAAGTGAAATTTTGGATGATGTTCAAAGCCACTCCTGGAAAACTGCCCACTTGCATGGTCCAAGCTACCTGTGATATCCCAGCATGGGTGAAGACAGTTATGTTTTTTGTTAAGAAAATTATTTTTCTGTCTATATAATAAAACCAGTCACAGCAAGCTGTGACAAGCTGTGACAACTGATGTCTTTCAGCTGGAAACCATGAGAATGTCCCAGGCCTCTGGATTATCTGGTATCCAGCAGAACAGCCTGATGAGCAAGCATATCAGCTCTTACTATTCTTTCCATAAAATTAAAGAAATTATGGAGCTTAAGGCAGTCACTAATGAATCAATTTTAATTTATAGGCTCAAATAAAATCCGCATTAAGTCTGACAAACTGTAGCCTCAGGTAAACACGAAGCATTTCCACTGCAGACCTAAATGAATTCTGTGCTGGATGTCACAGCTTCTGCCAGAAGAGCAGGAGGGTCAGGGTCCCATTTCACGTCAGAGGAGGCAGAATCCTAAAGAAAATAAAGGCAGTGGTCTAACCTTTAGGAGGTCTCCTTCTGCTATGCAAAAGCAGAAAAATCAAAGACAAATAATATTTGTCTTTTTTTTTTTTTAAAAAAAATAAACTGAAGATTTTTCTCTATAGAATCACTTGTTTGCTAAATATTTTTACATCACCAATTGTACATTAGAGGTGTTTGTCCCATGAAATCAGAGGCAAATGCATGTTTCTACACATGCACAAATCACTCACCCATGGACCCTGGCCTCAGGAAGAGCATCCTGCAGAACCCAACCTCTCTGTGTGTGCTCTTAAGCTGAAAGATGCTCACTGCAGCAGGCAGGATCACTTCCTTATGTGTGTATTCTTCATGTAGAACAAGCTTTCATTTCAGGAGTTGCATCCGTGCTGGGCAGAATGATGGAATATAACTTAGCCATTTGAGCCTAATGCAAGGGTGTTGCCTTGGGAATGACTAGACTGAGAAGTTTCCCTAACAGGCCTTGTATGAAAAGCATTATTTTGGTTTTTAGACAGCCTATTTAGTGATTTTTTTTCCTCCTACTCAAGTGTTTCTGTTTCTCATCTTTGCTTTGGCTTAAGAAGCCAAAGATAACTAGTTTTGTGGGAACACTTTATAAAAATGTTGCAAAACATATTGCTATGTATGCTGTAAAACTTGGAATGATTATTTTTTTGCCACTGTTGCTGGTTTAGTCCTTGCATTTTGTTTGGTGAGGATGCTGGTAGTAAAGAAATATCTCCTGGAGGGGAAGGGTTGTGCCACCATGCCTCTTGTGGTAAAAAGCTGATGATGATGTTGATGTTTTTCATCAGCCTCTATGTGCTCCCTGCTGAGCTTCCCCAGCTGATGCAGAAGTCCTGGCTCCTGCATCTTTTTGACACTGGAGTGGCCACTCAGCTTCTTGACCTGTCCTTCTGTCTGCTGTGTTTTCTGACTCTCACCTTCGTTGCTTTCCAGATGCAGTAATCGGACCCAGTGTGCGGTTGTTGCCGGCCCTGATGTGTTTCCAGACCCGTGCCCTGGCACGTACAAGTACCTGGAAGTGCAGTACGAGTGTGTCCCTTACAGTATGTATCTTGATATATTTGCACTTGCTTTTACTGTAAAGATTTATTGTGGAGATTGGGCCAGCCTTGAGCTTGTCTCTTGTTGCTCAAGGGCAAGTAAAGCAGACCACGTGCATCATATGAGACTGAGCTGATAAGATGTGAAAAATGGTTCTCTGTGTCAGGTTTGTGCTTAGGTTAAAAATATCCTAATAATGTTCTGTGTTGTACAGCACAACAGTGACATATCATCTTTTGGAAAACACTTGGGAAACCCCATTAGAGAAAGCAGACTGGAGGAGTGAAGCACTATTGCTAGCTTACAGCTTCTCTTCACAGAAGTTGGTGCTGTTAATCATACAGCAGTGTGCTTCGACTGACCTATGCCCATGTAATTGGTGGCATTTGATAAGTGTCTTAAATACAGTATTGTATCACCAGGGAGGTGTAGGAACCTATTCTTTTGGGTGATTTGATGTTTGATGGTAGAAAAATACTAATTTATAAGCCTCCAAAGTTATGAAGGAAAATTACAGGCAAGCCATTTTAGAGTAAATTTTTGAGGGCAGAAAGCCAGTCACCTGAGAGGACAGCAATGTGTGCCAATGGGAAATTCAGAGCTACAAAAAGTTGTGTACCTCAGAATTTGCTTTCTGTAGAAACCAAATTTGTTACATAGAGTTAAGGCCCTACTGCCAAAAAGGGCATAACTGACAAAGGAAATAGCAATGATAACACGAGAAGTGCACTTTTTATTAGCAGTTGTAGAGAGCTGAGTGCTGAATAACAGCATCACTTTCAGGTTTTCTGTTTGAGCAGGCCAAACCTTATTATAGCACACCTCTCAAAATAATAAAGCAGGTATGGGGAATGTATGCTTTCAACTCACAGTGTTATATTGAGAGAGCAGCAGGAGACATCGATTTGCTGAATCCCAGAGTTTGGCTCGAGGACATCTTTGTTGCTTCAAGCATGGGCTGCAGGAGAGCCAGACGGGGCTGAGCAATGACAGGCACCCTGTCCAGAGGGGAAGCAAGAGCTCAGAGCCCCTGGGGTGTTCTCCATCCCTCAGGGGGGAGGTGGCCACCTGCCTGCTGCCACAGCCTGGAAAGACTGTGTGCTGTTTGGCTTCTGTGAAATTCCAAGACCACCTCTCTGAGTAATGGGGACCTCTCTGTTGAGGGACTTGGATACTCTGCTGGCAGGGGACTCTGATTTTTCTGAACAAAACTGTGAAGCTTCTAGATGCAACTATGGAATACTTTTTATGGGGTGAGCTATTAAACCCACAGAAAGATTGACATCAGAGCTCAGGGTCTGCCCTATCAAGCAGAATACACTCCAAATTATAGTTTAAAGTTATTCCGCTCTAAATGAGGCTTTTCATTTCAGAAGCAATACTGTGCATGGAAACGGTTAGGGAAGATTGGTTTCAACTTATCACAGCAGGTTGTATTTCCTTGTGATTTATGATTTGCATGAGGGTATGCTGTTCCCTCCAGAGACTGGTCTGGTAAAGCAACAGTCATTACCTGGTACCCCTCCACAGCCTTTGTTGCACGTAAAACAAAGAGGAATAGTGGTGCCTTGTGAGAAAGGCAATATGTCAGTATTACACCCCGAGGTGTTAATTGGCCCTGTGTACAAGATGTAGAATAACTCTTGTGAGTGGTTGCTCAGTAGCAAATGTGCAGTAGGTACTGAGTATTTTTTAATGATCTGAATTGAGGGAGGAAAAGGATGACAACTGACATGCTGCCTTTGCAATTAAGGTAGGAGCTTTGATGGCTGTTTCCTCCATTCCCTATGAATCAAATATAGTGCCTCTGCAAGCACAGTTTGAGGGGGAAGATGAAGGGTGAGCACAGGATGAAATAGGATCCAGTTTTCTGAGGTTGTTGTGTGTTACCTAGGAAATTTTGGGTCATGTATTCATGTGCGGTTACTCAGTGGAACACCAGTGAAATAGGTTGTGTTTAGGCAAACTGTGTCCCTTCATGTGCTGACATGGAGTGGGAAACCTAATGGGAAACTCTGTTTTATCCTTCTCCTGCCTCAGCCTCTGCCTGGCTTTGTTACTGCCTCTATTTCTTCCCTCGGAATGATCAGATTAACTTTGTCGGTGTTCCTTGCCTGGGCCCCATGAGTGAGCGTCCCGTAAGTCAATGCCATCCAAGTGATGGGGAAGGTGTCAGCTCTGGGCAAGTAGGTCAGCAAAGGCATGGCTGAACCAAAGGCACACTTAGTGGATGAAATCTGCTCCTCGTTTTATGCCCTGTTATTGTCAGAGGTCAGTTCTTGTCACTGAACCCACATGCCTCAGCCCCTGTGCAGCCAGCCTTTGGTGCGTGGTGGGGTGTGCCATATGGCCATCTCCTAAAGGAACACCTCAGTTGCATAATAAAGGAATTAATATTTCAGCAGGCAGTTGTACTTGTGTGCAATTCCAGCTTGCCTTTGTCTGGTTGGATGGGTTATTCCTCACAGTTTGAAATTATTCTTTATGGACGGAGAGTGGGTTTACCCAAGTGGTGGTTGTGCAGCAGAAGGGAGGGTGTGTGCATCTCAAGAAGAGATGGTTTGGGAGTAATCTTTAACAGATGTTCTTAGGATTGACCTTAGGCACTTCTGCTCAGTGTAGTGCTAGTGTATGTGCTCCCCCAAAGAAAAAATATGGAAGATTTAAAACTCCATTCATTAGTCTGCTTCTCTTGAGATTTTATTAATTAATTATTAACTCTTCCACCAACTAGCTCATATCATTTTCTAGAGGAAAGCATCGCCCTTTCCTCTCACATGAGGGAAATCCAAACATTCTCTTAACTTCAGTAGCTCATATATTGTAAAATGTCCTTTACATTACCCCACACACCACATTCCTGTCTGATCACCAGAGATACCCCTGACAAAGAGAGTTTTATGAGGCCAGAGTTAGTCTCAGCATGTGGACAAGATGAGAGCTGATTGTGCAGATAGCCCAGTCCTCTCCTCATATTCCTGATCCTGTAGTTGCTTTATCTGGTAGCACCAGCCTTCTACTAGAATGGATAGTCATTCCAGGACATCTGGACTTTCTAGGTTGCCCTCTGACAGAGAAAAGCAAGTAAAAAGCAGGTGATATCAGCAGGTAAAAAGGTAGCAGGCCTAATTTGTCAGGCTTCAGTGGCATCAGCTGTCCTATTTTTCTGGTGTCAGAAAAAATCATCAAAATAATTCTTTCTCAAAGCAGGCATGTGGCATGTGGCATGCATTCCTCTAATGACTGCTTTGCATACTGCCCTTTCCTTCTAAAATACTTAAGTTACTACTCCAGTTTTCCTAAATTGAATCTGCTTTTAATAATTATTGACAAAGAGAGATTTTCCATGGTTTTTGACTGATATGTACTACTGCAAACCTGTAGTCTGCCATTGCCAAAGCTGTGGACATGTTTCATTGTGGATAGGTGACTAAAACTGCATTTGAGCAGTTTTGTGCTGTGTATTAGGATGAGAAACCTGACATGGTGAGGGTCCCTTTGACCCAACACTCTATTGTCTCCTACTGCATTTCTTCCCTGTCCCCTTCTCCCTTTTCTGAGCAGAGTTAAATGGGTAATGGGAACAGTGGTGGTGGAGGTGGTTTTGTAAAGCTAGGTCAACACTCTCATTGCAGAAACACTTGACTATCATCTTCTGGTGCTTGTACAATCCTGTTGTCATGGTGCCAGTACATCTAGGAATGTAATTTTTCTTATTTCACCTTTGTAATGTGCTAAAGGCCTTCCAATTTTACTCATGAGCCAGCACAGAAAACAGACGAGTGATTTATCCAAAGCTGTGCATGAGACCAGTGGCAGGAGAGCCCAGTTTTGCAGGAGGAGTGGTGTTGGGAGAGCTGCTGAGCTAGTTGTCATTGTAATCAGACAGATTTTTCTGTCAACAACAGGATAAACCCAAAGCCACCCTTTGGTTTTGCAAATACTGCCTCTGTATGTACGTGACACTGCACAGCTCAAACTGTCCATCTTTGGGTAGTTCTGCAGGTGTTTCTGAGAAGGAGGAATAGAGTGAACAATCCAGGTGAGGCTCCCTTTTCTCTCTCAAGCACGTGTGGCAGTGGCACTGCCCTTCACGGGTGGCACTTCAGATCAGAAGAGGGGGGAAATTCCAACATGCAGACAGCTATTGCCCACTGACTTAGACTGAAATTTTAGGGATTGGTCTGCGTTTAGTTTTTATTTGGGTTTTGAAAATGGTATGAGTTGAATGTATCAGAGGTATTTTGGAATGCTTTCTTCTGTTCATTTCTCTGTAGAGACAACCTTACAAGACTCCCAAGGATCCAGCACAGTGTTCAAAAGAGGATTTGGATATCTGAGTCAGATTTACCTTCAGTTTTTCCTGAGCTCCCAGTTCCCTTAGGTTCTAGGTTTTGGAGGTCACAGAGTAACTTGTGCTCTGTTGTGCTTCAGAAGCAGTCTGTTTTATAAACAGGGAATTGGAAAATTTAAGCTCTGGGATAGGGCAAAGTGGCAAAAGGGTGGTGACTCAATGAGGATAAGCCCATTGCTGCACTGATGGAAAGGATGGCAGCAGCAGGAGGAGCCTCGGGCATGGCATATCCCACTGTGATGATAACCTGCCTCACACCCAGGCCACAAATCTTCCATCAGCTTTTAATATTGGGGAGATCTGTTCAAGAGGATGTTTCCTGCAACAGAAAAATGCTCATGGCTTCCAGGATGAATTGTTCTTTCTTTCTGTTCTGGGTAAACGGGCTAACGTGAAGGCACCACACATCTCTGGTGCTTGCAGAGAATTTCCTTCTTCTCTAATACTGACAAGAGGAAGGGGAAAAAAACCCAGCAAATGAGCATATTTCATCCTTTCTTTTCTTAGTACTTTTTTTCTTTTTAAACCTGGAATCTGAAATCACATTTCCCAACTGCTGTAGTGACGGAAGAAAAGGTCATAGCCTTGCTAGAAATATTCCTTTTATTGCTGATAGAAGAGTAGATGGGCTCACATATCAATAAAAGTGAGGGATGGTAAGTGTGATGTGGGAACAGAATTCAATAAAGTTTTATTGTATCACAAGTGGACTGAAGTGCATTTAAAAACATTAAATGAAGGCGCACAATATCTGCTCTGCTGGACCTTAGGGCCAGTGAATAGACAGATAATTGAATAATGACATTTTTAAGAGAATACAAGCACTAGAAAGCAAACTGGTATTTTCATTGCTCTAACATTGCTGGTAGAAAGGGAGAGAGAGGGGGAAGATGGGGCGAAATTGCAATCAGAAAACAGTTTAATGAGACCACTTTTCCCAAGAATACAGTTCTTAATTATTTCTGGAGTGTTCTAAGGCCATTATGTGGCCTCTAGGCTTTCCCTCTGTGTTTTCTTGCCGAATTCTCCATCGGTTGAGAAGCAGTGTTTGCCCACTGAGAGCAGTGCTGTGTTTTGTTAAACAAATGGACTTGCGGCTTCTCTGCTTTTCTTTTGCCCTGGGTTTTTATGTTTGCTTTGTTTTTGCTTTCTCCCCAGAGAATTTGGTCCCTCCAGGCCCAGCAGGGAAAATGGCAAACGTTCCCAAGGGATTAAGCTTGACTGTTGGCATTTTGGCCAGTAATGAGCGAATTCCCTCCTGAAGCCAGGTCTCCTTTGTTTTATTTGTTAAATAGATTATTTTTGTTCAGGAGCTGAGAAGAGTACGTAAAACCAAAGAAAAAAACAAAAAAAAAAAACCCTCAAACCAAAAACCCAACAGCAGACCTAACTATTCATTATGATTATTTCTGAGCAAAGAATCTTTGTCTCCTGCTGACAAATTGCCTTTCTTCCAATGCATACAATTTCCTGGGCATTGCCCAGGCCTCTTTTTTGTATTCACTGAAATTCCCAGCTTTGCTTGCTAGGTTTGTTTGGGGTTTTTTTAATTTATTTTTTTTTTAATCCACAGAGGCAGAAATAAAGAATGTATTGCTTCCCTTATCAGTCTTCTTTTACTGTGTGTTTGTGACTATTGGAAAGCACTCTTAGTTAAAATAACCTGATATTACGGGCCTTTGCAAACCTGCAGGCTGACCTGTCTGCATAGCTGTGTGCATAATGTTCAACAAGGGGAGGACAGCTAAGGGCTGGGGAAATAAAGGTATTTGAAAACTTGAAATAGCCTGATATAAAGGGAAATGAACATTTTTGTAATGCACAAATGGTGAAATAAATGGCAACATGGTTAATTTTTGAATATGAGATGAGTTTGTATTAAAATAAGGAAGTTAGCTGGTTTCCAGTGTGTCTGTAATGAATACTGGTTTGAAGAAAGGTCTGTTGTCAGCAGGAACAGCATGGATTTTCTTGGGGAGAAGTTAGATACATGTTAGGCAATCCCTAGAGTAGAAAGGCCATCACTACCTGGTGCCTCTGTAAGTTCCAGCATGCTGCCATGAGAAGCCAGCTCCTGCTGGCTCCTGTTATCTCTGTCCTTTCCTCTAGGTAGTGGGACACTTGTTCACATCTTCCACCAATGCCACTATGAGCCTTTGTGTGAAAAGTAATTTTTTTCTCTTGCTGTATTCTGAATGTTTAGCTGATTGCCTCCTGAACCAGCTCACCACTCCCTAGTCCCAGGCTTAAAGTATTGAAATGCCTCCATGCACTGATGCATTCTGTCTTTAAAACAGGCATTGGTTCTGGAAATCTTCATAAGCAGCAGGTTTTGCTCCCATATGCCTTGGAGTTGCACAAGCTGCCTTTATCACAAAAGTCACCACAGTGCTGTGCTCAACTCCATTGGTTCTGAGATGCTGCAGTAGATGAGAGTTGGAGTGTTCTACAGCCTGGGCAACCTATGAACTTCTCAGATGATCATGGGATGCTTGACTGCAGATTTTTTTTTTATATTTTTACTATATTTTTAAGCTCATACAGCTGGGAGAAATTGTTTTGGTTTTTTGTTTGTTTTGGGGTTTTTTGGGTTTTTTTTTTTAAAGAATATGAAAAGGTTTCTGTGGTAGAACACAAGAGGCAAAATTCACATCTCGCCCCACCATCACCTCACTCTCAGAAAATCTGCAGCATGGAGACTCAGACTTTAAATATGTCAAAGAATTTAGTGTAGGTCTGTTACATGTTTCTCACATAGGCTGTTTTTCATGATAAAGAGCCCTGTCAGTTCTCCTGAGGGCCTCTATAATTTGTTTATTATGGAAATTGAAGGTGGAAAACTGGGATGCATTGTGTAAGTTATTTTATGAAGATTATGAATATAAGGGGGTAACCTAGGTCCCTTTGTGACTTCTGTGCACTATTTATTCCTTTTTAGTCCTGACCCATAGCTGCTGAACTTTTAGTGAGAAAGTGTATGGGTTTGATTTGAGTCTACTCATATAAAATAAAAGATGCTTAAAGTCTTTCAGTCTGTTGCCCAGCTGCCTTTGGTCTTTGAGTCTGGATCAAAAGTCCTTAAATTACAGGGAAACTTTCTTTCAGTGTTGGCAAACTTTGGGACAGGTTCCTGGTAACCTGAGGCTGTGTGAGTTAATTCACTTTTTTTCAAAGCATCAAAACTCATCTTTGTCACACCCATTTCTAGCATAGTAAATAATTGATATTGTCTCACCCAAAAAGGGATTTGTGGCTGATACCACATAGAATGAAAGAAGAATGAGAAAATGGGATATTCTTCAATAAAGTAATAGAGCTGCAGTCCTCCCACCTTGGCAGCTGATGGTTCCACATCTAAACAGTGAGAGATCTTTGTAGTATCTGAAGTAGATTTGTGCTGCATTAGTAAAGATGCTGACAAAACACCTGACCCCTGCAAATGCTTTTTTTGAGCACCAACAGGAAGAACTCCACTGGCTTTCGGTCACCTGTACCAAGCCGTGGTTTTCAACTCTTTCTGACATGACACTTTGAGGTATTTGCCAACAATTTGCTGTCTAAACATGACCCCACACTTCCCAATTGTCTCTGACCAATTCTGTCATCGTTAAGGGAAATATATATCTCTTCCCATCTTTAATAACCTATTGCCTAAATTGCGCTATTATGCCTAGCACTCTCTGGAGACACTGATATGGATTTCATATGTTTTATAACAGATCTTCATGGAAATAATATTTATATTTCCAGACTTTATTCTTATTTTCCTTTAATTTCTCTTACAAGAGGTATTGCAAAGGTTTCTTTCATTGGTGCAAGCACTGTAAGGAGATTAAGACCATTCTTGCCAGGTGCTATTATAAATCCACAAAAGAAATGAAATAAATTTATTGGGTTTTATTCTGGCCAATAGGGAGAACAGAATATCTGTATCCAGTGGCTAAGTTGAGGATTGAAGTTCATTTCTTCTAGCACATGAGGGAGGAGGAGGGAGGGGGGAAATTTGAGTATATTAAGGCAAATCCCTTTAGTGTGTGAAATACGAAAACACATCTTTCCAGATCTAAAAATACAACTTTGTTGAGTTTCTTTATATTAAAAGGGCTCCCAGGAAGAGAGCCAAATAAATCTGAATGTATTACTTCTTTCCCTCATTTCCTCCACTTTTCTTCCTAACAACATTTCCAGTCAACTTTTAACAATATAGGCCTGCATGAAACCACAGTAGTTGTATGCACCTCAAGCTCTGGCAAAGGAGACAAACATAGACTGCACAGTATTTGATTTTTGTTAGCTTCTGTTTCCAGGAGGAGTCAAATGGGAGGAATTGTGGAAGACTAAGGCAAAGGGGCCTTCCCCAGGGTATCCTTTTGAAAAACAAACAAAACACCAAACAAAATCCTGCAACTTATTTCTAGAGGTTTCTTACCTAAAAATAGTCATGGCATGTCATTTACCTGGGCTGATTGCCAGACTATGCAGAAATATTCTTAAGGGTTTTTTTTGAGGTGTGTCTGTTTGTTTACTTTTTTTTTTTTTTTTGGGGAGGGGGTGGGGAGTGGAATGATGACCAATTCAGATTAGAAAAGATTTATTCCAGTTGATTTCACAGATGAATGTATTGCTGAGGGTCTAAACTAATCTCCTCCTCCAAAGTCCTTTTCCCTCCATGGGTAACTTTAAAATGTCTAATGTAGTTTTAAAAAATGCCTTAATCTCATTTATCTTTAATTTCTCTGTTCCGCTCTACAGGCCCACATAAAAAGATTTACAGTGGGTATTTATCCCTTCCAATATCAAAAGCAAATTCCCTTCCAGATCTCAATTTTCACTGATAATCCTCAGAGATGTATAATTTTAATTTACCTTGCAGATGACGTCTACCTGGTTTCTCTCTCTGCTTTTATGAAGGTATTATTCAGCTGCACCTCATTAACTCTGGTTTGTTGTTGTTGTTTTATTGGGTTTTTTTTTTTCCTTTTCTCTTGTGTGTGTTAAATGGTGTCTGTGAGTGAAACTATTGTCTTGTCCTTTGCTGGAGTGCTTATGCTGGTGCAGCAGGGGCTGGGGCTGGCATATCACCATGTAATCCAGCTGAGTCCTTTGAGTCCTTTCTTTCTATCCCAGGAGAGGCAGCGTCGGGGCCTTGTCCTTTTTATTTTTTTTTTTTTTTTTTTTTTTTTTTATTTAAAAATTAATAATCTCACATTTTTCCATTTCATCCCTTACAATGGCTTGCAGGACCACACAGATGCACACTCACGCACCTGAAAGCTTCCAAAACTTCAGATGTTCAAATCTGCAAAATAATGGTTCTGCTAAACAGAGCAGGAACTACTGTGCTCTTGGGATTTTGAAAATGAGTCTATTATATTTAGGTGCCCTAATGAAAGCTGAGCTTCCCTGGAAATCTACCTTTAATGTCTGTATAGGAAACACTCTGGCGTCATTCCACCTATGTTACTATTTAAAGCAGCAAATTTTGCATTTAAGTGCTCTTCTCAATGCAGCCCTAAAAGATGGTTCCACGTTTCTGCAGCAAAACAGAAGGGGTGGAAGAAATGTAAAGTCTGTGGAATAAATTCAGACTTGAGTTTGAATACTTCAAGGAGAAGAAAAAATCGGGAAACAATATATAGATGGTGTTGGAGATATTTTTTTATTAGTAAGACATGTCTCAAAACACTGAAATTGTAAGATAAATGAGTTTCATAGTCTAGCCTGGTGTGGGAAGAACAGAATGGAGTGGCTAGTGACTCTCTTTGGTATGAAATTACACTGTATCTTTACTTGTGGTCTTTTCCTTATCACAGGCTGAAATTGGTCCTGCTTCGATATAATCACATTTGTATCCTGCTGCTGCTCTGGGTGTTTACACTCAGGTTTGGCGGTGCCTGGGACAGGAAGGGCTGTTTCAGTCAGTAATCAGTATGGAGCTGAAGGTGTGAGGCACCAGCTACTAAAATGTTGCAGGGAAAAGATGGTCCTACCCCACGGGCACACCTGAGCCAGCTCTGATGCAGAGGCAGGGATAAATTTACCACGTGGATGTTTGTACAAGGCACAGTTGTACCCCTGGTTTCACTGGGGCCTTTCCCGTTGGCACCACCGGGACACTCCCAGCCAGGCACGTGCTTAAAGGTTTGATGGATGTCAGCTTGCGTGTTTGCATCTTACATGTGGTGTATGTAACTAAAAGAAGCCTAATTTGGGGGGTCCTCTGTGTGCTCAGGCTGGGGTTTCAGAAAAGGAACAAACAGGCCTTTGTCCATTTAAAGACTTGCTCAGAAGAGTGAGCATGTGCCATGTACATTTCCAGTGAAGTCAATAATTAAATATGTTCCAGATGACTCTGGTGGGGGAGGATATTAGTAATTACCATAAAGTGACAAATCTACATTCTGTGGCTGGTACTTTGAGAACAAAAAGTCAGTGTTTCTAATAGAATCCATTAAAAATATTACCTGATTCAATTGTCATGTTAAAGTTAAAATAATGTCTTAAGTTACGGATGTTTTTTTCTGGGTTTTTTCCTAACAGTCTTAATAGAGGTACGGTAGTTGTCTTTCAACACATGCCTTTGATGAGAGCCCATTGAAACACTTGGGAGTTTTCTTGTTGAGTTGGAGGGAATTTGGATGCAGAGAGTGAAATTGGACAGTATTTAAATCAGTACAGCCTTGCTTATTAAACAGCATGAGTCTGAGCCTTCACATTTGGGAGACATTTGTGGTGCAGTGATGATAATATGGAGAGATTTCCAGTGAAAAGGAAAAGCATTTCTTTCTCAAAGAGGACTGGTCCCTTCTGCCATCTCATCTCAGAAATGAAATTAAGTGGCTAACAAAGTCTCAAACCAGTTATAGAGTACACAAAAATAATCATTCACAATTTGCCTTGATAAAAGGCACCGAGCTGTGTTTTGGGTATTCAGGGAGAAGACAGCTAAGGCCAAATCGCAATTAGCTAGATCTCAATTACAGTTGAAACTGGCCAGTGTTGTGGCAGATAACAAAAAGCTTTTTAAAAAGTACATTAATAGCAAGAGGAGGTCTAAAGAAAATGCTGGATGTGATACTTGTTAAAGGCGATCACCCCTCTAATGGAGATAAAGAAAAAGTGGAGGCATTCAGTGTTATTTGGTTTTTATTCTGAGTCTTTATTAATCCTGGTAGGCCTTGAGCTGCCTGCTCCTTTCAGTTCAAGGGACCGTAAGTGTGTGGGAGCAGTGACTTTCCTTTTGTGAATTTGTAAGGGACCAGCTGCATCAGCCAGATGTTGACAAGTCCATGGTGGAATTCATCCCGGAGTACTGATGGAACTAGCAGATGTTATGGCAAGACCCCTCTTGATCATCTACCAAATACTTTGTGAGTCTGGGGAGGTCCCTTCTGACTTGAAGGTAGCCAGTGTTATTCCAGTTGATAAGGAGGACTGTTAGTCTAACCTCAGTTCCTGGAAAACTATAAAGGAGATCATAGTGGGGTTCTATTGACAGGCATTTAAAGAACAGTCCAGTTGTCAGGCACAGTCAGCCTGAGTTCACACAGGCAGAGATCCCTGTTTAAATAATTCGGAATTCTTCTATGACAAGGCCATTTGCCTAGCAGATCAAAGATCTGGATACAGGATATGAATACACTATTAGCAAGTTTGCTGATGGTCCCAGACTAGTAGTTGCTTTTATCTCTCTTGAGGGATGAGAGGCATTGCAGATAGATTGGAGCATCAGGCAATGATTAACAGGTCAGAATTTAGTAAGAGCAATTGCTGGATTCTTTATGTGGTGTGGCGAAGTGGCAGCTCTGCAGAAGGGGATCTGGGGATGATGGTTGACAACAGCTCAGTGTGAGCCAGCAGAGAGTGCTCTGGCAGCCCAGAGGACAGTCCCCATCCTGGTGTGCATCAAACACAGCATAACCAGCCAAACAAAAGAGTGATTATCCCGCTGTACTAAGTGTTTGTGCCGCCTCCACCTCGAGTCCTGTGTGCAGTTCTGGACCCCACAATATAAAAAGGATGTTAAAGTGCTCTAATGCATCCAAAGGAGGGCAACAAAGCCAGTGAAAGGGATGGAGGACATGTCCTGTGAAAACTTTGGATTTGTCAGGTTTGGAAAAAACAAGTTTGAGGGGCAGCCTTGTTGCTCTCTACAGATTGCTGAGGAAAGGATGTGTTAGAGGGAGGTGCTGAGCTCTGCTCCTTGGGACCCTGTGATAGGACACACTGGAACCATTCGAACTGTGCCTGAGGAAGCTTAGTCTTGGCATTAGGAAGCATTTCTTCACCGAGAAGGTCGAGTACTGGAGGAGGCTTCCTGGAGTGGTGTTTGATACCCCAAGCCTGTCAATCTTTGAGAAGCATTTGGACAATACCCTTAATATTATGCTTTGGTTTTTGGTCAGCCCTGAAGTGGTTGAACAGTTGGACTCTACATGCTCATTCCAACTGAAAATAAACCATTTTTGCCGCAGGAGGATGCTGATGCTTCCCAGTGAAATGATAAACTGGGGTTTCCAGAGCCCCGTGTGAGTGCCCGGAGACAGTTGCACATTGTTGGTGTAATGTGTCTTAAGAAAGCTCAGACAAATTGCTTTGCAACACTTCTTCATCTGAACATCTACATTCATGTAGAAATGGGTTTTTGCAGTCAAACACAGCCCAAATCTTATCAATTATGAATGGCTGCAACAGATGGTATATATTATTGTTTTTAAGAATAAGTGATACGTTTCAAACAAGAAACACATGCTGCTCAGCAGCTTTAGCTGCCACTTCTGAGATGGGAACCAAATCCCTGACCTTGTCTTCCCCTCCACTTGTTGGATAACATCCTATTTTAATAACCAAAAAATGAAGACCATGAAATACTGCACGACGGAAAACTGTGTGCAAACATCAGTTCCAGTGTAAGAGGATCCTGCTCTTTCTCAGCTTGCTGGGAGCTGCACCTGTCTGGGCAAGGGTGAAATTTGTGTTTGCAGCACAACTATCGATCAGCCTTTTCCAAGGGCCCTTGGGACAGGGAATTTCTGCAAAACTGCTTACTTGAAGTTTCAAGAAGTTTGTGCAGTGTTGCTGCAAGGAGCTGGCTGTAACCTGAGATCAAGGTGTATCATGATGATGAGTGCTTTGTCAAATACCTGGCTTTGCAGAAAACAGAGTGTATTCCTTAGGTTTTCTTTCAATCCCCATTTGTTGCATTGCTTTCTTTAAAAACTGAAATAATTGCTGCAAATACAGCAGGTAAAAGTTTTTTGGGGCTAAAAGCCTGGCTCTTGAAGAGCAATCCAGAAGAATTGTAGCAGTCCACAGAAACTGGACCAGAAGTCTTGGAAACTATATTCCCTGAAGCTTGTGCCTATTTTTGCTGTAGATATAAAATTCTATGTACGTGCCTTATCTGGATACAAATAAACTGTGTAAGCATCTGCAGGATTGGTGCCTAATTTGGTGAAGAAAAGTCCATTTTAAAATCTTCATTGCTCTTACAAAATCTGCTACAAAAACATTTGCTGTTTATGATGCAGAATACATCTAGATTGCCAGAACAAATGAGCCAAAGGTATTTTGTGATAGTAGCCATTCAAAAATAGAATCCAAATAATTTGTTTATTTTCTGATTTATAAAATTGCTACAGCATCTTGGCTGAAACTGTGGGTAGAAAGCGTGCATTTTCTTCCTCTAGTGTTTTAAAATTCTTGCTTAACATTCATAACACAGCAAAATACTCATTTCTGTGTCTTTAAAACCAATCATATTAGTTATTCCCTGCTGAATTTAGTGCTTATTCAAATGCGCTCTCTGCTCTCCTTGAAAAGGAATTTTGGCTCAATTTCTTTAGTGCAAAGCCCTTCCTTAGTGCCTTGATAACACAGTGTTATCTTATTCTGTAATACTTCACCATACAAAGCAATCTCAAACTCAAGGAAGCATGCCAAGAGACACTGGGCAAAAAGCCCTTATGTAAAGTTTGAACTTCTTTCCCTTAACAGTGCAGGATTTGCACAACCTTCTCTTCAGGCAAAGAAAATAAATAAATCAAAACAAAGCTCTGAAGTTAACCAAGAAGTTTCTTTAAGCAGTACTCTTGGTATTTATTTTAATGGGAAGAAATCAACTTTGTCACTTTTATCAGACTAAACTGAAGGAATTCTGCAGTGCTCTTCGCTGTCAGTGGGACAAACTCCTTGTATTGTGCCCAGATCTGTATGTAAAAAGTTTCCTATGCAAAAGCCATTTTTTTGTTGTTGTTTTTGAAGTAGAATTTGATGCCTGACGGGTCCTGTGTGGGAGTGTGGTGACAGTTATGCAAGCCCTACAGGATTTTTTACTTTGCTCTGGAGCTCAGGATAAGAAAAGGCAGACTTAGGCACTGATAGCCACCTTGGCCAGAGTTGCACCTCTTGCTACCCAAGTTGTGCTGCTTGAAGTTGCACTAGAGATGCACCCTTCTCCTTCTTTGCTTCAAGTTGTGATTATCCTTCCTGTGGTCCTTTTGACCCAGCGCTGAGTTACTGCATTTAATGTGGCGCTGGCTCTCTTTGCCATGCAGTTTGTGGGCTGCATAAATCTGAGCAGGATGACAGTCTCATTGGAACTCAGGATGTGTAGGAAGGAGCCCCAGGTACTCAAGGTTTGCAGTCTTTCTCATGATACCACAGTCCATGGAAATTAGCTGTATGGCTACCATTAAGTAGTGTCAAGATGAGTGCTATCTCCAGAGAGATTATTTATCACTTTCCCTTCCCTCTGCCTGAATTCAGGGAGGTTTTATAGAAAATTCACCTCTCATCTCCCCTTTTATTCTTTCCACTTCATTTCTCGCATTCCCGCTTACTCTATCATAAATATACCTGCACAGCTGTGACTGTAGCTTTACAAGCTTCAGCCTCTTAAACCCCAATGCAGGTGACCTCACCTTTCAGGAGCAGAGGCTCTCCTGGAACATGCAGGAGGATATTGGCTTGTCAAGCATTGGATTTACTATTAATCAGTCCACTTGAACTTCTTTCTGTTTCTTTTTTCTTTTTTCTTTTTTTTCTTTTTACTTTATTTTATACCTTTTTCTCATCACACCAGTAGAGAGTCCCAAAATGTGACCCCTCTCAGGAGTGCAGAAGTAGCCTAACTTAGTGCACACATGGCTTTTGTGGTACCAATGGTGTGTTTGTCTTTGGTCAGTCAATAGGGTCAAGAGGCAAGAGTTTGTCTGGTTTATGTCAGTGCTTGCCTGAAGTCAAATAGGTAGCCAATTAAATTTTCCAATATAGAACGAGAAGAGAGTGGCAGTGTCAGCTCTTCGACAAATGCATATTAAATTACATGATGCAAAAGTGGCTAAAGATGATTCACAGCAATAATTTGACCCAGTTATGTGTTTATTGCATTTAAAAGACAACTGGGGGCTTGATTTCATTGCCAGCTGTGTGGTAGTTAATGATCAGTAAGAAAGCATCAAACTGAGAACAACTTCTGTTTCTAAATACAGCCCGCCGCGCTGAATTTCAGACATTCCCAGAATGAACTGTGTGTGTGTAATGGATCTAAAAATAAGGAGAAACATGCTTTTATTGGAGACTAGCAGTATATATTCACTGCAAAATTGTTCTTAACTAACAAAGAAAAATCATAGGCAGAAATGATGGATTTGCTTCTAAATGCACATTAATTGCTCTGACCTACAGCTATATGACTCCTGATTAACGCTGGCCATAAATGAATGTCCTAACACAATTCTGAAACCTATGTAATTAGCAGGAGAAGACAAAATTGTTGCTTCCTCTTCAGACTGACATTTTTACTGCAACCATTAGTTTTAAAAACATCAGGCAAGCTCTCTGCCTGAGTGGTCTGTCCAGTATCATTGTTTAAAAAATTCATTTGTGGAAACAATCGTGCATACGATAAACATCAGTTTGAAAATTCAATTTACTGTGCAAAGAATCTGGGGACACAGATTTTCATAAAACAAAGTAAGACTATTAGAGCCTTCTTTTCACAGCCTGCATGTTTTCTTTCAAGCAAAATAGGAATGATTTGGTTTGGTCTGTAAAAGTGTAGGCATTAAAGCTCCAAAGACAATGTGCTACAATAGTGTTGAATCGAAGGTGCCTAAGAGAAAATGAATGTTACAGGTTTGTTTTTTTTCCCTTTGATTTTAGGTTCTATTATGTATGTGCCTTGTTAGTTCCATTTAAAGAAATGAAAAATGCAAATATCTCTTGCTCTAAAACATACTTTATTTGAAAAAAAAACATAAATTCTTTCATGAATTAATTAAAAGTAGCAGCAGCCTGGTGTCTCTCTTCACCCAGTGCTGCAGTGGAGTCAATTCTGTAGTGATGTGTGGCAGCTCTAAAAAAGTATGTTAACTGGGTGATGCTCTGGACATCATGCAGAGAAACCTCTGGCTTTACTCACTGGTTTTTCTAGTTGAGAAAGAATCCATTATATGGGCCTGAATTTTGGAACAATGGATGCTCCCACTGGGCCATTTGGGGAGATCTTTGAAGTGGGGGTGAAGCAGAAAACAGAATTACAGCACTGCTTGTAGCCATACGTTTAGCTTAAATCCAAACAAAATTTGGCTCAGTTTCTCAGGGAATTGCCCAGTCAGATTGTTCAGAGACGAAGTTTTCTTAGCAGCCCAATACCCAATGGCAGAGCTTTTCCAACATCATCGTCAGCCAGACCCCAAACCTAACTGACCTGGACTTAAAAATTGATACCCAGGAATTGCTGACAATACCCACACTCTGCTGTGTGTCCCTGCGACATCTAAAAGCTGAGAATGTTTGGGGCTTGGCACACAGAAGGAGTGAAGTGATTTTAAAAACCCAGTCATGTCTCTCTAAGGCTTAGTCTGCAGGAGTTGATTAATGCAGCCATGTTTGATGCTTATCCTGCTAGAGGTGCTTTGCAGTGGACATTGCCTACTGCCTGCACTGTTCCTGGCTGCTCAGGCAACTGCCTAATTGCAAAAAGATGAGTGAGAAAAATATCAAACTTGGCATTAGTTCCCCCTTGCAAAGGAACTAATAAGACTAAAAATATAAAATAAAAAAAAAAGAAAATCTTCAGTTTAGGGTTCAGTTGTAATTAGAATTTTTGAACACACTTTCTCTTTTTATCCAGAAGAGCTAATCCTTGATCCTAATCCTCCCTGCAAAAAATGGAACTCATTGATTCTGATGAGGAGTACTTGAAGGGGTGTTGTCCCTTGCCATATATCATTCTAAGGAAAGGCAAGCTCTCTGTGATTCTGCAGGCCATATGGACCAGCCACATGTAGATGTTTCATTCTTAGTTTGGGAGTGTTGCAATGTAAGGTGTAGGGAGAGGAAGGCGAGACCTTTGGGGTTGTTCATCAGTCCTATTTTCCTCTTGCTGATGACCTGATTCCTTTGTGTTGGATTTTGGAAGGAAACATTGTCTTGTCTTTACAGTGTGATGTTGGTGCTCTAGACTGCATTTCTATTCCCTGCGTACGAGATCTCACTCTACATTCCTCTATCTGCTGGATATTACTTTTAGAAAAGCTAATAAATAGACTCCACATTATTCCTGCTTAGATTAGTTTGGTCATAATGTATCTCTTTCCTCCTATTTTCCCCTGCTGTCTTTAAAATGTCCAGTAGAGGACTTCCCCTGGCATGAGCTAATTTTTGTTTTGCATCTTTCCCATCTTCAGTTCTAATCTTGGACCTGTTAAAAACTTTCTGTTCCTTCTTTGTTTGCCCTAAAAGTGCAGTGCAGTTTTATGATGGTCCTAGGAATGATTTTAATTTTGGCTTACAGTTCCTGAGTGTGTGTGGTACCAGGAGATACTTTTTATTCTTAAAAAAGCTTCATTTGTACGTGTATTTGCTAAAATGCACTTGTGAAAAAAGAGTTTAAGAACATTTTAAAAAAGTTTCCAAGCATTTCAGAATTATTTTTTACATATAAATACGATTTTTCTCTTTCTATTTTCCTTTGAAATGTGCAGTGAAAACTGCTGAATGGCTATCCTCACATTTTCTGTGTGGATACTGCTCTGTACAAAAGACCTCCTGTGTAACAGTGTTGAAAATCTAATCAGGAATGCTTCATGGAGCTGCAAAATCGTTGCTGGATAAAGCATTTTAACAGGCAAGCAAAGCTGTAATTTCCAGAGAAGGTCATGATTACAAACTCTGTGTTGACTGGGTGTGACCTGGATGAATCCTGCTGGTCCAGGAGGAAGCCCAGTTATGCCCTAACCCGATGGCCTCTCTTTTCCGTCTCAGTTTTCCTTTTGTGAAACACAGCTTTTTTGTGGCTAAAGGTTGGAAAACAAAGCAGAGATTGCCATTACAGTCAACAAGCTCATCATTCTCCACGCTCAGGTCCCAGATGTGATGATACTGTGTGTGGCAGTGCCATTTCCCACCATCGGCTTTGTGAGCAGGAGCTTTCCCTGACCTGCTCTATAAAGCCCACGTTGCGCACAAAGCCCAAAGTCCCCTTTACATTTATTAACAAAGAAAGCAACAGAAACTGGTGTGCTGAGCCACTCCTGGGGCTCCTCCCCAAGGACTGCACTGCTGAGAGCTGGAGTCCTCTCTGCACACCGAGTACAAACAGGGGAGGCAAGATGTGCTTTACAGAGCTGCTTAACCCTTTCCTGGAAGGAACTGCATCTCACTGTCTCTTGGGAGAAGGGGGGCACAGCGAGGAGGATGGGGGGCAGTTTGCTGTTTACTTTTATCTCATTCCCCACAGCATGCTTACACTACATTACTTTTTGTATAATCTAATGGGTAGATTCCTGCTGTTACAAGTAGGAAAATCCAGAGTGGAGGGTCTTGTGACTCTGAAGCCATTGTGCGCTTGTCACACGCCTCACCGCATTAGGCTGGCTACCCTGGCAGTAATGGTCAGGGCAAGCTGAGAAACATAACAAAGAGCCTTAACTGGCTGTGCCCCACTGGTGCCTGTCTATCTTGGCATTTATTTTCCTTAAGCACCTAAACATCTCATTTTGCTCTTCCCTGCAGTGAATGTCACCCCAATGTGATCTCTCAGCAATCCTGAGCTCCAGCTCTTGCTGTTGTATTTTCCTCTTTCTTGTGGTTCTGGTCTGTGTATTTTAAAAGGTGGCATCTTTGAGATCCTGGGCCTCTGCTGGCATTGCTAGGAAAGGAAGCAGTAAGACCTTTATTCAGTCACTGCAAGCTGTTGTAGCTCTGGTGGTGGATATGAGGCACATTTCCTCTCCTAGTAGGGCATCTGCCAGTCTGGTGTAGCTCTACAGCAAGTGTGTACCTGCAGGTCTGCTTCCAGTTCTGTTTCACCTTGCAACTTAAGAGACTTCTGCTGTGCAGACTTCAGAAATGGGGTAGAAAGATCATCAGTAAGAACACCAAATGATGTGGTGCTCCTTCGTTAGAGACAGAAGGGATGGTGAGAGCCGTGGGCCATTTCTAGAGGGGCTGTGGCTCCGACCCCCAGCTATTTCCCTGTATTTGGTGCCTGTCGAGCAGCATCCCTGTTTCCATGTCTAGCTGCTTCAGACCTCATTGGCAGTGGTCCACTAGTGGTAGCAATGGTGGTGGAGATGAAGCTGTCACCTCCTTGGCTATCCCTGCTCGTGGATGGGCACCCACCAGCAGGTTCATGCAAAGACAGCTGCCCTGGCCACAGGGTGCTGGGATGAGCAGCTTCTGAGCCTTTGCCAGCATCATGGGGGATTGAAGTGTGACCAGAAGGCCTTTAGGCCATGGTCTGTGCTGTAGACATTCCTCCTGGGACCTGACTTGTGTAAAAGAGGAGCAGCTGTGTTGTGCACCAGCTTTAAAAAGATGGCTTTCCAAAGTGCAGCCTGTTCTGGGAGTTTAACCTTGGAAAAACTGAGGCCAGGCACAGCTCTCAAAGGAAAAGAAACAGCTTTTGATGTTGCTTCCTCTGAGGGACACAGAGGAGCATTTCTTGCACACCTTTCTCCCTCCTGCTGCTTGATGAATTCAGGCATAGAGTCAGATCCATGGGGAGGCTGTCACCAGGAAAGGCTTGGCCAGTTTGCAAGCCAGCACCTGAAAACAATGCTGTAAAGTAACAAACCTTCTCAGTTCCTTAGAGCAGATCTCCCTTTGACCAGACATTCTCCAGCAGACTCTGCTGATGGCAGACAGGCACCCAGACAGGTAGCACCGCTGAGAAGATGGCTCCGAGTTCATTGACAAGGCATCAGTGTTCAAAGCCTGCATCCTCTCTCCTGGGCAAATGTGATCCACAGGAGTTCACAACATTGATCCTGTGGGACTAGAGGAAAAGAAAAATTCTCTCTTATCCCTGTTTGCTGTCTAAAGGGAGGCCACCATGCTGTATTCTGCCAACCATCCTTAAAAGGACCTGGGCAAGGTGACCTTGCCAGGCTACACACAGCACGCTAGAAGGATGCTGACAGCTGCATTTGCAGTCATCATCCCTTGAGGAAAGCATCCGTGCTTGCTCCTTATGCTTGCAGGTTTTCACATTGGATTTTGGACTATGGTTAAAGCACAGGAAGCCAGTTTTGGCACCATTTCCCAGCTCTGTCACAGCTTCCTTGGACAAAGTAGGTAATATTTTCCTGCCACTGTTCCCAAATGGAAATATTAATCAATCTTTAATTAACCTTGACTGTGTTGTTTGTTTAGCTTGCAAGCTATTGGGACAGCAGTCTTTTCTCACTTAGTAGTGGACTGCTGCCTGTTTCTGCTCTGGCCCTGGGATATTGCTACAGTATAAGAACCATCAAAAATAACAGGACATTTCCTCATCTGGTATCTTTGCCATCGTGGTAGTGTCAACCACGGTGGAAATATTATCACTGGCATGTTGATCCACAATTTGAACTAAATTATGAATCCTAGCATGCAAAACAGGAGCGTTCAGATAAGCAGTTTGGCAGTGTCTGTGTTGCTTGTGTTTAAAATAGGATTAAGAGGAACAAAACACAAGGTATATCCATGAAAAAGCTAGCTTTCTTCCCCAATGTTTCTGTATTTTTTTACATTACATCTAGTCTCTTCATTAGTTTTCTAACTTTAGGCAAGTATGAACAAAATGCTTTTTATTTCTCAAGGCCTTTGCTTAAAAGAATCAGCATGACAAGCTGAGAATATGTATGGAGTTTTTAAACTAGCAGTTTTTTTCCAGTGAATGTAAGTAATGAAGTGATTGTTTCATGCTTTTCTTTAGGAAAACGAGGCCTCTTCCTTTTGGCTGTTATTTTCCCTCTATATTTGGTTGTGATGCAGTCAGAGATGACCAGAATTGTAAGCAGTGAGATACGTTGTCTGAGACAGAATTACAGTTCTGATCCAAAGGGGCATGCAGCTTTGAATGGAAATAATAGATGCTTTTAAAACACCTATTTAGATAGCATTTTATATGGGGGATTTTTTGTTTGTTTTGTTTTGGGCTTCTTTTTTTTCTTTTTTTTTTTTTTTTTTTTTTTTTATCAATGTGATTAAATTGAAGATTTTTTTGTTTGCTTTTTTGTTGCGGTTTTGTTGGGTTGTTTGTTTGGATTTGGTTTGTTTTTGACTTACACTTAGTTACACGCCTGCCCTCTCCNATGCAGCTTTGAATGGAAATAATAGATGCTTTTAAAACACCTATTTAGATAGCATTTTATATGGGGGATTTTTTGTTTGTTTTGTTTTGGGCTTCCTTTTTTTTTTTTTTTTTTTTTTTTTTTTTTTTTTTTGGTGGGTTTTGGTTTGGTTTTTTTTTGTTTGCTTTTTTGTTGCGGTTTTGTTGGGTTGTTTGTTTGGATTTGGTTTGTTTTTGACTTACACTTAGTTACACGCCTGCCCTCTCCCCCAAAACGCAGAGAGAACAGAAAGAGATTTTAATGTGCTCTTGCTGTTCTTACTGTGGATGTTTTCTTCTGGCTCCACTTGAGCTTCAGGAAGAAACGAGATGTGTTTAGCAAATGGAGGTTTATTATGGGACATGCAGATCTCTGAAGAGCTCTGATGTACCAGACTTGTCATCTTAGTTTTCCATTGAACATATTTCTCCTGTCCTGGTGTTCACACACAGCTGTGCATATGTCAAGCACAGTTTCTTTTTGCTTGATTCACTACAAATTGTGCCACAAGCACCTGGTCCAGCTTTCCTCTGGCTTTATGGCATGACTTGGAGAAAACTGCAGAGATCCCTGTTTTTTCCCCTTTTGTCATCCTGAAAACTGGAGTGAAAATATTCCTAGAGAGTTTGTGAACTAAGAATTGCTGTAAGCTAATGGACAGTGAATTAAACTCCTGGCTCGCTATCCCAGGCCATTGCTTCTTTCTCTGTCAGAGTTTCAAGGTTTTGGCATTTGTGTTGGCTTCCTTATTTCTGAAATGGAAATACTACTTGCTCGAGTGTGGTTTGAAGGGAGGAGCTGCGTAACACCTACTCTTTCCATTGAACAGGGAGTCCAGAAGCCATCAGTCAAAGGTGTATGTTTGAAACTGGCAGGTCCTCTAAAGGACCCAGGGGCCAGCAAAGCTGGCTGCTTCCTGCTTTCATTCTTGCCTGTTGGCCACGACAAGACCAATGCTTTAGCCTTGCCCAGGAGGTTCCCCATGGCTTGAAAAACTCATGCAGCACCAGAGCTGTCCCATCCATCTTTCTCCCTTTCTCTGTTTGAGTGTGGCACCAGAAGAGGCAGCACCAGCTGCCAAGAGCCCCCAGCAACTCCCCCTTCAGCTTTCAGAGAAGGGCAGTCTCAGAAAAACAACACGCACATTTCTGTCCTGTCTCTGTGTCTCAGGTCACACACAGAGTCTGCCATTATCACAAACATCTGTGTTGAACCAAGGTATGGGCCACAATTTTTGTGGAGTACCTGCTTCTTTATATCAGAGCCCTTTTTAAAAAATGGGCTGGTCTAGTGCTAATTTAGATTAACATCTGTGGAGCTAAAGATGAGGTCTTCTACCTCAGTCAACCCAGGTAGAGCCGCCACGGGGACTTTCTTCTTATTTCTTCTATTTTGTGCATTAACTCAAAGGGAACATAGTAATGCACTGAAAGTTGTTTAAATTTTTATAGAAGTATGCATTTGTGAAAGATTCCACATGAGCTCCTGGCAGTGGGGTAGGCTACCCAGAGCTCCTCACCAAAGGCACTGCTCTTGCCCTCAGGTTGTGAGGGAGGTGCACAACATCCCAGGCTTTCACAAGCCTGCTGAGGTCAAACAGTTGATTAAACCTCTGTTGGGTTGTGCCTGAGTATGATCTGAATTTGTGATGTGCTCTCACTGCCAGAAACGTGGGTTGTTATCATGCTGGTGTCCTCTCTCTGGGAGTTGAACATGGAAAAAACAGACCAGGTTAGCAATGAACTGTGGTGGCTGAGAGTGGAGATGGGTGTCAGCAGATGCTCTCTAGGTTGTGTTTCCATACTGTTTTAATGGTGATGCTCCTTAAGCTCTTTCACTTCAAATTTTAGCCCCTTTTCACCAGCCTTTCTTATTGTATATCTGTATCGTCCAACTCTTCTCAAAAGCCCTACCCCCAAAGTTATTTAGGAATTAAAGTTATATAAGGAATTTGATGGGAAGCTCAATCTCCTCTCCCAGGAGATGCTGTAAGCCGTGCTTGGTGCTGTTTGTGGTTTCAGGCCATGGCACAGTCCCATCAGATTTGTTAGATGGGTCCTCCTGAATGCAGAAGAGAACAGGATCTGGTGAAAGGAAAGGACCAAATCCTGTGTGTCACCATACCAGCTGGGCCCTTTGATGCCCCTCTGGGAACTTCTGGCAATGTGATAATTTGATTTTTGAGGCTTTGCGTCATCTAAATTATCCAAAAGAGATTTCAAGAGAGAAAGGGCATTTTTATGTGAAGAGGCATAGCCTTGGCATCCAGCTCTGTCCCGTAGGTCTCCTTTTAACACTCTTCCCTATTTTCAGATTACTAAAAGCTGGACTGAAAACTGTACCTAACCCTTAATTCTTTTTCCATTTTGATCTAGCAAGATAAGTAAATATTGTTTTACATAAGAACTGTGCCTTAGCAAAGTAGATATATTTATTGAATTATCTCATACCAAAATGAGTGTTTCATTGTCGCTTCTTTTTTTTTTAAATTTAGCAAGATTTTTTTACTTTTTTTTATATCTATTGATGCCATGGGGAAATAGCTGCATTGGCTATGAAATAGAGAGGGCACCACACATTGACCGCTCCAATAATGTTGACAGTAAATAATGTGCAAGAGCCTCAAGGATCCTAAGTTTTGAAGTAGAAGTTAAGCTGTTGCAAAAGCACACAAAAGATTTCCCTCAACCTTCATAAATTCTTATACTTTAAATTAGAAATAAAGTAGTCTCTTTTCTTGCGAAATGATAGGTCTTAGCAGTGCCTAATATTCAGTTCATTGCAAATAGTACGAAATTTCTACATATTCACTGCATATATTTTATTGCTGTAATTTGTGGTTCTCCCAAGCAGAATAATATTTTTACTTCACTGAATATACCTGTGCAAGTTAAAGGTCTCAGATGTATTCCTTTAAAGTGACAGTTCATTCCAGCTGGGTTCCTGCTTTATATCAGTACTTTATTCATTAAAAATAAGCATAAAATACAATGTCATCCTTCTTAGTTCTGTATTCAGGCAGCGGGGAGCCAAACCCTGAAACCCATAAAGGGTTCTCTATTCGCACTTGGGCTCAGAGCGCACATTAACGGCAAGGTCCTCCCTTAATGGCTTCTTTATAATGGGTTAATGGTACCTGCGTGCTTCCTTCACTCAGTACCCCCAGGGCCAGCCTGTCCCGGGACATTCGGTGTTATGTTCGGTATTACATTCGGTGTTAAATTCAGTGTTACATTCGGTGTTACCTCCTGCTCAGTACCTCTGGTGGAGGTGGTGGTGCCGGTCTGTCCTACACTGCAAAGGCATGCACACCATCCCTCCCACCCCCCAGCACATCTGGAGCGTGGGAGCCTTCCGCAATTCAGCAGCACATCATCTCCTCCGAAACATCTGCCTCTCAGCTGAGCTTTGGTTCACTCTGAGTACTGAGGGCTGAAGCAAAAGGGAAGATGAAGTGAAGGCTCCCAAGCAGTTTTCTGCAATACTTGCTTTAGCAGTCTGTAGACGAGATCAGAATCATTTCTTTCAGAGTGTTTTAGGAATGTGCCTCGAAGTGTGAGCTGTGCCAGTATCTTTGCATTGCACATGTGAGCCTATGTGCGTGTGACACACGCCTGGGTTAATTATTTAAATCCTGAAATGTTGGAAGCCACTCCTCTGCATATGTGCACACACACACACACACAGAGCACACTTGTGTTAATTCCTTTACCCTAAAAGTGCTAGAAGGCACGCCTTGGTTCCTTTTTTCATCTTCTCTTTCTGAATAGCAGATGTTGTTAAAATTTACACCAGATTGTAAAATCTGTTCCAAAGGACCAGCCTGAAGTCTTAACATCTCCTTCCCCTGCTCTTCACTCGCTCTCCAAAGCGGTTGCAGTAAAATCCCACCTCTCCAGTTACTTCGTGGGGGTTTCGCCAGTTCATAGAGGGGAAAACAAACGTGTCACTTTGTTTGTCTTTGTGGAAATCCTTTTCTGATTTTGATGGGCATTTTACTACAGCATCCAGTTGGAGACACTTAAGAATAAGTACTATTGACAGAGGCAATTGATACAAAAGCCTTCCTGACCGTTCTCTCAATAGGTAAAAAGAAGCGGTGTTTTACCTACCAAAGCGTTATTAAAGGAAACTCAGCCATAGCAGCTGCTGTCAGCAATATGCCTTGCAATCAAATGAGAAATATGGTAGATACTCCAAGACGTGAGAGAACTGCCAAGGCTTATTGCAGAGCAAAGAGCTTTTCAATAAATGTTTTCTCTGAAGAGCATCAGATTTCACTCACTTCTCACAGCTCAGACATGCCTTGGCAATCATGATTAGCCTCATTTGGGCCTGTGGAATCTATTATTTTATAGCTAGTCTCATAGCTGGCAGGATGACAAACAGTTTATTCCTCTTTGGAGAGAGATCGGACTGAAAGACACGGAGCTTTAATTCAGTGCTCCCCCACCTAAGATATTTTTCCTTTCCCACCTATTGCTTAAGGCAAGACATCTAATGATTGCCTCAATGGCTCTGGCAGGCTTTTGACATCCCAGATTTAGCTCTGTCCTGGATGAGGGCAAATCTTTAGGAGACTTAAGGATTTCTTTCATTTTAAAGTCAGGTAAGGAGGCAAGAAATATATTAAAAAACCCCATGCAAATAAGAATTATTCCTAGTTAGCTGCATTTGCCTAGATATGCCATGTGATATTCCTGTGCGTTTGAAATCCCAAAAGGAGGAACAAGTGGGGTTTTTGGGGTGTTTATCCAGGTCTGTTTACCTGACCCAGTTACAATGGCTGAATGGGCAAAGGGAGTAGGACCTACACTCAGACTTGATTACAACAGCTCTCTGGGGTTAGATTTTACCTGACAAGGTAATTTGTTTCTAAAACAACTGGTTTGTTGTGGGTCTTTTACCATTCTGTCAGTTTGTCTCTCCAAACCCTCCAAGAGGTAGTCTCTGAGCACTCCTGGGCTGAGCCGGCAGCACTGGGAATTCGATGTGTGTTCCTGCCCTCAAAAACCACACTTAGCAGCCCTGGAGCGTCAAACCCTGCTGCTAGCACCTCTTGGTCCACCTCTATGTGCACAGAAGCCTTTCTTGATGGAGGGGAACATCATCTTGGTACTCAGTTTTCCCCCAGACCCTTTTCAGAAGGGCACTATTAAATAAATGTTCTGGGGAAAAGCTCAGCTATTTTTATTTTTTTTTTGGCTTAAAGCTGTAAATAATGCACAGATGCACAGTAATGCCTCTCTCCCATTTTATAAAGAACCTTACAGCCTGGATGAGGTTTAACTCGTGTCTCTGTTGGGGAGACAGGATCTCCACATCTTGTTTGTCCTTCGCTGCAGGTCTGTGTTGCAGAAGGCTGGTGGGTGCTTGGCATCAGGCTGTTCATTGGCAGCAGGAGCCAGCCACAGAACAAGTGCTGCAGAGGGTCAGCCTGCAGTGCTTACCTCCCTTTCTGGAGCTGTGCTTTCACTTCTTTTACCATTTTTTGTTATGGGAGAATGATGTCCAGGTGGCTGATTCTGCTGTAATTTAATGGCAGCTCACTCATCTGCTGTTGTGCTGGAAACAATACGAGGCCAACTGCCAGGGAAAGTTTGGCTGAATGACCTGTAGCCTTAATTGAATTTTACACAGTTCTTGTACAGTCCCTCTTTTTTTCTCCCCCTCTCATGCTCACTTATCTTGCTGCTTTTTTTTTAACTGGCAAATTTAAAAGGAAAATTCTGGTGCATAACAAGTTGAGAGCAACTTTTCTATTTGTGAAGTGGTGAGTGGTGGCCAATGCTCTGACAAACACTTCGACTAGCATAAACAACTTTTTTGTTTTCCATATTCAGAGATGAATTCGTTTTTCAGGTCGCTTTATCTTTATGCTCTAAACATAAAAATCTCATTTACAAAAGAGATTTATACACATTAAAAAATCAGACATTCCTTCTGAAGATGAACTTTGAATGTAACAATTCCTGCAGCTTCTTTTCTTTCCAGTGCAGTATATTTCAGGACTCATTATATCTTAAGTGAATTATCTTTACTTGAGAAAAAAATATTTATCTCTTGGAATAATACATTTAGAAGTGCAGCACAATCACATTCACTATCTGCTGAAGCTGATTAAATGTCTGCTTCTTCAGAGAAGCCAGTCACTGTGACTGCCACCTGGAATAATAATGAGAGGAGAGAGGCAAAGAAAGAATAGAAATTATTCACAGAATATTGGGAAATCCAAATGTTTGCAAAGTCGTTGACAACCAGCTTGCTGTTTGCTCCTCTTGCAGGGCCAGGCACACAGCATGGATCTGTTTAATCCCAAAACTCAGAATCCTTGAGCTTCATTTGCTTTCTGCAGGAGAGATTTTTGGTTTTCCCTTTACAAAATATTTTAAGGCGTATTTTTTTGTGTGTGCTTTGGTACCTAAAATTAGGAAATAAGGCAATAACATTTAAGCTCCTAGAAAATTTGCCCCAAGGGGACAGTGCCATGGAAAAGCATTTGTTATTACTTGGGTTTTGTGGGAGAGTCCGTGTGAGAGCTTGCATCTCTGATGCCTGTCATCTGTTATAAGAATGTCTTAACAAAATGATGGCTTTCTCCCAAAATAGCCTGAAGTTTGATCTATAATACACAAGGCAATTTTGTAGGAAGCCATAACTTCTTTCATCTCACAGAAACCTCTAGTGGACAAGACTTAATGTATATTAGTGGTTTCCTGGGTCCTGATGACTTTAAGTTACACTGACAGGTATTTTAACATTAATAATCCTTAGTTTTATTTTAGTGAACATCTATTAAATTTAGTTATTATGTATTAAAAAGCAGACTGAAAGCACTGACATTTTAAGGAAGCCCAAATTAATGGTTTGAAAGGTTTCACAAATTTATCAGATGAATGGAAATCTAAGGAGGAAAAAAAATCCCACTTATGAGAAATGACAGCTTTTGATTTCTGCAGATCTATAGATACCATATTTAAGGATCTAATTTAGGTTGTGGCTCATGAAAGCATTGATTATTGACATTTCCAATCTCTGTACTTCACAGCAGAATTAATTAGGAGGTGATAATTTCAGGAATGTGTTACATGAAGCCATTGTAGTGCAAAGCACTCTTAGAGCACCTTTGTTTACTGGTGCTTGGATATTATATGAAAAAATGTAATTTGAAAGTTAAGCAAGTGAGATGATTCCTCCATTTTATTAAATAAAGGATTAACTCTTCATTTGCTGTAAAATGCAGGCCTATCTCCTGTGCAATCCATTTTTTTCCCCCAGCTTTATAGGAGGGAGTCTAATATGCACACATAGCTACATACAGCCAAGAAGAAGGAAGCACTCTGTTTACTGAGACCTTAAAATAACATTACAAACTAAGTTACTCCCACCACTGAAATAGTTTAAACCCAAGCAAACTTTAAAAGCTTAGCTTGTAGAATAATTTTTGTCTGGTGGAGAACTCCATCAATGAGGCTTGAGGTTGAGTGTTCTTTCATGAGAGAAATTGTCAGCCACAGGAAAGATAATTCACAGTGATATACTTGATAAGAATAATTTCTTCATTCCTCTGGCTGGAGAATGAAAGTCTGAGTGCTTTACATTCAAGTGTCAGGTTGCTCTTGGACTGAAAATTCCAGTAATGTTAATGGGGTCTGTTCTCCATTTAAATGCCTTCTAGAAAACCCATCATGTTGAGGAAAAAAAAGAAAAAAATCAAAGTAAAGGAAGACTTGGCGGCAAAAAATGGAAAAATAGCAATAGTAGTAAGTATTTGTAAAACAGTCTTAGAAAACCTAATTCTTCCATTCTTTGTGTTTGCTCCTGAGCCAAGACTCAAGAGGTTTTCCCCTGTGGCAAGTTCAAACTTTTCACATTAAAAGCTCAGAAAATGTGTGTTTCACTGGGACTGACAGGACTGGAGTTTAGTTGTGACTTGGGGACAGCTTGATGTGGAGGTTGGGGACAAAGGCTGGTCACTGTGTCTTCCACAGAGAGGATAGTTGCAATGGAAGGAGAGAAGCCAAAGACATGTATTGCTGTTTGGTTTCCTTTGTCTAGAGGCAAAATATCATCTGTCTTTTTCTGCTGGCTACAGCTTGCAGCAGTGGATGTGGCTGTGTTCCCATTATCAAGGCGTTTGGGGTCTGGTGAGCGCCCACCTGCACTGCAATGGGACCCCAGGCTTTCCTAGAAGGAGTGGGTGGATGAGAGAAACAGTGCCATGGACTTTGTTTTGTGTCTGTGCTGCACAGAGCGAGCGCTGAACTTGGCTGTGTGGTCTCTTTTGTCACTTTAATTATGTGTGGGGAGAAGAAAAAGAAGCAGAGATGGGTACTTCTGCAGCATGTTGAACTTCAGGTTGCCAGAACGTGTCATAAAAATGCCGAGCTAAGTCTCTTAGCTTTTCTTGTGGTAAACCATATATGGAGGTTGAGTGGGTTTGAAATACAATTTTTTAAATTTTTTTTTAAAATATTTTCACATTTTAAAGAGCCTTTAAGCAACCTGGCATAACGGAATGTGTCCCTGCTCATTGCTGGGTGGTTGGAACTGGCTGATCTTTAAGGTTCCTTCCAACCAAAACCATTTTGTGATTCTGTGATTTTCATTCCATGGGTTTCTGCATATTTATTTCAGATCTGCTGCTGCCCTGAATTTTGAACGTGCCTCTTAGTTTTTTCACTGTCACTCCAGGACTCAAACATGCCTTCAGAAAAGAGCACCTTCACCTGTGAGCAGGCTCTACATGAGCATGCTTTGGGGTGCCTTGGTAGATTTGCAGCTTCTCAGACATTCATGTTCAACCTAGGACCCACAGATGGGGCTGTGTGTTAGGGAGAAACACATAAATGGCTTTTCAGCTTCGCCTGCCTGTGCGTGTGGTCAAGTTGGTTGTGGGTACGGGATGCAGCAGCCACGTCTGGCATGGAAAACACTCTCAGCGTGGCTGAGAAGCTGCAGCTTGTGCTACTGAGGTTAGCCTCAAAAACGTGGCTTTTTAGTCCTTCTGCTTTGTCATTAACTATGTGTTTAGCTCTGAGTGTATTAATTACTAGTCTGAGTCTATTAAATCAATCAGATCTGTGAAGGATGGGGCAGGGAGTGGATGTCACTCATTCCACTATTAAACATCTGCCCTGAAAAAAAAAAATAAAATAAACAAACTACTAGCAAAGTACAGGGCACAAATTTTTGCACTACTTTTGCAATTGCCTTTTAGCATTCCCCTACTCAGATTTTTTTTTTTCCAGGAATTTTATGCTGCTGTTGTGTGGGTTTGAAGCAGTGCCAGGGAGACAGCTCTCTGTATGTCTCTGCCACTGTGTGCTTGTGCCTTAAATAGTTGAGTGCAATTCAATGTGGCGGTAAGAAAATGAGCAGTTAATGTTGTTCAAGTGTTAATTGTACAAGAGTGTGTTTTCAGGGTCTCAACACAGCAATACTAAGAACATTTAATTAATGCTTTTGTGTGATTTCTCTGAACGGGTGGCAGGAGTCTGCTTGGGGACAGGCTGTAGTGGCTCGTGATTGCACGATGTCCTCAGCTTTCCTTCCATCTGAAGAACAGTGAGGAAATCAGTGTATGTGGAAAGTCTGGTTAGTAACTCCCCTCAGACACAGCAAGTGGTCCTTGATTTCCTTCTGGCCTCCAGCTCTGCTGAAGTCAATGGCACTGGCAACCACTGTAGGGAATCCAGGTGAAATACTCTTGTTCTCCTCCCATGCAGTGACAGCAGAAATGGGAGACCTCACTATAAGAGGAAATGCTGTGTATGCCTGGGGTTTTTTTCCATAGATCTGTGTAGGAAAGTAAGGTGCACCCTGTGCTGTCATCAGTACTTAAATTCTGTAGGCTGGCACAGGCATTGCAGAGATGTAAAACTGTCTGTAACTGTGCAAAATTACAAAAAATTCTACCAGTACTTTATGAAGACAGTTCTGCAGTGGTATGTTGTGTAACTGAAGGGGTAATCAGACTCTAATTAGAGCCTTTCTTTTAATATTGTTCAATGAGCTAAATCCTCCAAGCTTCTCGTGGAACCTGTCTGAAGAATATGGTGCCCCAATATAAGCTGGGTAATTACTGAAATTCAAAAGCATTATGTCTTTAATTAGCAGAGGGAAAATATGTATTTTCAGTACATACAATGAAAGCACCATTCAGAAGGTCACCAAAACACATCCGTGTTTGGAATTATAAGAGAGCTGGATATGGCACTGAGTTTTAAGAACACATATGAGCTATTTAGAATAAGGGTAATCAACGCTTCAGGTCGCTCAGTTCATCTGGTCACAAATATATTATCTCCTCTAGAAGCTTTTCTCTCCCTGCTTTACAATATCACACTGTTGTCTGAATGCATTACAAAAGCTTTTGTGCACTTGGAAATGTAAATTACTACCTTCTCTGCTGCCAGAGGTACTGTATACCATCAGCCCAGGGAGTCAGTGTGAAGCCATACTTTTGGGGATCTGTCATGTTGCCTTCTTGCTTTTGCCAGGGATATTAAATGTTTTTCTGAAGCCACAGTTGGGGAAGGATGGGGAGAACAAGTGGTGTGTGGGTTTCTCCGATTGCTAAGTCTGGAGCCTTTTAATCTTGCTGGCTCCTTCCCTTACAAAACTAGATTGCACTCAAATGCATTGTCTCTGGTCTCTAGAGCCCTGACAGCCACATGTTGAAAACATTTGCCTTTAACCTTAACCTGTTATGAGGTAGAAAGGCGCCTGAATCAAAGCCCAGGTAAAAAAAGTCTGTTGGAGTTTGGAAACACTCGTTATGGGAGCTGCAGTTGGCTCCAGCTGTATGCCTCTCTGGACAGGGATGTGTAGATCCTCATGTCTAGCCAGAGCATTTGCAGCCCAAGCCTGAAATTGCTCTTCCTCTGAGCCTGCAGTTTCCCATCCACATGAACAAGACTTTTGAATTCAAAGAGTTTTGCAATGCCAGCGCTGGAGGACACTCAGCAAGTGTCTCTGTCTGGAAGGGGCTGGAGTGAACTCTGGGCAGCAAAACCAGAGCAGGTGTGCGCACCTTCGCATCCTGTCTCACTTCCCCGAACAGAGATCTCTCAGCTGTCAAAGCCGTCCTGGTTTGCTGGCAAGTTCTCACTTCTCCCTCTGATCTTTCATGAGGCCTGTCTTCTCTTACACCTTCGGGGAAGAGGCCCCATGGAACGAGCAAACCACAGAGGCTGTTGGGTTCCCACCATACTGGAAGAAATCAGGGTCTGTGCCACAACTGGAGGAGGTTTTTGGATGAGGACCCCCAAACTTTCTTGCAGGGGGTTGTTAGGTATAGAAACTAGTACTGAGTATTTAGGAATTAATAAGTGCACTTCATTTATTTGTTCCACCTGAAAGAGGCTTTGTCCAAAGGGACACAATCTCTTGAGCAGCATTATGATGCACGGTGAATAATTCATATTAAATTATCCAGCATATTCTGGGGTTGGGCTTTTAAAGTCATGCTTTCATATTTTTGTCTCGTTAACACTGTGAATCTTTGGAATCTTATTTATAAGTGCTACAGTGTTTCCAGTGTTTTTTTCCAACTCTTACTAAAGTGTGTTTCTCCAAGACAAAGGACAGGACTCTACGACCATCCATGGATATGCTTCATTTGACTCTCCTAAGTTTTCTTTTCACATCATAAGTTAATATTCTCCTATTTTAGGTAGGGATCTCTGTTTTGCAGGACTTGGGCAAAATATATGAAGATGTGTATTATATAAAGTTTCTCCCTGGAATTTTTTTTCTATACATAAAGCTGTATCAGTTATATTTCACTTAATGTGTATTTCATTTTGCTCTGTGAAACTAGTCCAAGGTTGCTGCTGACAAGGTAGAGTCCAGGGGGCTCATTATGTCCCATGTGTTGGGCTTTTTTTTTTCATTTCTGACAGATTTTTCTAAAGTTAAAATTTATCTGTATTTTGTTCAGCTTGTCTGCATAATATCCAGTGTATATATCAGAGGAAAGGTTTATATTTATATATATATAAATGTTCACATACCAAAGTAAATTAATAAATCTTCCTTTTCTTATGAAAGAGGTAAAGAAAAGTACCTGGCCAATACAGTACCATTAATCTATTCTCTTTTCTCCTTTCTCTCTTTACCTCTCTCTCTACAATAGAAGTGGAACAAAAAGGTAATTAAATACCTTTCAAATTATATATATATTACTTATGTATAGGCTAAGTTATTTAACAGTTTAACGTTTTAGTTGAAATACTTTGTCATTAATTCTCACTACCTTTTTGTTAAAGTTTATTTAGTATCTCTGCTGCTCAACTTCACCAGATAACTCATATTTGCTGAAAAGTTTTTACCAGTGCCACCTTTAATTTATTTTTTTTTAATTAAATTTCTATTCAAAGGCTTAGATAACTCATTTTCCTGCCCCAATGAATTTGGAAGGTGTGCATACATATGTATGTGCATAAGTATATCTAATGATGGCATAAAAGCCTCTTGGAAATGGCACCCCTTTTTCAGCAACTCTGGTTACTTAGACTCCAATGGATCTATATGATTTTATACTGGTTATTAAATCTGATTTTCCTCCTGTCTTGCTCTCCAGACAACATTACCAATTTCTGCATTTACAAAAAATAATCAATTACGCTCCAAGCAGGAAGTGTGAATGTGGGATCCCATCTTGCCAGCCCTGTGCTGCCAGAAGCGTGCGGTGGGATACTTCTTCATGCCTCCCTGCCGCCCATCCCATCGTCACGGTTACTGTGACTCTCGCGGATCGTGGAGATCAGCGCTCCAAATAACCAACCAATATTCTCCCCCCGAAGCGTGTGCAGCGCCTCCGCGCCAGGAGGGTGCTGATGGGGATGGCGGGGGCCAGATTTGCTCCGCAGCATCCCTCCTCTTGCCTCCCCACCCACCCATCCATCCATCCATCCGTCCATCCATGCAGCTGGCTGGCCCCTCGGTGGTGGTGTTCCCGTGGGGCCGAGGTCAGCCGGGCAGCAGCTGAGCCTTTTCCCAGGTCTTGGGTGTGCCCCTGTCAGCCCCCCCGAAGTCTGAGCAGCAAAGCATCCCAGTTAGTCAAACTGCTCCTCTGTGCTCCTCTCATGTAACAATAGAAGGTATATGTTTTTAAGTTTGAATTACTACTATATTTAACAGGACATTTTTTAACTGATTAAAATCTAGACATTGGGTTCCTCTCCAGCAAACTTTATTCTTTTCCTTCCTTCTTTCCTTTCTTCCTTGTCTTTTCCTTTCAGCATCCATATGTCATTCGTTTTTAATTGTGTGGACTGCATGTTTCATGTGTCCTGTAGCAGCTTGGAAAGTCTCATTTCTAGTTATGCTCCAGATGGGTGTTCCCCCCCTCCACTCCCTTTGCTTTAAACGCTCTTCTGAGTTGCTAAGGGATTCGCCTCTGCTTTGCTATTGGTATCCCTTAAATATTTAATATCACTTGGGCTGTAAGGATGGGAATTTCTTTCTCTTATTTCCATTTCTAGGCCACTCTTCTGTGGGCTGTTCAAATAAATATGTGGATCAATTCCCTCGGAGTTTAGCCCTTCACCTAGTAGGTACAGATTCACTGCAGAATATAATTTGGAAATACAAACCCAGAAATCCTTTGGGGGCACATATTCATTTCAGAGTTTACAAAAGCGAGTGGTCCAAGTAAGTATACCTGTAAAAAACAGATTTGAAAAGCAATAAGAAAAGGAGTCACAGCTTATAGAAAAAGCAGGGGGGGGAAAGAAAACCCAGTTTGGTGGAGCAGATCTTGTTCCAGAGATGTGGTGGGCAGGAAGGATAGTCTCCAGCTACAAGGCATTGCTCTTGGGTTTCTTCTCGTCTCAAGTGTCCTCTGCTCTGGGACTAGAAGCTGTTGAGATGATTGGGCCAACCAACCCTGAACTGTCATTAACTTTTTTCTTTTTTTTTTTCTTCTAAATTCTTTTCCCCTACAACAGTTTTTCTTTGCCCTGGACTGCTGAAAGGAGTTTACCAGAGCGAACACTTATTCGAGTCTGACCACCAGTCGGGCGCCTGGTGCAAGGACCCTCTGCAGGCCTCTGACAAAATCTACTACATGCCCTGGACGCCATACCGGACAGACACACTGACAGAATACTCCTCCAAGGACGACTTCATCGCCGGCAGGCCCACCACGACCTACAAACTCCCGCACCGGGTGGACGGCACGGGGTTCGTGGTGTACGACGGGGCCTTGTTCTTCAACAAGGAGCGGACCAGGAACATCGTCAAGTTTGACTTGCGGACGAGGATAAAGAGCGGGGAGGCGATCATAGCTAACGCCAACTACCACGACACCTCGCCCTACCGCTGGGGAGGCAAGTCTGATATAGACCTGGCCGTGGACGAGAACGGGCTCTGGGTAATCTATGCAACAGAACAGAACAATGGCAAAATAGTCATTAGCCAGTTGAACCCTTACACGCTAAGGATCGAAGGGACGTGGGATACTGCCTACGACAAGAGGTCAGCTTCCAATGCCTTCATGATCTGTGGGATTTTATACGTGGTGAAGTCTGTGTACGAAGATGACGACAACGAAGCCACAGGGAATAAAATAGACTACATATATAACACTGACCAAAGCAAGGATAGCATGGTGGATGTGCCCTTTCCAAACTCCTACCAGTACATTGCTGCTGTGGATTATAATCCCCGGGACAACCTCCTGTATGTATGGAACAACTATCATGTTGTAAAATACTCTTTGGATTTTGGCCCGCTGGACAGCAGAGCAGGTAAGGGGTTTAATACCAACCCAAAAATCTTTTTTTTTTTTTGTTCCTTAAACATTTATTTTTTGTGAATCTTTGAAGTACACTCCTGTCTTAGTGAGCTGGCTGAGTTTCTGCAAATAAAGCCCCACCACAGACCTATAATGGTTATTAAGACATGAATATGTACAGAATTTTTTTTGTCTTAGTTGAAATGAAGTGGACAAAGGTGTCCACAAAAGTGGCCTGAAACAGTTTCCAAATGCCCAAGCTTTTATTCACAGGGGTAGCAGTCTTTTCTCCTGAATCAAATTTCTTTCGTACATCACCAGATCATTTTCCCTTCTGCAGGAATTGTGACAAAACAAAGCGTGGAAGATGTTGTTACAAACAGCTGGAGGAAAACTGCCTGCCAGTTTAAATTACTTTGTTTCATTAAGCTGGGGGAGTTTTGTTTTTTTAAAGAAGCTGAGACTAATTGAACATGTGATCATGCACCCACAAATGTGTGTCTGGAGTCAGAAGGAGAATCAACAAAATCTTCTAAATTCTTGCTTTATTTTCTATAAAGCTTTTCTTTCTGTTTTAAAGCATTTCATGACTTACTATGACTTACTATACCTTATCTTAGAGGATCATCTGGCCCCCAGAGGTTTCCCAGATTTTCCATCTTTCTTCCTGTTAGAAATTGTGCTGGTAGTTACTTAGGTATATTTTCCCTTACCTTTATCAACTCCATCATCATTTTGCAATTACAAAGTTGCCACTTCACTAGTAACAAGACTTAGCCTACGCTGTGGTCAAGCTTGAATGATGTTGCAAGAATTTCCAAACAGGATTTGCTCAGTCATTTTAAATGTTTTTGACTGTACTGATGTAGTCACAGTTTCAGATAGTTCTTGTGGTGGACTGAGTACATTGAAAGGCTGAAAAAGTAAGAAAAAAGGCAGAATTAATATAATTGGATAGTAAAGTGTTCAACTCATAACATGGCTTTTTCTGAAACATTTCTTTTTGTGAGTAAGAAACTTGAAAGTGGGCGAGTGGATTCAGGGCTTTAGATTGGAAAAGAGAAGTGAAAAGGTTTCTGTTGCTGAGATTTTCTTTTCCTGTGTGCAGCCTGTTACCCATATATAATAATGAAAATGCATCAAGAAATGCTGAAAGAAATTGTGGGTATAAAAATCTGAGGAGGGCTGGAATAAAAGTAGTAAACTGGCAGTGAAATTGTGGGTTTTTTACAAAGATGTAAGGAAGGGGAGAAGAAAATCTTGAAGAAGCAGGTGAACAAGAACTGAGTGACTGTTAAGGAGTAGAGATATTTTCAATGATGTTGACCTCTGTAAGATCTCAGATGAGTAAAAAATGAAGTAATACTTCTCATTCTCCTAACTTAATGACGAGCATGTACTTTCTGGGTGGTGGAGTGAAGCAGAGCAATTTGTGAGCTATTGGCTATCCCCAAGGAGTGGAAATCAATTGCATCCCTTCCATTTCAAAGCGTTTCTCTCCTTTTTAGTGAATTATTTCCAGGTATTTTAACGGACTCTTTGCTGGCGCTTTTTCATGTGGCGACCGTTGCCAGTAATAGCATCTTTAATACAAAAAAAAAAAAAATAAAATTAAAAGCTTTAATCAGTGAAAAACCTAAAAAAGGGAAAAAATCCTATTAAAAAAGGAAATTGTTCTCCTTTTTTCTCAGTGGAAGATAGCGAAATGGGAGAGCAGCTGAAAACCTTGCAGGGGGCTGAAAGTCTGTGAGGTGTAAAGATGTGATTTATCTTTGTGTCACTCTGGTTTGAAGCCCCTTTCACTTTGGTTTAGATGAGGATTTAGAATTAGAATCCCCCAGTGCCTCAGATAGGAAGCTGAAGCAGTTCTTAGCTTTGAATGGGTGGGCATGAGAGAGTTAATCTGGTGTCAGGGAATCTGGTGAGCCTTCTCTGACATTCCCTGTGTGCAAATTTTGTATAAAGGTTTGTAATATGGACAAAAGGCTGGATTTTACCTGTGATTTTCTTTGAAAATTGTTGGGATTTCCTTTCTGGCAAAATTGCATAAGGATCCCATTACCTCACTATTTTACAAGTTTAGAGGACTTTTGAGAGGTCTGCTCTGACAGCAACTGAATTTTTTAATGAGAAAACGTGAATGGGTCAAGATAATTCAAAGAGAAAAGAAAAAAACTTCACTAAGGGAGTTTACTGCTCCATTACCCACACAGCCTGATTAGTTGGAACAATTTTTGATGAATCAGTGAAACAGAAGCACTGATTTTGAGTTGAACAGGTGAGCAAATAGATGCTTGACATCAGGCTTTTTTGCAGAGAGGAGCCAGGAGACCAGGTCTGCATGATGCTTCCTCTTCCAAGTTCAGTGCAACCCATTTTCAGGTTAGCACCAAATTTCATGCTGCATTGCTTTACATGTAACACTAAATATCTGGTTGGCTTAAACCCAGCTCCTCCACCCAAGGGCAGGAACAGAAGTGGATACAAACCTGGGAAAGCAATGAAGAACCAGGATTTTTTGATTTTTTTTTTTTCCCCCAGAATGGATTGGGGATATGTGCTTCTCTCCAAAAATCACCAGTGTTTCTCTGTATCAGAGCCATGTTCAATGCAGGCATTTTCCATGGTGTTACAATTTGAGTAGCAAAATTTGTAAACAGTATCAGCTTAATTAGAAAATAAAAGAAGGATTGTAAAATTGATGGGTTGAACATATGGGTTGTTAAAAAACAATTAAAGGTGACGTTTCAGAAGAGCTCTTAAAACCAAAAATTGATCATAACAAGAAAAGTGAAATATTTAACTACTTGAATAGCCAGTAACATATTTAAAATCTCTTGCATCATGCATTTCAGGGATATCTAAAATAAAATGCAGGTTCTGGGGATTGCAGTTCACCTAGAATCGAGCATTATTCAGTCTTTTCCCAAACTGTCCAGAAAAACTGGGAGTTGGCAGGAGCTGCTTAATTTATAGGAAAGGCAGGACTCACATCCTCTTGCTGTTCACAATGTCTGGGCATTTTCTGTGATTTTTAATTAAAAATCTGTGCATGTAGTTTTGGAACACATTTGAAATCTTTGCTGCTGCAGAGCATCTCTCACCTACTGTTTCAAGAACTGGGCTTTTACTCCTTGGAGAGAGTGAGTATCAAATCCTGGTGTTTCTGTGCTCAGCTTCTGCAGCAGTTGAAGTTACCACGGAAAACAAAATATTTTGAAGTGCTAAAAGCTGTGTTTAGCCGATCTAGAAGCAATTCAAGGCTCTTGATGGAATTAAACCCAACTGTTCGTTTTTCTCAGAAATGAGAAAAGCTGCATTTTAAGGTTTTACCCCACTCTTTTTTTTTTTTTTTCCTCTTTGTCTGGGATTGTTTTTCATTTATCCCAAAAGTGATTTTGAAAGCCAACACTCCTCAGTGCCTGCAAGTCCCAAGAAACCTATCATTAATGTCTGCCCTCAAGAAGTGAACTTGAAGACACCAAAAGCCTTTGAAGTGTATTTTCTTTGAGCTGTTTGGCCTTAAAATGAGTTTTTTGGAGGATGCTTCTTCATAAATGCTCCGGAGTTTTTGGGTTATTTCTTTGCAGCTTCTATTGAGTTTTTGAATTTGAAGTGTTAGTAAGGATAGCTCTGCATCTCTTCTCATTCTTCAAGAAGTTAAACACAGAACAGTATTCAGGTTAGTTTTTTTTTTTATATGTTCTACTAGACATATGCAGAGAGGGAAACAGAAGACTGTAATGACGGGATGAAAATTTTCTGCAACCCAATCAGTTGATATTCACTAGAGTTACCTGTTTTAATCACCACTCACTTATGATACGTTCTGTGCAAATAAACTCAAGAAAACATCAACAAACCTTCCTCTCCAAAAAGGTGAAGTGCTCCCATCCTGCTTCCCGGCACTGTGCTGCATACAAACGCACATCTCCTGGTTCTGTACCTCAGAACCTCCCTGAGCAGGCACAGCTCCTGCCTGGACACCAGCCAGGGGCTCCTGGGTATCACAGAGACCTCAAGTTCTGTCTTTTGTTTAAAACATACATTTGTATGAGGTGCCCCAGTGCTGGCAGCTCTTGCCAGGGCTCAGGATACACTGACTGAGCATTTGGGTGCTTAGGTGGGGATTGGAGCCTATCCCGCAGTAGAGAAGTGCAGGGAAGAACTTGAACCAAGTGAAGGATCCCTTTGTACATATTTTGGCCTTGGATGTGTCAGCAGCCATTCCCAGTGACATGGGAAACACAGACCTCCTGTTTTCAAGAAGGTGTTCTAAATTATGTCCAGGAGACCCAAGCATTACCATATGGGCTGTTCCATGGATGTGTGAAGTTAATAAATAAATATGCCCAGTACATAAGGGAGATGCTGATATGATATGTAGGACTTCTGATGCAGCCTAAATGTGCTTAAGTGGCTTCCACACATTTCATATTAACACTGTGGACAGCCATTCTGGTAATCCCATGTGATACAGAATTACATGGATATCGGTAGTATTTTAAGAACCTCAGAGGGTGCACATCAAACTTTATTCTTCCTCATTTTGTCAAATATTGTAGGATGCTCTCTTGACATGATTACAAGTATTTTATTCAGCCAGAATGTTTGGGTGGTTTTGAGTTTTTTCTTCCCGAAGCAGTTTCACAATGCAGATAAGGTGAACCGTCTGTCCTATAATATGCTAATTAAGTGTGTTTGTGTCTTGGGTAAAAGATGTGGCAGTATGGTGATGAATAAGGACTTTAAACACATATGACACCTCGTTAAAATGTAATTTTCACATCATAAATCTGAGGCCTTTCCTTGGACAGCTGAGCAATGTGGGCAGTGGGCAGAGGAACTTGAATGCTCCAAAGCTGTCACATGCTCACACGTAGCTGGGAGCTGCTTCCTGCGCTGCTCGCCTTCGACGCCCGGCTTCCTTGCCCAGGAACACACCAAAAGGGCTGTGGAATCTTAAATCCCACTTGTGCACAGGATATGAGCTGCTATCGCTTCAGGGACCCGTTGTGATAAAGCCACGTTTGCTATCTCTGGGGTTGAATCCACGCTGCATTTTAAAAGGCCAGCTGAGCCTTTCTGATGAGCAGCTTCTGCTGGTGGACAAAGGCCATTTTCTAGGGAGCTGCTGTGTGTTTAATTGCTGCTTCTCCTGTGTTTTTACTTTCCAGTTGCTTTCCTCCCGCCTAGGAGCATCCCTGACTCTCTCTCCCGATTCTCCTCATTGCTTACAGTGACAGCTGCTGGTTGCACAGTGTTGCTGGAGGCTTTCAGAGAGATAAGCTATTGCTTTCAGGAGCTTCTGCTAAACATGTTGTGTTACTGGAGCCCTGGGTTTTATCCACCAATATTTGCCCACATATTCATGTTCCCTTTAGTCAATGAATATTTCAGTCCCTTTTTGCTATCTAAAACAATGAGGGATGTCTAAGTCTGGAGGTGAAAAAAGCAGAACATCTTTTACAACAAAGCAGGCCTTTTCAGCCTATGTTTGTTGGGCAGACAGTACCTTAAACTCAGAGGTACAGGAGGACAGTATTGCATTCCTACTCCATTTTGAGGCCTGGTCTGTCTCTTAATTTTTATCCTGTTTTATATTTGCCCTCTTTGTAAAGCAGTGTTTGAGTAAAAAATGATAAAAAAGCACCATAACAAATGAGACTTCTGAAATTAGGGGTTTCTGCTTTGTGTCTGGAAAGCTGGAGTTTGAGCTCTGTTGTCTACCTTCTCACAAAAAACCCATAAAAAATGCAATATTCCTCAGCTTCAAAATTCTCCCTTTGCAGAGCATGTCATAAATATTAATACTGTTTGGTTAGCACAGCGGGAGGAACTTCAGTGTCTCTCCAGTACGAATAAATACGTGGTTGCTCCTTTTTCCTAAATAAAGCTAACGTGGAAAAGCAGATAACTTCGCCAGAGTTGGAGCAGCCTTTCTCAGTTTACTGCTCCTGCTCTGAGGCATCTATTTAAACCTCCCTGAGCAGATGGTACAGGAGACCTAACCCATCCACGGGCTAAACTGGGATGCTTCTGTATCCTCATAAGAGGTCAGTTGTTGCCTTTGCCTATATCCATGGGCTGGGGTTCTGTTCCCATGGGAGTGCGTGGGGACTGAGCTGGTGGGCAGCCAGGATGGTTGATGCAGGAGAAGGGCAGCAAGAGACAAAATGATTAAGCAAAACTTCACTTTCAAGCTTCAAAACAAAAGGAGGCTTCGGCACTTCATAATCCTGTCAAACACCGTGAGGGGGAAAGGACCTTGCCAAGAACGTGTCTGAAAAGCTGAGACAGCTGTTTCTGGCAGCAAGCATAGGATGCAGATAGGGGTGTGATTGCTTAGGGAAAAAAGCATTAACTGCCAGTGAAGGATAGTGGCTTTGCCTCTTCTGCAGCGAGCTTCTCAACGTGAGGAACCAGCCTGAGTAGTGATTAATTGTTATTTTATTGAGTTTGAGACCATCGAGTCATGCTGACATCAACCATGGCTTATCAGTCCTGTGCAAGTACTTTGCACCAAGCCCAGCTGTGAATGTGCCAGCACTTTGGGTTAGAGCTGTTTGCCAGCAGCAGGGAGCAAGAGGTGACACACAGCAAATGTCCAAGGCTGCGTTTTGCAGGAGAAAGGGACTGCATTGTGTGCTAGAGACAGCCTTTGAGTGTTGGGTTTTTAAACGTGGTTTTAGTGATTAGTCATTTGTCCCTTGGCCAGCAGATTTAGCTGGCTTGTGTGCAGTGATGGGGTCTGCATGGGATTGGGGGTTTAGCCCAAGAAGAGACTCATGGATGTTCCATTTTTTGAGCTCTTGCCTCTGCCAGCTCCTTTCCTCCCAGCCCAAACCAAGATTATAATCTGCCAGGCATTTTCTCAAGGCATTACCTTCTCAATGCAGGTTATATTTGTGCACCTCCAGGCCCTTTATGGCAAACACCTTCTGCTCCTCTGCTGCTTCTGCTGTGGCCTGGCTGCAGAGCCACTAGCCTGGCCTGGGACATGGTTATCCTGGATTTGGTTATTTGCTACTGTGTTTTTGGAATGAGCAGCCTTTATTCCTGTTCCCCACTGAAAATACCTCCACCACGGTAGCTCACGGGTCTGGATTGCTCTCCCCCCTCGTCTGCCACTGATTGTGTTTGTTCTGGAAATGACTAGTGTCATATTTTTAGCAACACTTATTAAGACTCGTCTCCTAAAGTCTAGTTCAATGTTGCTAATTAACTTTTTCGATGCCACCAGCACTCTGCAGTGTTGCTGTGCCAGGGTGTTTTTTTTTTTTTGTTTTTTTTTTTTTTTTTTTTTTTTTTTTGTTTTTTTTTTTTTTTTTTTTTTTTTTTTTTTTTTTTTTTTTTTTTTTTTTTAACTGAGAAGGAAGATATTGATACCCTGCCATATTCTGCTTTAGAGTCAAAGCAAGCAGGAGAGGCATTGGATGCCCTTCTTTCTGCCTTCATACTCCAATTAAGGAAGAATAAGGAGCTCTTTTAGGAGTCAGCTACAGCATTACTGAGCCTTTAAGGGGAGGCTTTAAAGAGGTTGACTTCAGGCAGTTGTGTGATGTCCTTAGCAGGTCCCCATCCTTCAGATCCTGCAGCAAGTCAACTTTCCAGAAGTGTATCAGTGCTGATAACAATTACCCCAAGGCATGTATGAGGAATGGAAGGGTCAGCATTATCCTCATAAATCCAGCTGAACTCTCATGGTAGGGTTGGATTGGATCGATTACTGATAGGAAGGGAATTCAGGTTGAAGGGACAAAAAGAGTCTTGGTAGCTAGTTTGAAGATCTCCATGTTCAGGGAGAAATGGGACCAGCCATGAAGGGCTGTGAAATGCCCCTGAAAGGGGAGCACAGATTCTGGAAAGAAAGAAGTAGTAAGCGCTTCAAAGCACTCCTTCTTCAAAGTGCATTTTGTTATTAGTAACTACACTAAATCAAGAAAGCTGAGTTGTGAAAAAATCAAGAACAGAAGTGTTGATTTCTTTCAGGTGAGTCCACCAGGTGTGCAAAAGTAAGGGTTGATAAAATGAAATACTTTCTGGGACAAACTCCCAGAAGAGTTTCAGCTCAGCTTTTATTCAGAGAAATCCTCTGAAGCTGGTGGGAGTTTGGGCTAGAGGCTTCAGGAGTGAGTCTGCAGTGGATTGCTGTTTGCCCTGGAGAGAATTGCATTTTGCCATTGAGAGGCTTTTTGACCTCCTGATTTGTGTCTGAAGCATCCAAAGAGAATATATGAATTGTAAGCTGTAACAAATAGTGAATATCCATATGAATTTGAGCTGCAATATATGCCTTACATTTTTATGTTGAAAAGGTTGTTTTTTAAATGTGTGCTCATGACTGGAGGGCAAAGCAAACAATAAAGGCTTAGGTGAATGAGATGTGTCCAAGGAAACAATGTCATGATTGTTCACTGTAACAGGATTTCTTCACTGTAAATAGGATTTTTGCTTGATTAAAATGTGCTGAGAGGAAACAGGACTTAAGGCAAGTTTCACTGAAATATGGGATTCAGTTTGAAAAGACTGGCACTGAAGAGGCAAACTGGCTGTTTCATGTTACATAGCTCCTCAGGCCTGTTTTCACAAAGTACCACCTGCTTGAGACTCAAAAGGGTGCAGGGGGGAGCAAAGAAACATCAGAGCTGGAAAGTATAGAAGTTACACACTGGTCATGACAGAAGATGGGAAAATCAGCTGCCTTTATACCAGTTTGAGCTGGCTTACTGGGGTGCCATTCATGCTTCCCTCAAATAGCTGGAATAAATTAACAGAACCACTGGAGAGATGAGGCATTAGGCAGCTCTGCAGTTCTTTTTCATCTGTTGATATTTAGGACAGAGACAAGGGAAGGGCTGTCCAAGCTGCAGGCAGAGAGAAAAAGTAAAGACAACATCAGGTATAGACATGCCAGCAGAGATGAAGTCCCTACCCCACTCCTAAGATCTTTCCAACCTACCATGTGAAGAAAAGCTTTTGTGAGCCTTCAAGTACTGGCCTTTAGTTGCTCCTCTGTGTGAAATTATTCCCTCTATCCAAGGCGTGCTTGGAGGATGCTCTGGCTGACTAAGGTCCATCAGCCTGGATTCATGTGATGCTTTGCACTCCTGTAATGCCAAATTAAACAAATGACTGCTGATGTTAATGTGAACACCGAGGCTCCAGCTGAAGGGAAATACTGAGGGAAAACTGCATGAAAATGAAAAAAACAAGGGAAATTTTTCCTCTTGTTTTTTTTTCTTCTTGGGGTTTTTTTTTTTGGTTTTTTTTTTTTTTTTTAGAAGTAGGGATAATAAAATATATTTGCTTGATAGGAGCATATTGAGTACCTTGGTGGCATTAACAGCAGTGAATATTTCTGGCCTTCTCCTCCTAAGTTCTTGCTTTTCTCACTGGACAGTAACTGCCAAGTATTTTCTTGGTGCAATATTGAGTGTGTTACAAGTTATTCACAGGAAACATCCTTGGAATGACTGGAACAGATTTTAGTGATGAAAGCGTTGTACTCTTCTCCATGGCAAGTATCAGGCTGAGTGAAGGATTCCATCACCCAAAAAAACAAGCCAAGGTGGAGAGTGCTCTGGCAAGTTTCTGGTTGATTTGTAAAGTTTAAGGTGAACATTCACCCAGCATTCTGTTGGGAGAGGTGCCTGTGTCTGGTGCCTTGCTTGTAAATGTAAGCTCTCTTTATGGGTAAATCAAGCCTCCTCCTGAGCTCGGTGGGGAGTAAATGAAGCTTTTGGGTAGCCTAAAACTGCATGGTCAGAACACAGTGTTGTGTAAGGCTGCTGTAATGTTGTTTTTTTGTTTTTTTTTTTCATATAAATGAGTTCAAATTGACTCTGGTATGAGGAGTAGAACAGAGAATTAAATTAGATTAATAGATTTTTAAGACCAGAAGGGACCATTACCTCATTTAGTCTGACCTCTGTAATGCATTCGATTGGATTTCATCTGCTTCCTCTTCTGCTGAGCCTAATGACTTGACTTTAACTGAAGTGTACCTTCCAGAAAGGCACCCAGACAATCAGTGCCTCACTTCACTGAGTGCTTTTCCTGGTTGGATATTCTCTCCCTCAGTTAAGAGGTAAAATAACATTCTTATTATAAATGTTTTGATTGTGCCTATTTGCATCATCCATAAAAAGGTAAAAATGTGTTTCTCAAGTCGTACTCTTTGGACTTTGCTCAGACAGTGCTCTGGAGGTTGCCTTCCGTGTGAGTTAATGGTAGGTCTGATTTTTTTATTTTACTTTTTTTTAAAGATCTCAGAAACTTGTTACTGCAGTGGGAAATTCCTGAGTAGACCAAGAAAGCAAATAATTCACTAGCAATGACAAAATAGCTTTCTGGGCACTAAAATCAAGAAAGCCTTTACTTTCAGATGTGTACTTTATGATGAGTACCACAAAAATGTGTGTGTAAACTCTAAGTAAAAGAAATTACCAGTCTGCAGGGCTTGTATACTGCTCTCTTAATGCCACTTCCATTTTTATTTGAACCAGAGTGCTAGGGAGTGACATTTAAACCTTGGAGTTTGTCATCAAGTTCTAATTTTCCTCTTGATGAGAACATCTGTCCATGGGGAAGGGCAAAAACTTGTTCCAGCACTTTTTGCATAAGATATTGAAATATTTAATTCCAATTGGGTGTCCTGATTGTTGGCTTGTCTTTTTTCCCCCCCTTTTGTTTCCTATACTCTTTTTAAAGGAGTATACTGGGTAAAAAAATAGGATGCTGATGATGCAAGGAAATGATCTGTAGAGGATACAAGAAGTAATTGGGTAATTAATTAATTGTGTTAAGAGTCTTGTTAACATTAGTTTTTTCATGGCAAAATATACTGGCAAATTCTTGTGGCAATAGATTGTGATCTTCTTAATATGCAAACATAAATTTCCTGCACTCGTGTCTTAATTCAAATTGAAATAAGTTCTTTTCTTCAAACACCATGTTTTGCGGTATTTTGGATAAACTTCACCGTCAGGCATTTCTTTATGGTTAGAAACCATCTGAGAGAGGCTTTATCAAGGCTGTGGCTTCATTAGATTGAGCAGTGTGAGGATAGGCATGTATCCCCCCCCTCTCTTCATTGGAGAGAAGATCCCTTAAAATGGGCACATATCAAGGAAGGCTAGAAAAGTCCTTTCTTCTCCTTCACAGCAGAATTTGTCACCAAAATGGTCCTGTGCATGTTTGGAAGTCATTGCCACAATGTTCTTGGCAGAGTAAACATCCTCTGCAACCAAAGAAGAATTACTGGAATTAGCCCAAATTACTCCAAAATCTCTTTGGGGCTGGCTGGTATAAGGCAGTGCCAGTGGGAGTTTTGGGTTTCCAGGCAACCTGATTTGTACATTGAACGTGGCAAACATCACCTTGCTGAACCATGGCCCCTACGTGTTTCATTAAATCTCCTCCTTGTGATGTCTTCTGGGGTGGGGGAAGTGATGTGAAAAGTCTCCTTCTACAGTTGGTTAGCACTTAGCAGTGAGGAATGTCTTTTCTTTAGTGAGTAAAGCCAGAGCTGTAAAAGCAGGTCCTCTCCAGATGAAGCTCTTGTTACAGTGACCTGGCTCTCCTCTTCCTACTGCAATTTGAGAGCTGATTTTAATATGCCAAAGGAATAATCATAAAAAATATGGCATGCATCAGTGCATCTCTCTAATTCATCTTCCCTGGAAAACTTTGGACCTTTTTCTGATAAAGGTAATATGTAAGGAAAGATGACATTGAGGGAAGAGGAGGGCTATGGCAGCCTTCCTTTCCACTTGGAATCCACAGAAAACAAACTAATATTTTTGCCTGAAATTAGAAGAAAGGAGAGATGGTCAAGTTTTAGGAAATCCTTTAACTTGCAAGGCAAAGACTCTGGCCACTCATTAAAGGTGATACTTCCCTTAGCTGGGATGACTGATTGAAGTGACATCTTTGAGGCATTTACTAAAAGTTTTTGTTTGGAAACCTGTAACAAAGTGTTTTGGATGTTTCCTGACATGGTGTCAATGTTATCTTGTCCACTCAGTATATTTGTAAACTTCAGTTGTTGGTTATAGAAATCTGTTTTACTTGTGCTGGGCTTGTCACTCTCCTACCGCAAGAAATTGATTATTGATTTTTTAAAATTATTGGTTTTTCTTAATATTGCATGTTTAACAATAAAACTAAGTAATGTTCTATTCCTAGATGACTCTCCAAGGAATGCAACTGTTTCTCATTACAAAGGGGGGGAAAAGTAATTAAATTATGATTATTTTTCCCTTTTGCCCAAATATCTTCACACAGTGCAAATTAAATAAAATTATTTAACCATGACAAGCACTTCTGCCAATTAATCCCTGAGAAGTGAAGCTGGAAAATGTATGCCACACACAAGCAGGCAGTCACACATGGATGCCTGGAAAAAAGAAACCCAGAGGAGTCTAAGACAAGTGTGAGTTAATCAGCCCAACAGAGCCATGAATGAGAGTTTAAGCAATGGTGATGTTCCTACCAAAGCTGATATGAGCTCCTTGCAGCATTTTTTTCCCCCCTTCTGTTTTTTTGTTTTTGTTTTTGTTTGGGTTTTTGGGTTTTTTTGTTTTGTTTTGTTTTGTTGTGTTTTTTGGTTTTGGTTTTGTTTTTTGTTTTTATTTTTTTCAGGGTTTTTTTCTGTTTTTTTTCATCTTCACAATACTCTGAAGAATCTTTTTCCCTTCTGGCTTAATTGCTAGAGATTAATTGAAGTTCAAGAGCTCAGTATTTCTAGTAGCCTTTATACTGAAATTTAAGATGGGTAATTAAACTTTGAATTGATTTTTTTTTCTCTACAATTTGAGCTTTTAGTATGTGCATATTTTTTATCTTGGCTACACTTGGGTTTCCTGAATTACAGGCAAGCTTACCAAGAGAAATTCATTAGACAAATGTGTTTTTTAACAGCATAAAAATTGTTGTACTGAACGCCTGAAAACTGGATCCCATTAATAAAAACGAAAATATTTTAGGCAATTCCAGAGCATTAAAGAAAAAAATTGTTTTGTCTACCTGGATTTTTATATACCTGGTTTCATCACCTATTGAAAAACACTGGTGCTTTTTGCATGGGCTTCAAGGTCAAGGTTAGCCCTGTTTCTGAATTTTAGCAGATTAATTGCCCAACCTGATGTCAGTGGGCACGTCCCCAGGAAGCAACTCTTCCCCAGAAAAACCTTGCCTCACTTTTAGGGGAGGTTCTCAGGTATCTGGAAGGCCTGTGAGGCGGCTGCTAAAATCCATGCCTGTGTCTCTGTGATGTTCATTTAGGCCTATTTGCTGTTCTTCTTCTTCTATCTGAAATCAAACACTGAGTGCAGACTTGTCTGAAGCTCCTGCTGCAGGAGCACTATTGACAATAGTGCTGTGCACACTTTAGATGTATAGATAGATAGATACTTGTGTGTTGATGAGATATATTTGAAAAAGTAGGTTTTCATGCTAAATACACATTTGTTCTCACAGAAGCCAGGGAGAGAGAAGAGTTTTTTCTCCTTGGATGAAGCTGTCCCGAGCAATTCACATGTTCTGATAGATACAAATATTTGATAGGCTTCCCTGACTCACGACATCAAGATATTATGCAGGCCTAATTAATTTGATTTTGCACATCACTCCAAATGCAGTATAGGGAATTGATATATTTCTATCCCTTTATCTATTTTCTGTCTGATAGGATCCTCTTTTCTAGGCAAGACTACTTGTTCTTTGGCAGAGCAGTGAAGGTCTTTGGCTCTGTCAGACAGCATCAACTGGTCAATACCAAGCTTAGCAGGAGAGGAAAAAGCCTAGACCAGACCAAAGTGGGGCATCAAGATTATGAGGGAATGGAGAGGTTCCAGAATTAGACAAAATTAGTTTTTAGTGAAGCAAAAACTCAGCTCTAACTTTAACACAGTTGATCTGGATTTGTCAGGTAGTAGTTTGCAGCCTCTGACATTTCTGAGTACAGCCCATGACTTTGAAGAGGAAAGAGCATCAGCCTGGTGGAAATTCAGATAGTTTTTCACAGGCTGGAGAGGAGTTAGCCAGGTGGCAAATAGTTGTGGCATTGCTGCTCTCAGCCACCTCCTTCTCTATTAAGGTTGAAGGTTTTTTATACCTCCCTGGGGGTTAGGTCTAGAAAACTGTACATTTAAACATAGAACATTTTCGTATTACCCAAGGAAAAAAAGGAAAAAAAAAAAAAAGCAAATGGAAATGAAAGCTTTGATGGCCCTTGAGTCAATATTGTTTGAAAGTCACAATCCTTTATAAATTTCAGTCTTTTCTTCCAGGTCATAATAAAAATAGATCCTTGCACATTGTAATTTCCTTTGGTGAACAGGTTTTTCTGACCTGTTTTTTTTTCTGGTACGGACTGACATTGTGGTGCTTCAGCCTTTCCAGAAGAATGTGCTGTTAATTTGAGCCTTGTATCCTCGACTCATTGCATTTTTAGACACGACAGGGAAAATGTGGATTATCTACCTAGAGGGGATGTAGAAAGGAATATTCCCTGCTTTTCTAGCTATCTCTATAGCTATATCATGTCTGTTTCATACTCTGCCCTTTCCCATAGCTCACAACTTTGATCTGCAAGTGGGAAATTTTGGAAAGACTGGGCAGTGCTTGCTGAGCTGACCAAGATGTGTGAGCTTACTGCTGGGTAATAAGATGAATCTCACATCCTGCATTTTGCCTTGGGAGAAAAAGGAGCAAGTGTGCCAAGCAAATTACTGGATGATTTACTTATTTGCAATTCTGGGAGGGAGTCTTTATCTTCATAAATCTCATGTTAGGATACATTTTGTAACTGTGCCCAGTGGTGATATATTTGTCTATATAAAAATCAGCGCCTTAGCTGTGCATAGGGAGTAGACCTCTGTGCTTCACCCCGGCTGCGTTTGATATCCAGAGTTAACTAGGATTGCCCAGTGTTTATTTATATGCTGGGATGAAGCTCTGTGTTTCATCTGTGTTGCTAGATGCACGGGCTGAGATTCAGCTCCTGGCTGGAACGGAGGGTTGGCATTTAGCAGGGAGTGCATCACGTGCCAGGTTTTCTGATGGTCGGGTGCATCGCGCTGGGAACAAACCAGCGAAGGGAGCTGAAACACGCAGGAAAATGTCACATGCCAGGAGTAGAGGGATGGCAGAGAGGTGACCAGTGGAGTTAGCTGTTAGTACGGCCTTTTATGTGCGAGCTAAGCACAGAGGACTTCAGTTAAAAATCACCTTTGGTGCCTTTCCAGGGTATATCTCTGAGTAAGAGAAAGGAATGGATCTAGGTCCTGCATCTTCTTGTGCTGGGCTGAATTTTTTTCTGAATTTTCTGCCATTCTAACAGCTTGCTTTTCCACTTCATATTGTGGGGTCCTTCCCCAATCACAGTCTCACCTGAGTGCTTGGATGCTCTCTGTTATCCAGTCATCTAAGTCATCTTCAGACAGTCATGGCATTTTCTCTTTTCATTGCACCCCACAGTAAGGTTATCACCTGCTTTTCTCTGTGCATGCTACTGCTTCATTCATAGTATTTTAAATCGAATTATGGACCTTTGTTCTGAAACTTGGTGCAGACCAGAGCACAAAGGTTTTGCTGGTATCAGTTTGTCTACACAATCACTGTCAGCAGCCTATCCCCTCTGGTTAAACATACTGATCAGTTCTGATGTTTCCAATGCATCAATTTGTCTCCGACAACTTTCTTAGCTAAAATTTGAGCAGCAGGACTGCTGACCTAAAGTGACCCTAAGTTCTTCTTCTTGGAGACCTCCTAGTCAATGAAATTTTGGTAGATGATCACCGACTTGGGGAGATTATAACAGAGTTGCTAAGTTCTCCTTTGTCCTGTGTCCATTGAAAATGTAAGTTGCATCAGTCCACTGAAAAGTATCATATTAATTCAGAAAAGCTTCTGATCACAAATGGGCTAGATTTTATAAACAGGTTTGCCAGCTTCTGGTGGGCAGAGGGTTGCACCAGGTATCTGCTTGGCCACTTTTTTCCCCTTCTGCCCCTAGTAAAAGAGTCCACCTTGAGAGAGGAAGCCAGCACAGGAGATGGGTGCCGCTGGTGGCCCATTGCTGTGTTGCAAATCCCTGTTAATGTCATTTTTTGCCTCCCTGCACCATGGCTTCGTCCCAGCTGAATGCAGTTCTCTGCTATTTATATCACAGTCCTGTCTGAGGCTGGAGAGGGCTGGCTCCACAGCTCAGATGGAAAAGTGCAGCACTGCTGAAGGCAGCAAAGTTGCAGCCATTTACACCACCAAAGGAACCGGTCTTTTGTCTTGTCATCTCTGCAGCCGCAGGGCACGCTGCTCCTTGCTTGCTTAATTGCCAGTTTAATCAAAACCTGACTCGCTGTTTCAAACACCATTTCTCCCACTGAACACCTCAAGCTGTCTCAGCAGCTCTGTGTGTGTGTCCTGTGGACACCAGGAGCAGCTAAAACATATGGCTCTGGTTCAGGGTGCCATGAATCCGAGCACACTGCGGCTGCCCAGGTGCTGTGGCTGTGCAGTGAAGTCCCCATCCCACCCTCCTGGAGAGGTTATCCCAGCATAGCTGGTAGGACAGAGCACACGAGTGCTCATCTGCTCCAGTGCCAAGTCCAACAGCCTGACTTTGTCACCAGATCTCCGGGAGTTTGGGCTTCTGGAACCGTGTTCTGCTTTCATTTTCTAAATACCCTCCAGAATATACAAATTTTCACAAATACAAGTCTACCAGGTAACTTCAGCGCTAGTGACTGTGTGGTTGAGCTCAGGGATCGATTTCCAGAGTCTCTGATCACAGCATTTTCAATTCCATTGAAAATTATAAAACTCACCTTGCATTTTTAAGTGGAAAGAGAGGCTTTAAAGTATAAGTCCTGAAGACTTTGAGGTACAGCGAAGAAAAGCCTAAATCTGTCATATTTATTATTTCTTGTGGGTTTTATTTTCCTTTGATTTAAAAGTCCTAGCATGTAATCTCAGAATTTAGGGGTGCTGCTCCTGACTTGTGCAGGATTGCTTGAGATTGCACATGAAATGTCTTCCCAGCACTGACTTTTGAGGAATGTCATTCCAAACACCTGAAAAATGAGGCTTTTTCACAGGTTCTTTATTTCTTAGCTGTCCTGGGTGCTCTGAACTTGTTCCAGTCATTTGTAACCTTTGTAATCAGCTTGACTGGGGTACCTGGAGACATCCTGCAGCCCTGCTCATCCATCTTATAAAGCAGAAAGTGTAGGTATTTGCCCTCAATTCACAGCTCAGATACTTTGTTGCTCTCACTTTTTTCTTTCTTCTTTTGTTCCCACACCTTAATGAAAATCTTTCAGTGTTTTCTAAACCTCTGCTTATCCTGAGCAGAAAGCCACCTTCGTGTCAAATAACGGGCAGCTTCCAATCTGGCTTCTCATCTTTATGAAACTAATTGGAGATTTTTGTCTGGTGTCAAAGGAAAGCTTTCAGAGGATACTCCCTGACCATAGGGATACAGGATTGGATGCCAAGGTCTCCAACCTGCTGTGAAGGTGTTCTTTTTGTGGATTCATCAGGGTATGGCTCCCTTCACACCCCCCAGGGCTTTTTTCCCACCTCTATTCCTTCCCTCTGTCCATCTTTGCTCCTGTTTGATTTGCCTGGAAATAACAACAGCGTGATTCCTCAAATGCAGTAACTTGAGAAGGAAACCCCATCTCTAATTAGGACATCCCTGGAGGGAGAGCACAATGAGAGCTTGAACTCCTGCACAAAGAAGTCACCTGTGCCAAGGAGCTCTAACACGCTTTGAAATGGCAGAGTGCCACAGGGAGCAGCACAGCCACCTTCCTCTGTGGTGTTTCCCTCCATCCACGGGGCTGTGGAAGGGAGGTGAACTTTTGGCTGAGGCTTCCCAGTATTCAGCTGGCTTGCTTGAGGACTTATGGCTGGATTTAGAAAGCTGAATTTATACTGTTCTGAAGGTGTCACTGCCATGGTGAGGTCACAAGTAGTTCCACACTGGAAATTTTGTGGTTTTATTTCTGCTATTTATTTCTTCTTCTATTTCTTTTCTTTAAGCAGATTATGCTGCATAAGAATCTCTGCAGCAAGTGGGCTTGTTTGTAATGCAAGTTACTGAAAGCAAAATATTCTTTTATCAGATGCTTGTTTACACACAATTCCTGCTGTAGTGGTCACTGAGCCATTCAACCAATGTTACTTGAAACTATCATGTCAGTCAGAGCTGGGATGGCTGATATTAGGGTGCCAACCCAGAAATCATACCTACCTCTGAGTGTTCCCAAAGCCACTGCATGCTGTTAGATATAACCCTACAAAAGAAGAATTAAACAGAGTTGCTCTATCCTTTCTCTGATACAGGTAAAAAAAAAAGCATGTATCCATCCTGGGCTCCTAAACAGTGAGGTGGTTATTACTGGGGCTCAGTGTGAAGCTAATTCTGTAGAAGTCAGAATCCCACATAGGTCAGATACCGAATCAGAAATGTGCATCTTCCTTTTTTGTTTAGGTCACAAGAGGGTGAAGAAAGAGCTTCATGTGATAGAGGCCAGGTTGTCCAGATAATGAAGCTTGAATTTGTCAGTTTTCAGTCAAGAGATCTTCTAAGAAACCTAAATGCAAAGCTAAGGGTTAGCCTGTTAGAAGAAGTTTAGCTCGAAGTGGTGGTCAGGACCAGTATATATGAATATGTAAATTAGTACATGCATTAAAGCAACTAAAGGATTGTAGTCTAAAGGGAAGGAAATACTTCTCTTGCATTGAGATAATGGGTGGTTGTGTTTCAGAGGTGATGGAATGTGTGACTAAGGACAGTTTGAATATTGGCTGCTGTAAAGTACGATAAACTAAAGCTGTCTGTTAAGTTTATAGCAATGTATTTTACTGCAAAGGGCAGGAGCCTGAAGCAGAACAAGCTGAAAGAGTTTTCAGCCGGGCTGAAACACACAACCTTTTGGGTGTACTTTTCAGACTCTCTGGTCTCATTTTCAGTCATGCTGTGTGTTTCCTGTAGTCTTCTGGGGGGGTCTGACAGACTCATCAGAAGCGATGGAGTGTAGCAGCCTCTTCTCCTGCACGTATGCAGCTAGATCCTTGGGATCAGGAAATTTGGCAGTGCCTCAGGACCCGTGTTCCCCAGTGCTGGCAGACAGAGCCATGGCCCAGCAGACCTGTCTGCTGCCCTTGCAGAGGGCAGACATCCAGCATGATTCATACAGGGTGAAGGAGGCTCAGGCGAGAATTAATTTGTATTATTCAAGGAGTACCAATCAGGGTCCTATTGTTCTAGGCAGTGTGCAAACTTATAATCAAAACTGTCATCCAAAGGCCTACAGTAACATCATGGGAACTAAGATCAGAATAATCCTGAGACATGCTTGAAGGGCCTTAAGGAATGTAAGTCCCAAATACAGAATATCTGATGCTAAAAAATTATATTCGACCTTGTATGAAACATCTGGTCTGTAGATGTTTGCTGTGTGAACCTGTGTTCTGGGCACAGTTATTCAGAAGTCTGTAAGCTGTTGCAGTTTCTGACCCATTGCAAACTTCTCGTTCCCTGGCCATGAGGAAATAATTAAGTGTAGAACGGCAGCATGAAGGGAACAGACAGTAAAATCTTCTATGTCATTCCTGACTTTGTGAAGCAATCAAAAGGGACACATTGAAGTTTATAAAGTCCATAGCTGGCTTCAGCAGAAGTAAAATTCATAAGCTACAGACTTCAAATCTCCTTGAATCTATAAACCAGCAATTCTGCTTCACAGGTCTTAAAAATATATATAAATATATATAAAATTTGACACATTGAGTATGGGCTTCCTCAGGTTGGTACAGAGGAAGAATAAACATCAAAATGTTTTGTTACTTAGCTCGAAAAACTGGAGAAAGACCCTGTAAGCGCAACAGCATTCACCAAGTGATTGAACTGTGTTATATGAAAAGGTGAAAAAAGTGCAAAAACAACAAAGCACCAAACCTCCTTTGTAAAGCACTTTTGGGCTGCTTGGCATTGCTTCACTTTAGAGGACTGGAGATTTCTGGAGTTCCCAACTGAGGTGATAGAAAGAGATGCTCTTTCACTGACTGTGACAGGAGCATGCTTAATCTTTGCTATAAAGTGGTAAGAGTGCTCCCAGGATTTGGCCGTCAGAAATGGTATTCAGAATCGTCACTGATGCAGAAAGGTTACAGATATATTCACAGCTAGGGACAAGGTTTAAAAATGCTTTGATTTCATTTTCTTTGGGCTGAGGAAGGGGAAGATGATTCCTAATGATTATTTAAAAAAAAAAAAATGCAGTAAGGCTTTCTTCAGATGGCTGATCCAGCAGTTTGCCTGCTATTGGCATTGGAGATAAACTCAGACCTATAAGCTCAGCTTCTTGTGCTCTTCGTGTCTGCACCCAAACTGTATTGACTCTGTCAGAAAGTCTATATGCAGTTACTATATGTGAATTAGGGAAACTGTTGTGTTCAGATCCTGTATCTGTGTGCCGTGGGGAGATGCAAGAGACTTGTGAGACCTTCCTCTTCCTCTACCAGGTTTCTCCTTCCAGGTAGGTTAATGATGAACAGTGCAGCAAAAATAGATGATCTCCCCTCTTCTCCCCCTTTCCCTGACATTGAACTGAAAACATGGATTCTTTAGGAGCCTTTTGATTGAGAGAGAAAACATGAAAACAGAGAGGAAGTCTGTCAGAGTTGGATCAATTTGCCCAAACAGCTCAGTTTTTCAGCTGACAGCATTTTAGCACTCAGAGGGGAGTTGTCAAAATCTCTCTACAGGCAGTCATGTCCTTCATGCTGAGAAATACCTTATATTATCTCAAAAGATAAGAAAGAAAAAAAAAAGGAAAGTACAAGATGGCTTAGATTCCTGTTCTTTTAGGTCACAGAGAAAATACCCACTCTTGTTTCATTTCTTCATCAAATCATGTCGTGTCAATCTGGTTTGCTGCTTGATCACTCACTTTGAGATGGAGTCTGTCCCCTCTTGCAGTGTCCCGCTGCAGCACAGCTGAGGCTTGGCAGGAGTGCAGAGCCAGGCAGGCAGCACTGCCTCTCTCAGGGCTCCTGGTGCAGATCAGAAGAAGTGATTAATGCAATTAGGGTGCACTGACCCACTCGGAAAACAGATTGCTCATCTCTTTGCACTACCTTAATGAAAGCAGTTGATAAAAATACCTGTAATGAAGAAGATGCTTTAATGCTTTATTGTCTGACAGCCCTTTCTGGGATGCAGTCGCAGTCGGGAATAGTCACAGAAACCCATGGGAGATAAGATTTAAGGTTTGCAGGGTGTATTGGCCAGATAGCATTGGAAGATGGAGCTGATTAAGCTGGACAGGAGGATGCAGGTTGGGAGGCAGGGAATCAGGCCTGTGCTGAGATGGGGCTCACAGCAGAAGTGCAGGCGACACCGGGGAGGTACAGTGTGGGAATGGAGATCGTGCTACACATGCAGAGATAAAAAGGTTGGAAAATAAAGACAAAATTGGAGGGGACATCTGCTATAGGCTATCACAAATGGAGGCAGGCGAGAGTGACAAATTCTTGGACCACATCACACAGTATCTGAAACCAGGAGACACTTCAATTACCGTCTCCAGGCTGGTGACTCACAGATCTACCTGTCTGCTCTGGACGTGTCTCCTACCTCATAATCCAGCATCTCGGCTGATTTCTCTGACAACACCCCCCCGGATGCTTTGCCACTGAAATTTAAGCTCAGCATGGCAAGAGCTACTGCCTGATTTCTTCTTCTCCCCCACTGCTCCCCTTTCTGCATGAACAAGAGTGGCATAAGTAAAAGAATGACAGGGCTGTGTCCCAAGCTCTGCCTGTGAGTTGTGTGCTGTAACGCATTTGGCTTTCATTAAACCCCTTGACCTGGAGTTGCTCTCTAAATTATGCTGGCAGGTGAATTTAAAGCTGTCTGAAAGGCAGTGAATGAAGGCTGCAATTGGTGGGAGTCTCCCTGGGGCAAGGAGAGAGTCTGGTGTGGGGGTGGAGGGGTTGTCCAGATACAATGCCACTACTGTTCCCAGGTGTGGCTTTATGCTAAGGTTAAACTGATAGCTGTCCCCATCCCACCCCTGGCTCTTTTATTATTGCCCTTTTACTTCAGATCTGGTACTGCTGCTGCAGCAGCCTGAATTGGTTCTGCTGATTGAGCCAGTGGAAAACGAGTAATTATTGTTTTCAGTGGGGCATTTTCCATCAGATCAGCCCTGTGCTTGCATTAATTGCCAGATCTGCTCCAAGAGAGGGGATGGGAATGCCTGGCCATGTCACAGGGGAGAGGAGACTGCCGTGAAATGGTTCAGCTCTAACACGAGGCTGCAGCCTTGGTTAAGAGCTGCATCCAGCTAAAATAGATGGGGGAGAAAAGAAATACTCAGCAGTATTCCTTACCCCCAAAGAAAGGGAAAACTAAACCAAAACTTTCTGATGATGAGACCTGCTGTTCAGCAGCTGATAGTTGTGAGGTGGACAGCCCCAAGGAGATACATTTCAAAGCAATATAAGGAATCATTTCACCTCTGCAGGAGATAAACTGCATGGCTTTTGCTGGGTTTTCCCCAAACTTCTCTATCCCAAGTCTTTTGAGGCACACCTAAGGCAGAACAGGGTGGGCTTGACCCTCTAAGAAGGTTGAAAACATCTGGTTTGACTTTTGGGACAAGAGCAGAATGAGGACAGCAGGAGCTGGCACAGAGCTCTTTGTATCATATTCAGTCTCTGATAGGTGGCCAAAAATATCTCTGGGTTTTGCCGTATTCACCATTGCTAAACCCACTCTGCGTGGTTTGTGATTAATATTTGTCACCTGCTCCAGGGCTCTGAGGATTGCATTGCTCCAAATCCCTGTTTCCTCTGCACCAAAATCCTTCTCCTCCTCTCCCATGTTTTTCAGTACAGGTGACAGATAAATCATATTTCATAGCACAGCAAGCACATGTGGGAGGGAGGGAAAAACTCAACGTGTCGTGTTTCTTTAGCCTGCTGGGCAAGCCTTTGGGGAGACAAGCCCAAAAAATGTGCAGCCCTGGAGGTCAGGTCCCTGCTTTGAGCACTGGGGAAAGCCAGGCCTGGATGCAGCCTTCCTGCATGTGCTGCCATATGGTTTAATTATCATGGCATATGTGAAATATTTCTGAGGTTTTTTAGTTCTTCTTCCTTCCCAGCCTTTATACCAGGCTCTTGTACCAGTGTATGTAGATTTTGGGATGTGCACTGCAGGATGCAGAGCATCACTGGAGCCAAGGTGCTGCTAAATCAAATGTTTTAAATCCTTAACAGAAAGATGAGGTTCATCTAAAAATACAAATTACGATGATTGCACATCAAAACGTGGAATCTTGGTGTGACTTGAAGAAGCTCATTCACCTCTGACTTCAGCTAGATCATGAATTTCTGAGTTCTAAATACTCCTTGGAAAATACACATCTGCCACTAGTGAAAAGCTTCCAGTTGTTTTACCTGCTATAGTACTCAGTTTTTAACCCATTCCCTTGGCATTATTTTTGGCCTTATTTTCTCCTGTACCTCAAACCTTGGTCCTCTCAGGTGTTGGCTGTCACATGAGGGACAGCTTGGTCATCAAAAAGGGTCATTTTGATTTCCTTCCCCTCATGGTTAGGGCTGTTTGATGTGACAGTTTAAAACCAGGAATTGTTTTTCCTCAGAAAAGTCTAGGCCAACCTCTGCTCGCGCAGGCGTGCTGCCAAATGCTGCTTTTGGATTTGCATTTACTCTAAAACACGAGGTGGCAGGGACTTAGCTAAACATTTCCCCAGTTCACCTCCTTCCCCACATTCTTCACTGAACTTCCTTCCTTGCATTTGGCAGCTGCCTTGACTGAGCCTGAGGTTTGCTTTGGTACTGGGGAACTCGTCCGTAGCCCATTGGGGCTGCTGGTGTTGGTACCCTCTGTTTTCAGCAGGCAGATGTGACAGGAGCCGGCCGTCCCTCATGGAAGCCACACTGCGGGTACCCTGCTTCTTCCTGCTTCAGGGCTTGTGCTAGTCCCTGTATGAAATACAAGAGGCAAAACGGCAAGGGAGCAGAGGTAATGTAGTCAGAGGGTTCCTGTTGGAAAAGAGGGTTTTCTTGTATTCAGAAGCATCCACAGCTTGGAGGGAAGGACAGGGAAATGACCGTGGGAGCGAGGGAAGAAGAGGGAGCGCGTGAGTTGCTGCTACCCTAAGGAGTTAAAAGGGCACTGAGAGATGAAAGAGAGATGTACAGATGAAAGAGAGAGACTCCATAAAAGGCCATGAATAAATGAAGCAGTGGACAGAATCTGTGCTAACACCGAGGAAGAGAATGGCTTTATAAAAGCTTTATTTAAAAAGAAAGCTTTTAATGCAAAATGGAAAAGGGTGGGCAGTGAGGGAATGGTGTTTTGTAAAGATAGTCATTGATGAAAGGCAGAAAAAAAGGCTGCCAGGAGAAGTCTGAATATATGCAGAGTAATAGGTCTGAATTAAATTTGTTTAATGGCATGTCAAAAGAGTTTGTTAACAAGCCCACCAGCTTTTTAATTTCTCTTTTCTTATGTTTTTATATATGCCTACATACTATGGGATTCAAAAAGACTCACAAGGGGAGAAAAAAGGACAAGAAAAAAAATTAACTGGTTTTTGAAAATTAAAGAGGATGAAAGTGATGATCCTAGAAGCTGCACACCGACAAAGTGAATGTGGTCTTTTGCTAGAAAATAAATTGGATTTTTTAAAAAATCCTGTTAACATTTACAGAATTACATAAATGTGCCCAAAAAGTAATGTTGTATTTTATAGAGCAGATCATCACAGACAAACTGGGCTGCTTTTAAAAATTATTTTTTTTCAGTTACATGGGAAAAAAAAAAGAAGCCACAGCATGTAAAGAATATTTTATCTGTAGAGATATTAGTAAAATAGTCATTATGTTTTCCAAGAACTTTCCTCAGAATATGTATTTTGCATACCTAGTATGTGTCCATCCTACTGTTAATAAAAAGAAAAAAGTGAAAGTATTTAAAGAACTGAAATCAAAGGCTCAGGAATGGATGTGTGATTTCATGGGTATTCACTAATTAATGACCCAAGCAAATGGACTAACAGATGAGGGATTAAATCCATGGAGGTGCCTGCATTCAGAGGTGCAGACAAGAAGAGGTGTAGGAGAGTACCTGGGAATGCGGGTCATCAGAGATACCAGCATGAAATTAAATTAAATCCTCTACATGAAATGCTGACTAGGTTGTCTAAAAAGGATCTTGGGAGCTGGTGAACCTGTGGAAGACAAAAGAATGCTAAAAGAGGCTGGAAAAATGGGTGGAAATCTGAGTAATCTGACATGACAGCCAAAAAAAAAAAAAAATGCGTTGCAGTGATCGCCTCTGGATAAGGACAGCAAAGAAAGGAGAGTCTCATCCCTTGAGAACAAAGAGTCTGAAGCATGTTTGTTTAAAAAAAAATATATCTCCTGGTGGCTTCTCACTGCTGCTGCTGGATCAGAGTCAGGTGTGGGGCAGAACCTCAATTCAGGTGCAGGACTGTCCATAGCCACCATGGGCACTGAGCAAAGGAGCAGCTGGGAAAAGGGAGAGCCATCCATTCAGGTCACTGTGGTTATCTTCATGGCATCACCAGGACTTCAGGAGACAAGTCATCAAATGTTCTAAAAAACCTTATTTTTAGCCTGGTAAATCTTGGTGGTTTTTTTTTTTTTCCTTTGCTTTTGGGGGCTTGAATCTTTCAGTCTTCTGGTTTTTATTCAGGTTTTCTCCATAGTGCACTGGAAAATCTCGGGTAGAAAATGAACAGGGGCAAGACAGAAAAATTTCCCATGTGCACATATGACGATAAGCATTATGCTCTAGAAAATTCAAATATCACCAGAACTGGAAATTTGGCCTAGGATCAGGAGGAAGGCCTGCCCTCTAAGGTGCTGCAAACAGTAGGTATGCTTCCAAAAATGATCAGGAGGAAGTGGTTTTAAATAGATACACAGATGATACTTCTTTGTTGCTACTTTTCTTGGTTAGTCCATGCATTTGCAGATTTTTTTCTGTAGTTTTATATCATTGCATCTGTAGGTGATAAAATCACTTAGGGGCAGATTTTTGAAGATGTGTGGATGTTTATTTTCTGTCTATGAGCATCCCCTTTTTAAAAAAAAATAAAAAAAGTAAAAAAAAAATCCCTTAGGCCAAGCTATTATGTTTCCTTCAGTCTTCCCAAAACATTATCTTTGTTCTTCTAAATTATTGGCTTTTTAAAATGCATTGTATCCCTCATATGTCAGACCTGGAAATAATGGCCAGTCAAGCACTTTTTGTAATTTGCAAACATCTTTCTCATTTCCTCTACTTGAGGAAGGCATGTCACCAGATAGACTTTCAAGGTCATATCCATATTGTTGCTCCCAAAATTGTTTCTGCCAAACATGGGGTTTGTTTTTTTCACATTGTCACAGCCCATGAAGGTGGCCTGGCTGCTGTGAAGACTGCTAGTCTGTGGCCACACCTGCTCTTTGCCCTGTCTCACCTGATAAGGTGTTGATATTCAGGCAGTGCTGGCCAGACCTGCATCCCTGTGTTGTGATGCAAGAAAAGCAGGTCAGGGATGATCCACAGCTGTCTTCCAGCATCAGCCCTCACAGGGAGCCATAGGCACAGGCCTCTCCAGGCAAGAGGGATAAAGGAAATGGAACACAACCTGAGCTGGTGGGTACAGAATTGGCAACTTGATCAAATATTACTTTGATGATTACATTTGATTGCTGTTTACTTTTTTACCGGGGAGCTGGCTGCAGAAAGAGCAGATGGGTATAGGCAGGGTGGGACTGGGAGAAAGCCATGCAAGCTGTTTCAATACAAGGCACATATCCCCATCAGCAACAGAGACATTTTGACCTTTGCTATTTTGTCAGAAGTCTTCTTTCTTTTTCCTTTACCACTGTCAGCTCAGTCTCAATGTGCAGAAAAAACAGCTGAAGGATTGGAGAGACAGGTGTGGAGTGTTGGAATGTTTCTGCCTTTTATTTATTTTTTTTTAAGGCTCTCATGTCCATCTTTTAAAGTGCTTTTCTACAGCAGCTTGAACTGAAGAGAGGGAGATAGGAGTCCCTCATTCCTAGGGCTGGGGCTTGCAGTAAGCATCTGAAACTGCAAAACTCACTCCACAGGGACTGGGAGTTGCCTCACTTGGGAAAACCCGTTCTATCAGTCTTTGAGATCAACTTGAGCTGTACCTGTGATACCACTCTCAAAACCTTTCAGAAGTCCATTGGGTAAAATTTTGGTTTTTGACTGAGTGAGTAGCAGCACTTTTAATGCTGTTAAAGCCAAGAAGACCACGTGCTTGTGTACCAGTTCCATTGCTTCAGACACCTCCCCTTGCCTCTCTTCCCTCAACTAACTCAGAGGTCACCACTGGCAATAATACTAAAACCAAAGCAGAAATATGATTCTATTGAATAAAAAGATTTATAAGGTAACAGTGGAGAGCCTTCTTTTTCTCCAGTGTGAACACTCTGATGAGTCTGAAGAACAAGTGAGCTGGCATTCATGCACAGAAAATGAATCACAAGAATTGTTTGCCTGGCGTTTTTTGGAGAAGGAATATTAAAATGCAAAGTTTGATTTATTAGCACTGTGAGAAGTGTGCAGCCTAACAGAAGTCTGCTTTTTTATTAGTAGTACATAGCAGTCAGTAGTAGTAGTAGTAACAGAAGTTTGGGGTTTTTTTTCTTTTTGGAAGTACTATGTTTAGCTTCAGCAGCAAATAGATAAAAGCTTTCTGCAACTTGTTTCATTTATCACTAGAGAGCATTTGATGCTACTGCTTCCTCCATACAAAGTAAAAGCCTTAATAAAGCAATAATAAGCTTCCATAGTTATTACTGAATTGTAATGAATGTCTAAACAAACTCACAGATGTTTTTTAGTCTTTCATATAATGTGGGTGTATCTTCTTTACTCCAGCCTAGTTCTTTAACCCTCCAGAATCATTCATTTTTTTGGTTTGCTCCCAGGAAGTCCAGGTGTTTAAAAAAAATAACCAAACAAAAAACCCACAAAAACAAACAAACAAAAAACCCTGTGTCAACAGTGTGCCCAGAGCAAGTCCAGCAACTAGCCATAATGATGATAAAGGGATTGAAGCATCTCTTTGTGGGGACGGGCTGAAAAGCTGTGAGTATCCAGCCTGGACCAGATCATCCAAGGGATCTTACTGGTGTGTCTAAGTACATGATGACAGGGAATAAATAAGATGGAGCCAGGCTTTTCTTACAGGCAGATAGTGGAAAAGCTTTTATATTTTATTTTTTTTTTCCTATGAGGGTGGCAAAGCACTGGTGCAGATTGCCCAGAGAGATTGTGGAGTCTCCATTCTTAGAGATATTGGAAATCAGACTGGACACTCGCTGTGGGCTCTTGCTGCCCTTGAGCTGGGTTAGGTGATTTCCAGAGTTTCCTGCCAAGCTCAGCTATTTTACATTTCAGTGGTATCTTTGATGCAGCAAATGGGGAGACTGTTCTGTGGTTATAAGGGCACTGATCATCCTGCACACTGAGCAGCTCGGAGTGAGAGCAGACCGTCTGCTTGTTTCTGCTGCAGAACTGAGCAGCTATTAAATGATGGCTTTTGCTCACTAATGACATCAAATGGGTTTTTAACATGTAAATGAAAAGAGGAAAGCAGAGTCACTTGTTATTTGCTATGGGTTCGCCTAAAGCAGATTTCCCATGTTAAAGCACTTAAAAGCAAATACAGAATTTATGATGTGTCGGTAGATTTTAAACCTGAATTACGTCCAGTTGTTGTAATGGCTAATAATGCAAATTATCTGAGTCATCCTCAGTGTAAAGCAGTAAATATAACCTGCACATTCAGATACACTTCCTTTTTTTTTTTTTTTTTTCTCTCCCATTTCTCATTAATATTTTATCTCCCTGAAGAGATGTTTTCAACATATTATGTGCACCAGCATACTGTGCTTGTGGTATTCCTGGATGTCATTACAAAGAAGCCTGAAGACTGTACTGCTGCTCCTCTGCCTGTGACGCTAGGTTGGAAATTGCTTGGAGCAACAACAGCAAGTGTCAACAGGGAGCTGTATTAATTATTTGGAATGTGTCTCTTAAGAGGAATCAACTGCTTTTATTGCAGAACGAATATTACTTGAAATGGGAAGGTTACTCTAACTGTTATCATAATCTGTGTGTCATTAACTTTCCATGTTTAGAAGAAGAGATTAACAACCCTGTAAATTGGTACAGTAAATAGATGAATTATAAAAAAAATGGTTTTATTATAAATAGAAGTTTCTTGATATAGTTATCTCCAAATTGCTGGAGAAGGATTGAGTCTTTAGCAACTGAGAAACTGCATGATGGTGTTGGGAACCAAAAAATCTCTCACTCATGTGAAAGCAATGCTGAGCTCTGAAAAATGATGTGTCTCCTGCAGGTGGGATAAACAGGTGGGATTGTGCTTCATACCATGCTTCCTTCAGAAATGGCTGTGACATAGGAATGCTTTTTTCCCTCTTAAAGTGAGATTGACAGATTGAATGGGTTTGTGTGAAATTGGGTTCTCTTCCATAGCATATGTACAGAGAGAGAACAGGTTTCAAGAGAACATGGTGTAAAGTATACGTAGTTGTGGTAAAGCAGGTGTAACTAAAGTTCACCACAGTACCCTCCAAGCGTCTGCAAGGAGAGAGATGGCAGTGGTTTCAGCTTGTTGCCAGGAGCCTCCACAAAATGGAAGTTCATTGTGAAAAACACACAGAACAAATACTTGTGAACCTGTTTTTAATCCAAATGCTGTGTATTTGACTTTAGCCCTGATAGATCTCTAGGAAACAGCGGAACTAAACCACTTATTTGTCCACAGGGCAGGCTCACCATGGGCAGGTTTCCTACATTGCCCCACCGATCCACCTGGATTCGGATCTGGAGAGACCGCCATCCAAGGGTGAGTCCGTGGGACAGTCTCCATTCACTTGCATTCCAAACCAGCCACAGGCTTGGGTGGACATCACTCACTTGTTCACTGAGCCTCCATGGCCAAGCTGTCACCCTCCATCCAAGGACAGTCTGGGGAGCAAATTAATTCCAGCAGGAGAGACGTGCGTGAGATGCCCATGTCCCACGTGTCCCATTACATAGCTTTGAACATCCCATCACTTCACGGGGTGGTTTGCTCTCCCCACTAGTTGACTCCTGCAGGGACAGGTACACCTTAGGTCCTGCCCTCTGTCTTGCACCTTTCTTTCCTAATGGCAGTGCAAAGGCACAGGGAGCTGATGGCAGAATGCAAAAGGGCAGATTTCAACTGCCCCTCAGGTGGGTAAAGGTTGCAGAATGGGTTGTACAGTGGTTCAAGCCTGGATTCAGTCCTCACTGCTGTTGCTTGAGGGTTTTTTCTCTAGACTTGGTGAGGAGATGTTCATTATAGAGGATGATTCAAATTTTAGGTGGGCTGATTGCCCTTGGGAGCGATGCTAGTAGTCAGTATGTACAGAATAAGTTCAGAATAGCCCTGCTAAGACAGGTGCCTGTCTTGAATGGTGCAAATAAAGCAACATAAATGTGAGTCCTTGATTTCTCTGCCCCATTTGGAGGATCACACTTGCTGATCCCCCAGTGTTTGCCCCTGAGGTCTGGGGAAATGAGCATGCATATGTGGTGGTACGGACTTCTTACACCTCTCTTTGCCCCTTTTGGTTAGGCTGGTCAATATTCAGGTATGACATTGAAGTAAATAGCTTGTTCTTCTTGGAATAGATAATAGCAAAGTAAAAATCATACAGGAATATGAAGGGATGTTTCTTGGTATTTCTTGGTCAACTCTGCAAGTGTATATGGACATCAAACCCAGGGAATGTTGTGGGATAAGAGAAGGGGAGGAAGAGAACAGCCAAAGTGTGCATGGAGATACTCTATTCCTTAGGTTCAGGGATTTTTTCCCGCTCTTCAAAGGTGCTACAGGGGCAGAAAGAGTACCAAATTGACCTGTGTGGTGATGGTCACCATTCTGCCACAACACTGTAAGGCTCTTGCTGTGTGTTTGTGCCTGCACGTGTTTCTCTAACTATTCTTAATTGAAAAATACAAGGTGGAACCATGTGCTGAGTGGTGTGAGGATGCCAGATTCACAGTCCTCTCTCCAAATCTGATCTTGCCATGAGTCAGGCTGGTTGAGTACAATCTCCTGCCAGTCCACAACCTCCATTCAGCTTTAAGTGAACTACCCTGGGATTTGGCATGTGCATTTGAGATTGTCAGCTTCTTCTCAGTCATTTGAAAACTTCCAGTTCTGTGGTAAAATTTACTACCTGGCTTTTATAGCAGAGCACTCTAGTGAGGCAGAGATGGTTATGACTTGCAGGACCTTCAGTCATTGTGGTGATGAATCAGAGCTTACTTAGAATAGGTCAGTGTAAATCCTTGCCTTGGCATCTGAACAGACTGTAGAAGATTGAAGGAAGCAGCAGAGAGAGAACCTGTGTCTTGCTTTCTCCAAGCTGAAAGAGCTAAAGACTAACAAAAACTCTTCAGTGATCTGCCGTTCACAAGGGCAGAGCCACCTCAGCAAGATAAATGGCAGTGCCACCAGAGCAGGGCAAAGTGGGTCAGGCAGAACAGTTGCAGTGCTTGCAGGGAGGGTAAAATAGAGTTTATCCAACGTGAACTGCTACACTGACAGCTTTCACCAGGGCCTCCACCCCCCTAGTTGAGAGATCTTAAAGAAGAAGCTGCTCATGGTGGAAGGACTCATACTACTGCTGCTGTGTACTGGTAAGAGGACTTGAATACTCTTGTGCAACTTAATAGGAGAGGGACAGAGAGAAAGCCAGCTCTGGAGGCATCAATCTATTAGCTGGTGACTAGGGACTGTTAAAAATGTAGTAATTGATACTGTCTCCTGGGGAAGAGCAAGGCTTTCCTCTGGCCCTGGGATGTGAGATATGTAGCTCTGTCACTTCCAGTCTCAGCATCCAAAATCCATTAGAGTATTGTAATTTATTTTTTTTCCCCTTAAGTATATTAGGGTTAAGATTCCTTTTTGTTTGTCTACTTTTTCTGACACCTTAGGACATGCTTGGGTCATGTTCCAAGCTTCATCCCATAACCACAAGAGCTGTATTAAAGGAGTCAAAAGCACCTGTCCTTAAGCTTGTGTTCATCCACATTTCCTGTAGCTGGATCTCTAAAACCAGAGCAGCATTATGACAGTCAGTGTAAACCACTAATGCTTCTGGCTATTCCTTCAATGCTCTTCATTTCCCCTCATGCTTTCCCTTGCACTAAGCTGAACACCAGGTGCAGGCCAGCCTTGCACTTAGAGTGGCAAAAAGAAGCAGCCACCATACAGTTTTAATTGTAATAAATGGAAACAGAACTGGGGTATGCTTAAAGCTGGGATGCTTTAAGAGAAACGTATTTCCTTCCTGTGTTATCAAGAAAAGATACAGCTTTAGTGCTCCTGTGGGTCTAAGCAGTTGCAATTCTCAGCTGACAGATTTATTTGTAACTGCCTCTTCCTTCTCCTTTTTAAAAATTTTATCACTGGTGACATTTACACACATTGTTTATGCATGCAGGGGATTTTTACCTGCCTTTCAGAGTCCTGACGCTAGTGGTGAATAGAGTATAAACTGCAGTAGTTTACTAGTGCATTAGTGTCAGTGTGCATTACAGGGTAATTACTCTGAGCCACTGCTCTGTGCAGCCACCCAGTAATGACACTGTACATCACTGAATAGAAATGAAGCCTTGAATCAGCATTTTTCATCAAGACACTTCTCAGTCCCCACCCGCTTTTTAATTTGAGGCTGTTGTAAAATTAGTTCCGTATATGAAGCACTGTTAACTACTATTTTTACACCTCATTTCAATCCAGCAATTTGGATGTGACTACATTATTTTTATGCAAGTGTTTACACCTTCTTTGTACAGAATAAGTCCAGGCATAGCTGAGGTTGTGAGATCATAGACTGAAGGTTAAACCTGTGTTTAAAAATGGGTCACTGACAATAGCAAGGAGTTTCACAGATGAGAGTGACACTGATACTCTGGCTTAGAAAGGGATTTAATAGAACTATCATATATAGCAATAAATGAAATTAAATGTTTATATTCAAATTCTGCCAGGTACTAAAACACAGTAAAGAAGTGAATTAAAGACACCAAATATGTGCACTGAAACTATTTATAAAGTTGTGTAGAAGCAGATTTTATCATATATGTGGAATCATATTAAACTTGAAACGTATGCCTGGCGTTTAAAGCTAGACAGCCTGAGAAACTCTCCTGCCCTGTTGAGCTGATGTTTTGTAAAGGTTTCCTTCTAAGTTGAAGTCCAGAGGGTAGTCATCTTGGAGACTGAGATGCTTGAAGTCAGTACATTTCCTAAGGATTAACTGATAAGCTAAACTCTGTACTGGTCCACAGTTCAAGAAATAAATAGCAAATAAAGGAGGCACAGGAAGTGCTAACCCTTCTGTGCAGATTTCTCTAACCAGGGAGGTGGTTATGGCACCGTGTTAAGGCACTGTGGGAGGTTTTCCTGTAAACCTCAGTTATCAGATTCATATTCCATAAACACAGAATCTGGCCCTAGTCCTTAGGACATCAGGGAGACATAGGTTTTGCTGGCTTTGCACCTTTCTTTTCCATCTTAGTGGAAGACGAGCCTTTGTGCTTTCTTTCTTCAAAACCTGGATCATTCTGCCATTCTTTTCCCCTCCTTTGCATCTGCACTTTCTGTGGGAGAACTTTTCCTGAACAGCAGAACACAGTGAAATCTTAAAACAAAAAAATAGAGTAGGCTTTTTGTAAGTATGCATTCTGGGTCTTATTTATTTTTTCCCTCCCAAAGGTCCTGAGAGGGTCGATGGCTTTGCAGATGATGTAGGAGGATCTGACAGCTGGGCTTATTGCACAGCCCCAGTTCTCCTTCCCAGGTCCAGAGAAAGGGGAGTGCTGGGCAGCGAGGCCCAGTGGCACTCCTTGCCTTAATTCAAGCTGACACGTGGGGTCATGTATCCCATGCTCACCCTGAGACACCAGCTTGCCTGCCTCTCCCTCCCTAGGTCCAGCACTATCAGAGAGGTGCTGTTCAGGACTCCCTGCTGCAAGCCATCAGTGGCCAGGCACCTTCTGTTTCCAGGCTTTTTCATTTTCTGCTGGAGTCCCCCTGGGGAAGGCATTCTCTCAGCTCAGGGGTCCTTTACGGTGTCCCTCTGCTGCTCTCAGAGGTCCTGCTTCTACTGAACCTGCTCCTTCTGAGTTAGCTATATATTTACAGCTTCTTAAGGCAGTATTATTTTCCTCACATTATTCAGGTGGAAGAGTCCAGGGGAGAGGCTAATTTGATGCCTTTAAGCCAAGAAAGAATCATGCAGTGAATGCTGTTTGGAGTCTGCTATGCTCAGGACCCACATTCCCTTTTCCCTATGCAATTCTGAGATGCCATGCTGCGTCCTGCTCTTTCTTGGTCATGTACTTTGGTTTTGCTCAGCCTTTTTTCAAGGATGACATCTCTCAGGGCTCCCCCTTTGTGGCTGCCCTAAGGCCACTAGAGCATCCCCCTCACTCCAGCATGGGGTGAGTGCTCATTGCAGCAAGCCAGCACCATTCTGTTATCCCAGGTGGCTTTTAGGAAAGCAGTGTGTAAGAGGCATGCAGGTAACTGGTGTTGCCCCAGCTGTGTGGAAGGGAGGTGACTGTCACCTGACCTGCACCAGCAGTGGAAAATTTTGGAAATGACTATAAGCCTCATGTGTACTGTGAATTTGCAGTTGCCTTGTTTCAAACTCTCTTCTTGAATCTGTCTACAGGGATTTGTTTGTTGTGTTCCTTTGCTGTTTGTTTGTTTTTCATTTGAGTTCTGTTTTGTTGCTTGTTTTTTTCCCCTTGTGACAGGCAGCCTCATTCGAGGCTGGATATCCATATTCAAACAGGCCAACGTTGCAAGGGGGTGGGTTTTGGCAGGGTAGTAGATGTGGATGCAGGAATCTATTGCCAGATACAGAGCTTGTTTGGGTCCTGAAAATGGTGGAGGGATGGATGAGTTCTGATAGAATACTTTTCTTGGTTTTGTGCAGAGGTCTCAGAAAATACCCCACTGTGGCTTGGGTCTGTACTGAAATGTCCACCTCTCTGGACTACAGTGATGTTCCTAGGGCAGGCAGCTGCTTTGAACATGGGCCATGCTCCGTAATTACTAATTTCTCGTTAGGTATCAGGGGTGGGGCTAATGAGTGTCACAGCCAGAGCAGGCAGAGCTCCTGGAAATCTTGCAGCCAGCCTGTAGTCCTCCTGCTTGCTTGTTGACATCAGTGAGGTCCTGCCTTACATCCTGTAAGCATGTAGCTCTCCCCAGTCAGAAAGAGTTAATTGCACGCTGCTCACCGTTTTGGTTTTCACTGTGGTGCTGAACTGTTGCTCTGATTTCTCCAGAATGTGTGTTTTCACCGCAGAGGAGCACCTTGGGGCATTGCTGTTTATTTATAAGATAACAGCGTTTGCTCTAGCAGAAAGCTGGAGCTAACAAAGTCTCTCAAGGAGGAGTGCCAACTCCTGTGTGCTGGTGGAAACTGTTCAAAGTGTTTACACTTGAAAATATTTAAGGATTTTGGGGAAGGGAGGAAGAACAGTCTGAGCGATATTTAACGCCTTTTCCATTATTCTTAGTCATCTGAAACAAAGTTTTAAAAGGGCACTTTTTAAGAAGCTTTTTTTTTACCAGCTAGCTGCTGCCTTGTAAAGAAGTTTTGCTATGGAGATCAGCCTGAACTGTGATTTAAAGATGCCTTGAAATGCTACTCCTTGTAGGCCGTTTGAAGCCACCGTATGACCTGATAAGCTCCAAATGGACATGGACATGCACCCAGGAGATTCTTTTGACAGTGGCTTTCATTTTCCGCTGCACTGAGTTTTGCCACTTGCCATCGGTGGTGGAAGTTTTCACCCACCTGACAGTGGCAACAGCTGGAAAGTAGAGTCAGCTATGGTGGTGCACCCTCAAGCATCACTAATCTAAAGTGAATGTCCTATTACCAGCTCAGAAAAAAAGCTGTTGAACCAGTTCAATGTGAAAAAAAAGACTGTAGTGCTGCATACAGCATCAGACCCTTTCTCAAACTTTTTTTTTTTTTCCTTTTCTGCCAGACTAATTTTTGGCTACACTTCTCTTCCTGAAATATTTATAGGGCAAATAGCTGTTTTAAATGAGCAGATGGGGGAGACATAAGACAAGCTGTTAAATTAATAAACATGTGTGGTGCTTTATCAGTAAGGGAGCCCATTTTGGCATTTCTTCTGGATGATTTGTATGGCCTATCACCATTGCACCTGGTGCAGGGACAAGAAATGGGCACTTAATAACCAAACAATGTGCAAACTCCTTCCATTATAACTTCATTATGTCAGATATAATCGTCTGTAACTAGATGTCAAATATATAATTTATGTCCAGCTCCCCTGTGGAATAGTGGGCATATGAATGAATGGCCCCATTAATGGGAAGGAGCTTTTACTGTAACTTTCCCCCTCCTGGTACGTGGTCCATTTTGTCATCTGGTATTAATTCTGAATCATTTCAGGGCTGCAGAAAAATGCCTGTTATATTTATATTTGTGTAATGGGAGAAGATGGCAAATAAATCATATGAGAGATCAAATTTCAGGTTCGCTGATTTCCTAAGCCATATGCCTTTGTGAAAGAGACTAGGATTGGTCTACAGTGCTTTGATTGAGAGGCATAAGTGGCCTTCATTTTACACATCCAGAGATGTTAGAAAGGCTGATGATGTGAGGTAGCACTTCCTGTGGGAGCCCTCTGCCACAAGGAGCTTAGCCCCTGGAAAGCCAGGAATTGCCACTGCAGCTGTGCTGCTGGCATCCTTTGCTGTGTGTTGTGTCATCTCTCACACTGTGTCACCTGGGGTCTGTCTAGAGAGGGGCTCCATGACATAACTGAAGAGTGTCATCATCACCTGGAAGCATGGAGGATGTGAAAACCCTGTTTTTCTAGAGGATTCCTCTGGAAACATATGGGTGTGTTGGTGTGGGACATAGGATCCCAGTTGTTCAGTGGAGGGCTTGTGTACATTCACAAATAGGTACAAATTCAAAGGATCAGATTGGCAAAACTGCCTTTTATACATTTCTATTATTAAAGTTACAATATGTAATACTGTTGTAATGTGTTATAGTGTATAATTATCAGGGGTCTGAAGCACCTCTCCTATGAAAGCAAGGCCGAGAGTTGGTGGTGTTCAGCAAGGAGAAGAGAAGGCCCCCAGGAGATCTTCCAGCACCTTCAGGGAGTCTACAGGAAACATAAGGACAAACATTTTAGCAGGTCTTGTTACAGTAGGACTAGGGATAATGGCTTTAAACTGAAAGAGATACTAGAAACAAATTCTTTACTTGTGAGTGTGGTGAGGCCCTGGCCCAGGCTGCCCAGAGAAGCTGTGGATGCCCCATCCCTGGAGCTCTTCGAGGCCAGGCTGGCTGGGGCTCTCAGCAGCCTGGTCTAGTGGAAGGTGTCCCTGCCCATGGCAGGAGGGTTGGAACCAGGTGGTCCTTAAGGTCCCTTCCAACCCTGACTATTCTATGAGTGTGTGATTTTCTGTTGCTGTTATTTTTTCACTATGTATATGATGTATTCACAAAAAGAAAATCACCCTTACAAAAGAAATGTTAAAAATAATCTAATTAATGACAAGTTAGGTACAGCGACTTCTAAAGACCTGAGCTATCCAGTGGTGTAGTCTGTCTGTCTTGCACTAAAATGTAGAAATATAGTTTACCATGTTCTTGTAGAAGTTTATCAGCAGTGCTGTAGAAAGGCAAGCAGATGATTTCCCATACAAGCAAATCATGTTAGGCTCAGACATACTACTTTTGACAGCATTGACTCAAAGAGTTTTGTGTTTACTGATGGCTCTTCAGCTGTGAAGTGGGATTTTCTGTAGGTAAGCAAGTTTTTTTTTTTTACAGCACTTGGCTTCTGGAATCATCTTTGTCTGAATCAGATAATGTTGGAATGAAAGGTTTCCACCAGAGACAGTGATCTGATGCTTTATAGAATGTCTGGATTTCGACCCTGTTTGGCCCCCAAATTTCCTCAAAGGAGATTGTTGAATTTTGATTCTTTTCTTTGTGTCTTGTTTGTTACAAGGAATCCTAGTGATGTGATATAATCGTTCAGAGGGAAAGTTATACCTGTGAATTGTAAAAAGTGCTTTTGGAAATCCCAGCCTTAATAAATGCATACTAAATACTGATTTACTGATTATGGAACACCATGCTAAGATTGTAACTTGGCTCCCTCATAACAGTCCTCATATTTTATGACTTTCAGCCAAGTAAATTTGGCTTGAAAACCACAGTGTTTGCTCAGAAGAGAAGGACTGCTATCTGCTAGCTCCAAAAGGTTTGTTGCTGCCTTCAGACTGGCTTGATGTAGTTTGTTCTCCTTGAAAAATCACAAAAAGCAGTATTTGAAAGATCTTACTGCCTGTAAGAACAGATACTAAGGTTGATTAGCTGTAATTATAAGGGTTAGAGGGGGCAGCAGCCATGGAGCTACTGGCCAAAGAGCTTTGAGGGATGGAGAAAAATGCTGGAAAAAGAAGACTTTGCTCTTACCTAGACAGTGATGCTGGGGTTCTTGCAGATAGGTACAGGGAAAGGTTTATAGATTAATCATGCTAATCAGCAGTAATTTACTGCAGCTGGATTTTTTACAGAAAATTGCTCGGGCTTTCTTCATTAGAAAATGACCACGACTGTAGATGCTGTCATGGCAGTCTCCCCTTTAGATTTCTCAAAGTCCTGGTTTCATGTTTTTCTCATTATGAGCACTGCTTTCCACAGATGAGTGTGTGTGTGACTATATTATGCCCACAAATTTAGTAGTAGACACGCAGCAGAATAACAGTGTTACTGAGTAAACAATTACATTTCATTTTCAGGAATAAAAGGGAATAGTGTGCCCATAAATCTTCTTCTAAATAATCTGTGTTGGAGAGTAAAAAGAAGATGAGGTTTCTAAATTCATGAAGGCCCTTCACAGTGGAATCCTGTGTGCCACTGAAGTGTAACAAGCTTATTTATATTTTATTGTGCTTCTAGATCAAGCTGTATTATTATGGGCTGCATTCCCCTGACACTATAGCTGTTGCTAAGGAAGAAGTACATTATGTTAATATTTTGTGGCCATAACTGTGCAGGCTGGGCTACGTACATTGAAGAAGTTGAGGTGGGGGGAGAAGTTAATGCACCATTTTGATTAGAGCCTCCTCAGATTGTTGCTCACATTTAGAAACAAAAACTAAGCTTGAATTTGAGAATAATTCACACAGAAAATGGGAGAAAAACAAACAATTGAAACAATTTGTTCACTGAACTTTAAAATTGCTCAGCAGTTGGAATCTGGAACCAGTACTGCTAAGAGGGAATCTGGCAGAAGCAAGCTGAATGCTTTTACCAAACACATACAGTGAAGAATTTCACAGCTTCCTCACGCCTTAATGTGTTTGGATCATGTAAACAGAGCATTCATCCTTAATTCCTATTTCCTGACCATTTCCAGTGCTGGTGTCTATTATGTGATTTTGGTTCTTTCTCATTCATTTAGCTTGATTCACTAAGAGCCTGCAGTGTGGGTAGCACCATACACAGAGTAAAATGGCAAATGATGCATTAGCTCCAGTGTATGGAGTCAGAGAAAAGGCCAGAGTCCTGAGCAAGATACCGATGTCCATGCTGGTTATTTTAACAAATACACTCTACAGACTGTATTGATAAGCATTATGAAAATGTTTACACAACAAGGAAAATAAACAAGGAAGTATCTTGGCATTTCTCCTAAAGGAATGTTCTGAACTGAGTTTCCCCTTTCAAAACTGTTTTCTCATTAATACTGCTGCCAAGGCATGAAGCAACCACAGAGGAGGACTGGATGGGTAGGAGCTTGCCTCAATTCTGCTGTGCCTTGCACCTCGCTGATTCAGCCAGGACAATGTCTTCAGGAGCATCCTCAGGGTTATCATGGTCATGGCACCTGACAGTAGATAATATTTGCCTTGTACTACTGTCTCACACTTTCACACATTGAGTGCAACAGAGCTGGGTTTGCACCTGGATCCAGGTGGGTGAGGCTTTTCCCCTGCTAATCTTATCTCCTAAATGGAGGGGTGCTGAGCAAGCAGGTCCACCCAGCTGAGATCAGTCCTGTTTGCCAGAGCCACAGCAAGCAGCAGTCCTCAAGTAGGGCTGGGAAGCCTGTCAGAGGCGTGCCAGCATCCTAACTCTGTTAGTGCTTTTTAACATCAGCTTCAGCCCCCGACCCTGCCATGATGAGCACAACAACCTTTCCTCCCTTATCCTCTGTCTTCCCTCCTCACCGTCCTTTGTGCTCAAACCTTGTGCAGTGGGGTTCAGACCCTTAACAAGGCTTTAGGAAAGTTAATATTGCCTTTTCCTAGCTAAGGCTGTAACAATTCATGTTAGACCTTGCTGCATGCCCCTGACCATTAAATCCTTCTGGAAGCTAAGGTGCCTGGCCTGGGAAGTGTCTCTTTCTTGGGCAAATTAAACATAGTCTGAGACAAGAGCAGGATAGAGGGGTGAGAGGGAGAGGAGTGCTCGGTCCTGACAGTCAGTGCATGCTTCAGGCTGGAGGTGTGTTTTGTAAAGAAGAAAATGGGAGGAATAAGGAGTTGCAGACGGTAGAAGCAGGCAGCAGGGTCTGGGCAGAGAGGATGGACACAGCTTGTTGGGCAAGCTGCATGGCTTAGAGTAGAGGAAGGCAAGATGGGATGGAAAGAATGGGGGAGGGGGGTATTTTAAAAAGCTTTTTATGTAATGTATAGAGAAATTTAAAATCCTTTACCTTTAGACAATTCAGACTTTCGCTGCCTCCAGCAACTATGCACAGACTAATCACGTAACATTTATATTCATGCTTTCCTACTCCAGGCACCTATTTCTATCTGCTTGCTTCTTTCCAGCTTTTGCTCTGAGCTGCTGCAACTTAACAGCAAAAATCCAGATATTTCCCTCATCATCATTAACTACTCCTACCCTGTCCTCCTAGCAATAATATAGAGCTCAGCCTAAATGTCAAGAGCAGCTCAGTGTGCTCCTCCATTTCTGGAATGTGTTGGAATCTTCTCATCCTGGTCACGCAGCTCTTCAGCTCCTGTCCCTTTCAGATTGGTGTGGCTGTGCCTGCTGGCTCCTGAGGCCATGGGCTGGGATATTCAAAGTCTGTTGTCTCCTCGTAATCCACCCATGGTTTTAAAAAGTGTCCCCTTGCAGCCTAAGGTTTGTGCTTATCTTCAAAGGACATTGCTCCTCGCATTGTGTTTGGTTAAATAACCACGGCTTGGTGTAGATATTTTGCATATAAGCTGACAGGGTTGACATTGTGAGTATTTTGCAATCATTTGTTTAATTAGCTGAAGCTCTCTGGGGAGAAGTATATGAAATGGCATACTCCCAAAGTCTAATTTAAATCTGTTTTGCTTTTTTTATATTTTTTTTTTTTGATGGAGGGCTTGTAATGCAAAGTATTAAAAAAAGGTACAAGTGAATGAAAAGCAAGAAAAAAAACCCTTCTGTTAATGGGCAGTGCCTCAGCAACAAAATCATGCAAATACAGAAAGGAAATTACATTGAGTAAAATGACCTACAAGAGGAAAAAATGGAATTAAGTCTGTGCAGCTGTCTTGTCTTTTTTTTTTTTTCTTTTTTTTCTAACCTGTACTTCCCCTCTGTTTTCTTTTAGTGCAATGCTTAATTAAGCTTCTCTTTTGTTTGGAGGTTAATTCCTTTTCTAATCTACAGCTATTTGTACAAAGGTGTTCATTACTGGAGCGAACAAAGGCTGGAGACAGGAGAGTGGCAGGTGATGAGCCTCGTTTAGTAGGAAGAGATTTTTTTTGCTCACAGTGAAATCTCAAGGCCCTGCTTTCAGATGCAGGGCTCCTGTGTTAGTTCTCCTCCTTCTTGCTCCTTCCAGTGAAATGGTTCCTGGGGGAAGATGAAGGTTCTGCTGCAGCACCAGGGCTGTGCTGTCCTGTCTGCTCGTTTAATGCACTTAATTAGAGACCTTCGTGCTGAGGCAGACCCTCAAACTCTTACCTGACTTTCATGTAATGACCACTGATCTCTTTCTGATGCTCACCTGCCCATTGAAATCACTAAAAAAATTAAGATCCTAAACATGTAATGAGATCCGATGCCATCTTCTTGAGTCCCTGTGTAGCAGTGAGTTCCTGCATGCACAGTCACAGCTTGTCCTCATTGCTCAGGATAGGCTCTCCTGCTTGCTGGCATCATAGTGGTCAGAGTACCTGAAACTTCTGGCTTTGCTGTAGTGTTTGCAGAACGTGCAGAGCGCACATTAATCATGTGAAGATGTTTATATTGCAAGAATCTGGGGGAGCGACGCTGAATTTTGCTGCTGAGCTGAAGTGCTGGGGAGCAGGCAGCAGTGATGGAGTAGGGGCCAGCCCACCACAGGGCTGTCAGTCTGTCTCTCTTGCTTGTCGTGCTTGCCCAGGCAAATGGAAGTGAGAACAAGAGCAAGAGCTAAAACAGCTTTTAGAGGAATAAAGGAAGTCTTTGATTTCTAAAGGAACGACAGAATGCCCCAATAGTTAAAGTAGGATCCCTCTTACTTGGATAGACCTGCTAGGAGCAATGTGGCCAGCCTCATCTCCAGGCATTGCTCTGTCCACACAGCCCTTCACCTTCCTCTGGCATGGTTTTAATAAAGGGCTGCTCCTTCCAAACAGTGGGGAAAGCTGGGCATGGCCTAGGAGCCATTGCTTGCTGTCAGGAGAGCAGATTTTATTTTTACATTTCCTTGTGCTGGTTGTGTGATTGGTCATTCCATGCACTCACACATATATCTAGTTTCTGTAGAATGAGTTTTTAACTGTGGCACCCTCTAACCCTCTTGTGGCTGTTTATTTCATGTACTGTTCTGAGTACTAGGAAATGATCTTTTTGGTTCTCTAGAACCTCTAGGTTTGAAGGGAAAGAGAAAAGGCAATTTTACAGCTGGTCAGTTATTGCTGGCACAGTGTAATTAATGTACAGATATTTCCAAAATCAGCAGCTAATGACAGAAATACATATCCCATCCTTTTCATGCAGAAAAGAAATGGGTTTATACTTTAAAATGCTTTTTGTTTGTTGTTCTCTCTAGTCACCATTGTTGATAATCTGCACACATGGTTAAAATAATTTGCACTTTTTGACATTTTATTTTTTTCCAGAAGAATTGTCAAGATGAAAAATGGCACAAATGGCTCAAGGAGTATTGACTTTTGCAATCAGTAGCTAGTGAAATTAACATCTTCTTTCTGTTCTCTTTGCACAGACAATTACAAATTAGATCCAGAAAACATGTCCCCACTGGCGTGGGTTTTAAGAGAACACTGACATGGGAAGGAGGGAAAACATCTTAGCACAGAGCACTTCACCCTCATTTGTAGGTGGCTCAAAGCTACAAACCTTAAAAAATTAATAAATAAATAAATAATAGAGGGGAAAAAGAAGAAAAATGTGGGTAGAAAAGCAGCACAGGACAAAACAAAGGGCTGTGTGAACAGCTTAATTAGTACAGATTGCATTCAGTTGTGCAAGAGGTGCTGGGAAAATACAGAGCATGGTATTTGAGCAGTGAGGAGAGGAGCAGAGGTGCATGCTGAGCAAGGCAGGTTCTCCCATCCACCAAAACCTTGCCTTTGAACATTTCCAAACACAGAGGTAGAAAAAGCAGAGCAGAAGGGTCTCCTAGTGAAGAACCCAAGCTACACTTAAACAGTCCTGGGGTTTTTCCATAGCCAGATCCCATCAGGGATGTGATGGTATTTCTGGGGTGTTTTCTTGACCCACATTTCCAGCCTAATCTCCAACATACTGTCCATGTACAGCCTCTTGCCAGGGGCACTGGCTGTCCCTGGAGTGATGCAGCACAGGGAGCGAGTGCTCTGTGAGCACCTCAGAGTTGTTAGCTGGATCTTTTGCAAACACAATTTGTGCCCCAAAATCCTCACACACACACATAAACACACACACAGAGGCCCTCAGTACATAAACCTGCATCTCTTGGACTCGGGTGCCAAAGAAATGTAAGTAACGAACAACCTTTATTGACCGTAATTGCACTTGAATTAACTAGATGCCTGTGTAGTTGATGGCTCCTGCAGCCTGACATCCCTCCTGCAGCACTGGAAACCTCATTGCTTTGCCTCACAACACTTCCTATGCCAGAAAGCTTCAGAGGGCACAGCTCTCTTGGCATAACTCTAAAATAACTTGGCAAGTGAGCTCTGGAGGCTTAAACTCTTGTCCCAGCTGGGATACATAATGATCTAGCTACCTGCTTCTTTGATCTCCCCTTTGTTCTCTGATTTTCACAGAGCTATCATTTGTTCACACACCCCCCCAAAAAAAAAGGGAGGGAGGCTGAAATAGAAGAGAAAAAACAAAAAAGGGAATAGGATTGGACACACTCCCTGCAATCTGCAGGCAGGGCTGAGATGCAGCCTTGGCTCTGCCCTTTGTGTCCTCAGGGTGGTAGTGCAGCTACTGCTTCCCCATGCACTGCCTTGCCCGGCTGGCAGGGAGGAGGAAGCACATCCTAACATTTAATTTGCTGTTTAGAGGTTTGTCAGACCTATATCCATGTATTTGAATGACACAGATGCATCTGCTTGTGAGCTTTGTTTCCCTTAAGCTCTGTCAGGGCTGCCGGGATGAGTAGCAAAGGGGGCGGGTTTGATACCGTGCTAGATGAGAGGGTTTGGAAATGGGGACTGCAACTCACTGTCAGATCAGCAAGGATTTAGCAAAAATTTCTTCTGCCACTCTATTGCAACCTCAGGGGATGGGGCAGGACTTCTGTGAGCAGCTACGTGAGTGAAGAATAAAGAAACAAATATATAGGCAACTTTTACACGGTCCAAAGATATTAAGATTTTTTTTTTTTTCCTCCATGTCCAATTAAAGACCAATGCAGTTTCTCAGAAATCTTTAAAGAAGCTGCTGTTACTGACTGGATAACTGAGAGTTTTTCATGGAGCACTTTTCAAAAGGCAGAGGTACTTCACACAGTTAACAGCAACGGCTGCAAGCAAGAATGAACCGCAGCGTAGTTATAGAGGCTGCATCCCTCAATGCTTCTTTTGTCCTTAAATTTCTTTTGTTGGGGTTTATTCACAATGCTGGGGTGCTGCTATTCTGAAAAGTGTGGTATTACAGGAAAAGATAATCGCATGGTGGGATTTAAGCTGTTGCAGAAGGGAGTGTAGAGTACATGATCCACTTAAAATGAAGAGTGTAGCTAAAAAGTCACAGAATTGTACAGTGCACAGACCATAATATACTGCAGGACATCCATCTTTAGTAGGAGGGGTTCAAATCAGTGGAGCTTTTCAGCCCTCATCTATGAAATCACTTTAATGTTTGGGTTTTTCATTTGGCTTTCTACTCTATTTGATTGTGGCCATGTTTAAATAATGTCAGAGCGGAAATTGGTTTTATTGGACTTAATTTTGTCCACAGCAAGATGTACATTGCCTTGAAATATGATGTAATTCCCAAGCAGAATGAGATGGGCTTCTCTTCAAATCATACCTCGGCTCTGGTGTCTTGGTTTTTAATACACCAGGATCCAAAGTAGCAGGAAATGGTGGAAATTGCAAGGTGGAAGTGGGTTTAAATGGTAGTAATCTCTACCCTTGCTTCAGGCAGAGAGCTGTAAATTGCTACTCTCTCCTAGTTCTTGCCCTAATGCAGGTTGTTGTTTGGCTTTTGTTTGATGGTATTTCACCTTTAAGTGGACAAAGGTAAAAAAATAATATTGGGAAAAGAAAGTTATATAGCACTAGGGGGAAAAAAAAAAATAAACCAGGGCTTTCCGAACACCTCATAGTGCTGGATGTGGCTATTTCTCAGACAGAAAAAACTTCCAAAGGTGAATGCACACAGATGGATGTACTGGCTGTGAGTGAGGAATAGCTGCAGTCTCTGATTAAGTGCAGTTGAGTGAAAAAAACACAAAGAAACATGGTGCAAAATCTCCCAAAGCCCTGAAATTATTAATGGCTCATCCAACAGCCACGTTCCAGGTTGGAGCCTCCGAGGCACCACACTGTTATCTTAAAAAAAACAACACAGGAATTTCTGCAGTGTGAAGAAGTATTTAAATTTTTTAAAAAAAGAAGGAAAAAAAAAATTGCTCACATTTTCAGGTTGCCATGGTTTTTGGAGACAGTGGTATTCACTGCATTCTAGATATCGAATATAGACATAGCTAATTTCACCTGGAAGAGTGGTGGGATTTTCTCTTCTTTTTAAAGGGAAGATTCTGTCTGTTTGTTCTTGACCTACAGTTTCTGTGGGGCTGCTTGTTTGTCTATGGATTTTGTGTGTGTGTGTGCAGAAATGTCACCAAATAAGATCGATGGTGAGTCTGTTGGGCTCTGCTTAATATTGCTGAGGTTTAGCTGGCGTAGGTGGGCAGTAACTCAGTGCACTGAGTGCCCGTATCGAAGATAAAGGGTGGCAAGCCAAATTCTGGCTGAGAGTCACTGCTTTCTCAGCAGGCAGATTCAGCACTTGGACCGATCTGACAGTGATGCAAGCCCCAGAGCCTGAGCTTTTGGCACAGGGGCTGAAACAGTACCAGTTGGTTCCCACAGAGGTCAGAGCAGATGATTCCTGATGCCTTCTTGCTTTAAAAGTCTGCAAACCAGAGCAAGGAGTTTCTGTGTGTATTTTTTGAAGAGGGATCGTTTATTCAACTGTGCATACTGTAATGGCTTTGTGCTGGGCTGCATTATCCTCGCTGGCTTGGTGGGAAATGACATTTCCCCTTTCCTCTTCCTAGCAGTACTTGGGATTTGGTGTATATATTTGGCTTCAAAGGGATTTTGCATTTGCACATGGGAATATTTGTCTTGTCATAATAACCGTGGCCTCAAAATTGGCCGTGAACTGGAAAAAGAAGATTGTCTCATAGCTGCACACGGACTTTATGAAGATGTTTCTCTTACACTACACAGTGTATTTTTGCTTAAAAAATTTATAACTGGAATCCAGGAGAGGCTGTGCAAGTCAGAACATGGTTTGTTCCCTCTGTGCTCAATCCCCCCTTGAGCCCAGCGCAGTTCGTCACTAATCCAGCTGGATTTGAGCTGCAGACTGTAATGTAGGAAGAGAATTGCACAGCAGGGTGCATGTTCCTACCAGGTGAGAAACGTGAAAGAGGCTGTTCCAACACAGGATTGCAGCTGGGACTGATGCTCCTCCTGCCTTTCTCTAAATAGGTCCTGGTGGTCGCACACCACTTTAAACGTGAAAAATTTGAGGCAGAGGTGGAGGGTTAAATACGGTTTTCTGTAGACAAAGCAGTACATATCCACACATGTTATCTGGGGACAGCAGTGGGGAATAGCAAATCCATTTCATTTTTTGTTCTTCTGAATAATCCTTTTCTCTGCTAAAAGACACATTTTCTTTTGCTTTTGACACCTGTAGCCATTTGCCATACCAGTGGAAACTGAGGGTAAAAATATCCCTATGATAATTTGGTAGTACTTTACACCAACTGTGCCATCACTTCGCACAGGCATAAAAATGACTAGATGAGGTACAGAAAATCAGTCTGTAAATCTATAAAAATTGTGGGGTTTTTGCATCTACTGATTTTCCATTGTCTGTATTCATTAACAGAGAGCAAAATGGATGAATTAGTGCTCAGTTCCAGGCAGCTGTTCATCTAACTTCCCCAGGCTGCACATGCTGAGGGTGTTTAGGATATTTTCCCTTACAAAGAAATAAAAAAAATTCACCAGCTTCTGTTAGCTCTTCTGCTTTCTATGGGAGCCTTCTGAGGCCAGGGAGCCCACTGCTGTGTTTTGTGCTTCCCTAAAGCTTGTCTCTCGTGGTACGGCCACCTTCTAACAAAGATTTCCTACCAAAGAGTGGCTTTTGTAGGGATCCTTCTACTTCTCTGAATGCTCCCCAGACCTCAGCCCCCAGCCTCTGTTTTGGGCCTTAAGTTTTCCATTAAGAACAGCCTGGGAGGTGCTGAGCTCTGCTTGCTATGTTGGTCCTGCTGGAATGCATAAAGAAATAGCTCTAGGTTGGCAACAGGGGATTTTTGAACTTGGAAGAGCAGTGGGAAAGCTTTGAGCCTACTGTGGCAGCATAGTAAAAGGACTGTAACTTGCATGTGTCACTTACCGAGCAGTAGAAAGGCTTGATTTATTTTATGAGAAGCCATCCTGCTGTCCTGCATGTTTGCAAGGATGGGGAAGGCTGTGGATTAGGCACACTTTGGCAGGAGATCTGTGAATTCACAGCCCGCCGGGAGAAGGGATTTGGAGCAGTGTTGGGGGTGTCCCACTGCTCCGGGCACAGCTGGAGGGAGAGGCCAAGAAACCAGGCAAAAGCCAGCTCGCAATCAGGGACCTGGTACGTGCTGGAAGAAGGGTGAAAGGAAGCTGTCTGGGATTTCCAAAGGAAATCTTAGCCCTGCTTCTTTGGCCTGACACACACTGAAGAGCAGAGAGACAAAAGCCCTGCTAACAGAGCCAGGCATGAGAGCCCATCTTGGGCAGGAGGCTGAGGAGGGGCAGCCAGGAGAGGGGCAGACGCTTGGACCTGCCTGGAAAACATGGCTGAGTAATTTGGGATACAGATGGCGTGTCAGAGAGAAAGACTGCATAGGTTATTAATAAGGCAAGTGGCTTTCTTGAGGAGGGCACTTCTTAAGCTGTTATTTTTCTCCCTTTCTGTGTCTCTGTGCTGCTGATCGCAGGAGGAGAAGAGGGTTATTACAGATATTAGCTATTTAGACACTAGAGATCACTCACAATGCTGAAAACTGAACTTACCTCTGATTAAAATTTAATTGCTCCCAAGCTTCCACTAGTTACTTGCATTAAGTTTCACACCATTGGAAAGTGCTCATCAACCAGTGTTGGATTTAACAGGAATTTGGCAGATGTTAGTGAAGTGCTGGAGGAAGTCCAAACCACAAGATCTGTGGCATATCATATGTTTGAAAATTTGTTGGCAGCTGAAAGAAAAATCACAAAACTGGAAATAGCAAGAACTGGACACGGATCTCTTCTCATCAAACAGCCAAAAAGTTGGATCATCACCTCCAGCACCTGGAAGACAAGCACAGGTCATGAAGTGCTGTATGCCAGGTGTCTCAGTGAGGTGTAAAAGCAGCAGATATTATATTATTGGTTTTTGGAGTGCTTTATGTGAGGAACATTGGTATCACCATGGAAATCTTCATGAAAAAAAAAAAAAGCACCAGTCTGTTCTGAGGCAATTTAGCAAATTAACTATGCTTTATAAAACCTATGTTTTCATTGCAGATTTTCCTTCCTCTTGAGGACATTTATTCAGAAACAGGGTCCTTGCTCATTAAGAGACTAATTTATTTCTGTTTCATATTTCCTTCCTATTGCTCTTTGTCTGTAGCACTGTACCTTCAGCTCTGCTTAGCTTTTTGTCACCAGGATGTGCTCCTGATGCAAGGAGGGGACAAACACTGAAAAGGTTTGCGAAAGCTTGATCTATTTTTCATAAGTATATAAAAATATCAACTTGTCTGTCTGTAGTATTAGGAAAACCTCAGCAACTACAGCACAGTGAGACAGCAGAGGAACAAGATGCCTGTTTTAGACAAACAGGAACTGAATTAAAATTTAGAATGATGCAAGTCTTTTTGAAAGAAACTAGTTAGTTGCATTTGAAAAGAAATATAGCACACTTCATAATTTAGTATCTGTCATGTTTTAGTGTGTGCAAGAGTCTTGACAGTGGTTGTGTCAGGAACTTGTGTGGAAAAAAGTAAATCTCACCTTAAGCCTTTTTCAATTGAAACAATGTTTGGTGGTGTTTGTGTGAAAGATTAAGTCAGATTCATCCCTTGTTGGGGCTGAGCTGATGGGGCACAGAGGATCAGTCTTGTGCTGTTGCAGCATTTGATCACTAATATTCTATTTCATTTGTTCTCTAGTGTATAGAAAAATGCATTTCACATGCTCTTGTCCTCTGTAATGTGGCCTGGGCTTGATAGATCTCTGTTTTTAGGTAAGCACTGCTTGGGAGAGATGCTGGATCCCTCTGTTTGTTAGTCCTGCTTCATTTTTTGGTGTTCATGTGGCTTTTTTATTTTTTTATTTTATTTTTTTTTGGTCTCTTGGGGAGTTGAGCAAATGAGGATTTAAAAGTTTGTGTTGGCTGTGAAATGAGTTAAATCCATGCTAGGCTCTTAAGTGTAAGTGTAGTTATAAAAGCTGTACTGAACTGAGGGCTGTGTACTGCCGTGCTCTGCGCTGCCCGGTTAACAAGTTTAGTATGTGGTAGTCCATGTCCCTGAGTTATGTGTTGTATTATTACTAATAATTAACACAGATTTTATTGTACAAAGGCAAAGCAAAATACTTCAGAGTGTCAATCTCAGTTCAGATGCAAAACCCATCAATGCTCCATTTCACACAGTACTTTTTAAAGATTTATAGAGTACATCTTCTATATTCAAGAAATACACGGCTAGAAATTATTTTTCCAGCAGTGACGCTTGTTCAAAAGCTGATAAGGAAGGAGATGATTCTTTATTTTTCCCAAGCACCAAAGACAGTCAGTTTGGAACTCAAACAGTGACGTGGGAGGCAGAAGGTGCACGTAGGCTGGTGCAGGGCTCTCTGCCAGGGAGTGGGGGGAAATAGGGCAGCACAGGCTCTCTTTGGGTGTTTCAAAGCAAATCTGGAGCAGATGTTCCTTAGCCCTGAGACACTGTTCTAACCATGAGCACTAATCTAACCTGACCGTAATAAAGGCTATCCCTGCTTCTAATTCTGTCCAGCAAATGCAAAGAGACGTATACAGAGGTAGCAGGCCGTGGGAGGGATTTAAGCCATCTTGAGCTATTTAAAATTTGATGGGCTAAACCATCCACTGTGCTCCCTCTGCTACCAAGGAAGGGGAACACCTTCAGACAGAGATTAGGAAAAGCACCTTGCAAAATTGAGCATTCCTGTAGGTGTATGAAGAGGGATGTTGTGGTTTACTGGAAATTATAGGTATTTGAGGTGTGATGTAAATATATCAGTCACTGCTTGGTAATGTGCAGTCAGGATTTCCCAGCTGGCTTGAGTGAATTGGGAGCCTTGTTTTTTAAGGTTCTTCTTAGCTCTGATCTCCCGTGTGCAGCTTCATTAGATAGGACTCTTGAGTCAGTACTGAGCCTGTGATATGAGAAGATGAAACTTGATTTGAAAGTAAGGCTGAGACCCCTAAATAACCTGATACTCAAAAGGCCAGTGTTTGTTTAAGGCACTGGGAGATACTGCTTTCTTAGTATTTTTAAAAATCAGGTCACTTGTTCAGAGACTAACATTGGGATCCTGTTAATAAAAGTCTTGACCTAAATGTCTTACCCACTGTGTTTGCATTGTTTTTTCCTATGGGGAAAATAATGAAGTGCAAAAATTAAGAGAAAGGGAAGTCTGCAAGTCCTGCCTGACCCACTCATAATGGCACAGGCTGCACAGGACTCAATCTGTACGGAGCACAGCCCATTCCCCTTGCACCTCCCTGCCATTTTGCTTGCAGTAGGACAGTGGTTTCCTAAATATTCAGAGCCCAAGTGATTTTCTTTATTTGGTTGGGACTGTAACACGTTAAAGGGACTAATTGCAAACAACAAAAGCAGCTAAACTTGTGTCTGCTTCACAAGCTCCTTTACTGACCCATGGAACAGGAACTCCACAGGGAGCACACACTTGACTTTCTCTCCCTTGGCACGTCTCTGTCTCAACTTATTGGTGTTCTCAGGACAGTATTTGGGTAGCTACCTCGTTTTTCAAGGGTCAAATACTTATTCAGGTCTCTGTAGCTCTTTCCATCCTTGGCCTACAAGCCTGGTAATAAATGGAGCCTTTCTTTACCTGAGAGCTCTTGGAGGATGCTGTGATATTGCCAGGTGTGTGGTGGCTTTTTCTTCCCCAACACCTCGTGCTATACCTCCAACACTGTAGGCCTGGAATGAAAATCCAGCTGCTCCTGCTGCACCCTAAAGCTTCTGTGCATGAATGCAGTAAGACTAATCATTATCTGTGTCTCTGACTGCCTGCCCAAATGATGGGTCGTGTTGGCTAAATCATTACCTATCATCATTCATGCCATTTCCACGTGCCAGCTGCACGCCTGCTGCAGATGGCCTAACCTCAGCCACCAAGGACAGTGGGGACTGAACACATATTTCACTGAGAAAACTGAAGATGCCCTGCAACAAGGAAGGTTTAATCAGGGCTTTGTTGTGTTCCCATCTTGCTGCATGGCAGAGTGGCAAGGAGAGACAGGCAGTGTGGAAAATTTTGCTGACACAGCTGTTATATTGTCAGCAATTAATTAGAAAGTTTTGTTCAATAAAATGTATTCTGGCCTAGGAAGGATGCCCTTGACTTCAAGCTGGGTTATTAGAGAACTGTGTGTCTCATAATATACTTCGTTTTTTTCTGGTATGCTTGCTTATCACTGGAAAAAGCAGGTCTTTGCCTGCACTTCTGATTGAGCACAGGTAACTTGTAGAAGGTCAAAGCACAAATGTTTTTATGGGTATCAATTTTGGTTCAATTTGTCTATTTGAAAAAAAAAAACAAACCCCTTCAAAAGAATGCCAGTTATAATGAGATAGGTGTTTTGAGTGCAAATCTACCCTCACATCCTTTTTCATGTGCTGTTTGATCAGATGCAGCTAACTCTAATTGTAATTTGTTTTGTGGAGGAGGAAGAAGATTATATACAAACACGTCCACACAAACACAAGTAGTTCTTCATCTGGCAGTTCTGGGTGTGGGGAAATGAATGAAATTTCCACCCTGCAATCAAAAGACTTTAATACTTCCCTGCTGGTTACGGTTTTCCATAGGTGGAGAAAATGGTAATTCAGCAAATATTACCACTGGGATGTAGCACAGCAGCCAGAAAGATGCCACCCCACACTACAAGTCGTGCCCACTGGACTGGGTAGCATCAGATGTCAAGTAAAGGAGATACCCAAAATTATTTACCTTGAGAGAATCCTTCATTTTGGAGTTAAGGGAGCAGAGAGCTGAGCAGCGGGCGTGGGGCTGAGGAAAGCTCCATGTGAGGATGTGTTCACTTTCCTTTTCTGGGAAAGGAAAGCAAATGGAAGACAATGGAGAAATAAAACTGGAAGGAGCAGCTCATTACCCAGGGGACAGATGTAGAAGTGGTTTGTAGGCAATGACAAGTGAGACAGGCAGGGGTTAGTTTTGGAACTGACCTGGGGTGAGAAAAAGAGCTAAAAATAGAGATTTAAGATCCCTTTTAGTGGAGGTAAGCCAGCACTGTGCCCAGAGAGCTGTAATTCAGGTTCCTCATGAATGAGATTTTATTAGATGCACAGGGAGAGAAATCTGGATAAGAGGAAGACTGGGGTTTCTGAATGTTAGCCTGAACTTCTAGCAGGGATCCTATCACCAGCAAGGGCTTGGCCTCACCAGTGCAATGTTTCTGTTGGCTGATGAAGGAAATATAACACTGCATTCACCACTTGGAGGATCCCTGCAAAGAAATTGTCTCCAAAGGAAAAATATTCAGTAACACTGACTTAACTCGTACTGCTTTCATCCAGTCAGGCTGGTTTTAAGATTTAGATACTATCAAAAAGGAAAAAGCAACTTAGAAAGGCCCAACAGTTAATTGTGGGGGAAGGAATTTTTAAGTCAGCTTGGTCCCTGCATTTGGCTTTTTTATCATTTTACACCCTTTGCACCTGCTTTCCCTTTTTTTTCATCTCTGTTCCATCACATCCAGCATACTCTCAGGTTGGCCTGGGTGAGTTCTGTCATGGGTTTGTTTTTCATTTAGGCAGACACCACAGTGTGAACTTGCCTCAGCTTGACAGAAATGGACAGATAATATTCTCTTATTGTTACTGGTGGAGTCCTGCACGCCTCAGCTGCCAAACAGATTGTTAAACATCCTTGAACAATGTTTGCTTTGCGTGCAAGAGAGAAAAGAAATCTAATATCTGCTTTTAGATTCAGTCCCTTCCTTATGTGTTTTATTTGGTTTTCTTTGCACACACTTAAAATTTCTTTTCTATTAAAACATACCCCGTGTTGCTTAGTGAGATTTGAAATCCAGTGACTGCTTGCTCTTGTTTAAAACCTGGCTTCATCTAGAGCTGACTGTTCTCCTTATTTCTACCCATTTCCCTCAGAAGTGGTCAATGGCAGTGGATAGTACCTCCTCTTGGAGCTAAACATCCCTAGCCTCACATAAACCAGCAGTTGGCAGTGGACAAAAGCCATCTGTGGCAATTAAGTGTCAGGTCAGGGTTCCCTGGTAGGTAGCAGTGTCTATTGGCCGCTCTTGGAGATGCTCTTGAGTCTTCAGTTCAGGATGCACATTGCTATTTACTGAAGACAAAAGCTCAGCCAGGAAGCAGGATTCATGTTGCTGTCCCTGGACCTGAAATGATTCATGCTGCTAAAATAAAGTTGCATCTCCTGTACTTAAAACTCACTGGAGTCTGTTTGACCAGGCATCTCGGTCTCTATGAGATTTCTGTGTGCTCTGCTCCAAACAAGAGCTACAGACAGCGAGGGTTTAACTGAATCAGTGATGCTGTTTTAGCTCAAATATGATGTTTAATAAGGGAAAATAGCAGCTTAATTTGGAAAGGCATCTTGTAGGCCAGGGGGACTGACCTTGTAGGAATGACTGCTGCCAAGAGGATTAGGGAGTTGCATGTTGCACTCAGAATTGTACCGTGGACATGCTGAGCTTGGCGCAGAAGATGTGAAGAGTGGTCCCTCAAGCCCAATACCTTGTCTGAGCTTCAGGCTTTGCAGGAAGAGACTCCTCATGGAATAAGCTGGATCGAAAGAAGGGCTCGTTCTTTTGCATTAGCGAATAATTTCCTCATACAATAACACGGGAGGATCAAAGCCTTCCCTGTCCACCTCTTGTTTTACTGTAATCCTTGGCATGTCTCAGCTGTTCCCAGGAGTGCGTTGTGGACTGTGATGAATGATGTCCTCTGCAGGAGGAGAAGGAAATAAGGTTGCCTGCTTGAGGTGGAGTTTTCCCCTGCCTCTCCCCACTACTCTGTTCTTAGCATCTGTGCCGTAGTTCCGGATTTTCTGGTTATCCGTGGAAAGGCTTAAGCCTTCCCCAGCACCAACTAAACACCTCAAGGACAGGCAGGCAAACAGTTGAGATGCTTGCAGTTTCTTTTGTAGCCCAGAGATTTGCTGTGACAGAGCTTTTCAGGGCACAGAGTCAGAAGTTGCTTGCTGATGGATGGCACAGGTTTCAGCTGAGGCTCAGGCGTGGAGATGTTGATACAGTGAAGGCAATGGCATTGCACCAGTGTAGGCTCCTGCACCTCCAGAGAGCACCTGGGGTCTTGGACAAATTGAATGGCTTTTGATGCTACTTTTTATTGTCTGTAAACTGGCTGACTCAGATTCCTAAATCAAATCTCTCCCTTTTTCTTCAAGCAAAACCACATTTCTCTCTGCCTCAGAACAATCTCTGTGGCAGCCAAATCCAGTGAATGAGCTGCTTGCCACTGCAGTGCCTACACTTGGAATTTGTGTTTTGCTGAGCCATCTCCAGGCTGAATGCCGTGCCAATGAATGCCATGTCTCTGATCTGCGCTCAGCTAGGCTCCAGCCTCTAAAGAAGAAAAAGCAACAAAATATGTCTAATATTTATTTGAAGGTTTAAGCATTTCTTGACTTGCTTAGTGCTGACCATGAAGGTCTATCACAGGTGACCTTCTTCCTCCCTTTTCATCTTGAGCCTGACCACCACGTGAGAAAGTCTGTTTTTTCCTTCAATTCCAAATGAGCCCAGGGTTATGCTCTATTTTTTTTAGTATTACTGGCATGACAGATCTCCTCTCATTATAAATTATTCTGTCTGCTTCAGCTGCATGCTTTTTCTCATTTATATTTAAGATAATGGGAGAAGAGTTGCTTTTGATTAAATAAGTGAGCTAGATTTTTTGTTAGTATTATTATAAAATGAGAGTTCTGGCTGGATAATGTAAAATATTAGGGCTTTTGAGCTTTTTAGTACCTGTGAAGCACTGCAATGACTAGAAAAACTAATATACTTCTTCCCTGCAAATTGATGAAACTTCTTGATGCATGCATGGAATGTGAAAGGCTCAGGGCTAACAACATTACAGGTCTCAACACGTGTACTAAGTGGTCTGCTGTAAAAAATTTACAAAACAAAAACATTTGAACATACTTGATACCGAAGAGAGGTAAAACTAATAATCGCTGTAGACTGGTGCATTTATTTTATGTTACCTGTGAGAGCTGTAAAATGAGGTTTAGACTGTGAGCTGGAAGCATATAGCAGCTCTTTAGCTATGCTCTGTAGCAGTAGTTTTATCCTAGATTGAAAGTAAGAAAACATCTGTAAGTATATATGCATCTCTGCTGTATTTCAGAATTGGATACATACTGCTTGACTTATTTTTTTTTTCCCTCCTGTTTTTCTCTTATGCTTATGGATCGTGCTGTCCTATGGAGATGCATTCACATTTAGTTAAGTCTGTATGTCTGTGTTTGTCTGTAAAACAAATGCAGCTATTTCACAGTTATGTTTTCAAGACATGTGCATTGGGCCAGGTCAGATTTTCTTTGTCTCTCCTCTCTCTCCTCATTTTTCACATGTTGAATATGTGTATCTTTTTCTTTTTTTTTTTTTTTCTGCTTATGAGAGACATGATTGTTTTGTTCAAAGTACAAAAATTATGCTTTGCAGTGACATCAGGTGTTTCTTTTTATGGATGTATATATTATAAAAAGACAAGGAGATGACGCAGCTTAAAAATCTCTAAAGGATACAATTAGGTTTTTTTCATTTCTCTGTCATCTATTTGATTTTTTTTTTTCCTCTACCAGTTCCCAACTTCCTGAGAGTCTGCTGTTGCTTGTGAGAATCTGGAATGCTTTTGTTGGCAGCCCAAGTGGATCAGGTGCAGTTTAGGCTTCCAGGCCAAGAGTACATTATGGAAAATCCCTAGGCACACCAGCACCTGAACATTCTTCTGTGCATTTGGTGCCTCTGGTTTGGACCAGTAATTCCCCATGGCATGTAAACTTTAGCACCTGACTGAATGAAAAACCACATGCCAAACCTGGGGAAGCAGGCATATAACTTTGACCTAAAATACTTGCTTTTCAGTACTCCTATGCACTTTCTTGTAAGTTTTTAATGTCTTTTCACTTTTGTGGGCTCAATTCTGAGTCTTAAAAGGTCAATGGGTATATTCTTTGGCTTCACACAAGTAAACGTGCTCACCTTTCAATGTACTGGTCTGAGCAATCCATTAACGAGAATAATCTGAAAGCTGACAGATGTAAAGCTACAAATCAGTGTTGGAATTTTTTCCGCCCTGGGATTATGTTTTGTTATCATGTCATCAACCCCTCGGGTAAAAGTCGGAAACTACATCTTGGCCAAAGCTGGCTTCATGAGAACTGGTAGCCCTTAATGGTTCAGAGGAAAAATTATTAGGTAAAACCTCCTTTTCTGATGTTTTGGAGGCTGTTCCTTGCTGCCTCTTGGGTTTCTGCAGTGACTTTTCAACTGAGATGACTGGCCATGGCAATGCCTCCAGCCCTCAGGGTGGAGATCTGAGCTGCTGAGCATATGAATGAATATTCACCATTGCTACCAGCACCCCAGTGGCCTCCCTCAAATGAAAAATCAGCCTCTGGGACATGGGTGAGAGCTGCTTGCATGCCAGGCTTTTTAGGAGGTCAGCATGGACTTGATAGTGCACCAAGCTGCCTGTGGCCAGTACTCAAGTCTGCTAGGAAAAAAGTGCTACCCAGTTCATTTCACCTTAAAACACCCTGTATATTGCACAGTTTGTTTATTTGTTGTAAATCTGCTTTGCTGAAGTAAATGTGTTTTTCATAATATTAATGGTGTTATCATTGTTGGAGCCCTCTGCAGAAGTCAGATATCTATAAAACAAATTTAGATGCCCGTGATGTAGTTAAGCATTGTTTAGGCAGATCCCTGAGCCAACATGAATACAGCTATTAGAATTGAGCTTTACAATATATTGACGTTTCTACATAAGTAATAAAGAGTTTAGAAAGGGAGCTGAGCAGCATTTTATGTTTTTTTCAGGGAAACTGCTTTACTTCTGAGAGCTGAATATTGATATTCTTACAAGGGAGTTTTGTCAGCTTCTTAGGATTGGTTTACATGAAATATTTTTTTTAGCATAGGCTTCTTTCTTCTTTCCCTCCTTTCCATCTGTGTCTCCAGGGGTAGAAAGCAAACCACTGATAAGTCTGGGGAGAGGATTGAACTAATCTGAGCTCCAAACCAAGATATCACCAAGAGGCTGAAGCCATGCCTGCTCGCTGATTTTCAGGAGAGGTCCTGACAACACTTCCATACCAAGTTGCACCAGGACGTGCTCAAAGGATGAGAAAAGACAGCCTTTCTCACCTTTTCTGTATTTCTGGTGGTTGCAGTGGTCAGTTCTCTCCACAGTTCAGGCTGGTTTCCTCATAGGAACAAGAGTAAACAGAACAAATAAGTGAAAGAGAAGCCAATGCAGTCAGAGACTGAGTGGAGCAAATATCCTGTAGGGAGGAAGCACTTTTGGTGGCTTTGGAGAAGGATTTTGGATTTTAAAACAGGTTTGAAATAGCTAGTGGGTAGCAAGAGGAGAAAATGGATGGGTTTGGTGAAAGACAAAAGGTGAAGTTTTGCTGTCGGGTTTATAATTCCTGTTGCTCTAGACTACAGATGTAACACATACATGTCCAGATGGCAGGACCTGCTCTCAGGTCTCCACTTCATGTCTGGGAATGCAATATGATCTGCATGCTAATGAAGTCAATCCTAACATGAGTTAGAGGAAGAAGGGTGTGAGCAACCTTTGATATTTTATGGTTTATTCTTTTTCCTCAATTTGGTTTCAGCTGATCCACCCTCAGAGTGTGTTTACACTTAAAACACTTGGCATCGGGGCTGACTTGGAAGCCCAGTACATGAATGCAGGAAGCACCTCAAATCCCAAGCCTCAGAGAATCTGGTATCAAGGAACTGTGATGCAAAGAGGCAAATTGTAATGCAAAAAGCAGCCTTTCCAATATTAATCTGCCAAGCTGGACAGGAGGAAGTAGGACCAGGCAATTTTCATCCATCTCTCCCTGACACCCCTTGCACACACATGTGCTGTAGGGCCAGGGAGCTGATTTCTTCTGGTTCCAGTGGATTGTCTCCTTGGGCTCGACTGTACTCTGCCCTCTGCCTCAAGATAACAGCATAACACAATCAGGTTTTAAATATTAATACGGAGATCACAGGAGTGTAGCTTGGAAGCACAGAATACTGAGAATTGAAAAGTCTAATCTGTCCTTTTTGAAAGCTGTCCAATTTCTTTTTTATTTACAGCATTTGAACCATTTCACAAATTGGAAAGCAACTAACCAGCCATTTCACAGGCCGATTATGATATGTTTAAGAAAGTCCAAGGCATTTATCTGAATGCAATTGGCCATCTTGCTGACTAACATCTAGATGGGAGATATTACACACACAGTTGAACAGAGACTATTTGAAGATGATGGTTTTCTCTTATTAAGTTGTGTTTGTAGCTTGCAACTGAAGAAATGTTTTGAATAGTGGTCTAAGCTGACTGCCTGTGGCTCTGTATAGGACTCATCACATTGATTGGGTAGATGAGAAAATGCTGGGGCGTGAACAGTCACTTTATGATTCCTGCACTCGATTCCCTTCTTTGCAAATGCAGAGGTGGAGAACTGCTGGAGAGAGACTGGCTCCATCTGGCACTGCCTCTGCACAGTGCACACAACTTGTTCGATTAAAGATGCAGAAGTGCAGGCAAAAAGTAGGAAACACACATTACATGAAGCTACATCTGCTGCCATACAGATGGAAAAAAATTAGGATTCCCTCTTACCCAACACACATGTGCTTGTTGTGCCTGGAAACTAAAAGGTATGTTTCAGCTTGCGTGGATAAAGCATACATGGTTTAATTAATTTAAAGATAAAAAACCCCCAAGAGCTGGCAATCCCAGCCTCCAGTCAATCTCTTAAAGCTGTAAGTGTGTAGTGCTCACGTGTCTGCACTCTAATGTGGTCTGAATGAAAAACTGACAGCACCTGTTACTGAAATCAAAAGTGATTTCTCTAACAATGGGATGCTGGGGAATTCCTTCTAGGCTTCTCTTTAATAGAGTTTGAAGGATTCAGGTTGGAAGACAGTGCATAAGATCTGCACCACTGGCTCTGAGAGATGTGAATCGTGCCAAGGGACAGTGATTGTTTAGGAGGTTAGAAGTTCACTCCATACATTCACTAATAATATGCAGCTGGTATGTCCTTTAAAAAAAAAGATTGTATGCTTCTTTTTTCCCCTGTGTGAAACCACATGTGGATTGGAAAAAAATAAAAATAAAAATAAAAATCAGATTTTATGCATCCAAATCCAGAAATTCAAAATAACTTCACCCACATCTGACAGTATTTTTGAGAAGTAGAGTGAATTGAAGCTAGAGTGCCTAAAAATATCCCTTGAACTGAACTCTAAAAACAATTAGATTTGTCCGTTTATAATAAATCCTGATCTACTGTCTATTAGATCATCTCTTCTGTAATCTTTTCCTGTGGGCATAGTTCATCTGCATTTCTAAAAGCATTACAGCATGATGTTGAAAGAAATGCTCAAATTTCTTGTGTCTTGTGCACGATGGTCCAGTTAAATTTCTACATTCTGCATTCAGAATCAGTTGCAAAGTCTGGAACAAGCAATAGGGAATTAATACCCTCGGTGGATGGTTGCCAGAGGGTACAAGAGGTTCACAGAGGTGGATTTGACAGAGGTCCTTCTAATCTTCTGATAGAAGAGGACCATGGTGAAGACAACAGGTGATGTTCCTGTGCTGTACCCATTCATTTCCTGGTGTTGCTAGGTAGGTGCTGTAAAATAACAGTTAAAATATTGTCTGATGTCTTTGAAGTTACATATTTTAAGCAGGATCAAGTAGTTTCTTGGAGAAGAATGGGTCAGAGAGGAAAAAAAAAATAAATAAAGAAGTATCTTCTTTTATTCACATGACAACTAAATTGGGAACCTGACATTAAGAGCTGTTTGGAGACAGAGAAAGTATTAAGTGCTGACACATGCACACCCCCACAAAAGTCCCACAGAAGCATAAAAGTTGATATTTCACGAAAATGCAGTCAGCCTGCTGTTTGGGTTCTTATTTTTTCAGGCAGAACCTAAAAATGTGTAATAATAGCAAAAATGATTTTGAAAGAACAACCTTTCTGTAGCAATCCAGCACGTGTAATGAACTGTTGATCATTGTCAGAAATGCAGAGTTTTGAGTCCAAAGGGCTGTGGTAGGCATACTTCTTGCCTGCTGAAAGTCAATGCATTCAGTGGCTCTTTGAATGCATTACCCGTCTTGCTGAGAGTGGTGCTGCAGTGACAAGGATGAGCTGGGGCAGTGTGAGTGAACTTGAGCCTGTTGTGATGATTTTGCCCACTTTGGCTTTCATTCTTTGCTGTTTAATGTTAAATGCTGAGACTGAGACCCAGAGGAAAGTCCCAGTGTGTTAAGTGATTCCATCTTGAAGTGCCTTGGAACAGCTGAGTCTGCACCATGTCCTGGACCGCTGCTGTAGGTTTCCTCTTAGTACAGGAACTCAGCTGCAGCCCATATCCATTGCAGCATCTGCCCAAGCCCAGCAGAGCAGCCGTGTGTGGGCACAGTAGCCTCAGGCACAAAAACTGATCCCCTGCTAGAAGAGGTAGGAAAAAAGCAAATGCAGCAAGTGTTTTTCCATTTGTCAGCTGTCCACAAGGGAATGGATCTTCCTCCTCTCAGATGCAGGATCCTCCTCCTCTGCTTTTCCTCGTTACCTTGTGTTAGTTAAGAGGGAGGAAAAGGAAGATCTGTGTATCATACTTCACGTGCCTTTTCCAGGGCACAGGGCTGTGTGCAGTTGGGTTGTTGAAGACAATGTGCCACGTTGAGCACAGTGGGGCCACTGCATATGAAATCTTTCCATCAATGGGTTTTGCAAGCCTTTTGTCAGTGTCAGTAAACAAAGCTCCACAATCCCAACCACCCCAAAAGCAGTGTGTGAACTTATGTTCACACACAGGATTCTGGCTCAGCTTCCCAAAATAATGGCATGTGTGAGCAGAGGGGAGAACTGTTCAGATGTTTGATGTGAGGCCGACTTGGCCTTCGCCTGCAGTAAAAATAAATCATAGTTGCTCTCAAACACGTGGAAGGAGCTGTACATAATTTAGGGGCTAATCTCACCTTGTCAATTCCCTGGCCAGCAGCTCTTGAGTGGCACCAGCATGTGGCTTTTGGTCTTTCAGCAGACATTTACCATGAGAAGGTTTTGTAGGGTGATGTCTTTAATATAGGCTCAGTGTAACTTTGCAATCCAACAGTGTATTAATGAGTTGGTGCTGTCTGTGTGGGTGCTTCTTTTCATCATCCTTTTCTGTCACCTCACATGGAGTTCTTCGAAAAAAAACACAAAAAAGCAAGAAAAAAAGGCAAAAGAAAGTGGGAATATATTTACTTTCAAATATTACTATTTTTCTAGGGAGTTCCAGAAGATGTTCTGAAATGCATTTGAAAATGCCTGTAGAAAATTAATTCCCGTGAGATGCATTTATGTGACAGGGAAGAGAAAAACAGCTGTGATACAATCCTCTAATTGTATTAGGTTTGTGGGGTTTTGTGCTGCTTCTTTCACAAGGCATGCCTAAACCTTCTTATTTGCTATGTAAATACTACTTGCACCATCTTTCAGTAGAAGAAGAAATGATAAAAGAGATGCTGTAAGCAAAGGATGCGGTTGCCAAATATAAAAAGGGCAAAACTACAGGCAGGGAGGAAAGGGAGGGAGCTCCAGGTTTTGTGCTTCTCACAGCCTTCCCAACTCCTGCAGTGCTCCTTTTGCCTTCATGCAGCAGCAACATGTGTAAATAATCCTGCATGGAATCTGGATGTGCTCAAGAGAACGCCGGCATTGCTGCTGTTGAGCTGCTGGATTAGTTGTACCTCACTTGGCCAGCCCTGCTTTAGGTGCAGCACAGGGAGCAGACAGGGCCTCCTGCCTGCCAGCACCCCATCCCATCTCCTTGAGGGTCAGGCTCAGGAATGCAGAACTCGCCAGAAAGTGAAGTCATCGTGGTTTGCTTGGACATTGAGCGTGGAACTTGGAGTGCAGCCTCTCCTTGCGATTACGTGAGCAAGTGCTGGCTCGTAGCACGCAGCCGGCAGGCTGAACCTTTGGATTGTGACCCCGGGGGGACAGCTTGATGGATGTCTTCTGTCATCCCTTACCTTGCCAAAGCCAGTGAGCCTCACCCAGGAAATCCTCTCTGCAATTTCTGCTCCAGGGGCACCTAGTTATCTTCATTCGTGGGACAGAAAGTGCATGATGTCTCTTACAAAGTATTATTGAATACACCGGGGTCATTGGCTGGAGACTTAGGTGCCAAAATTTTTAAAAAAATGAGAGATAAGGTAGCAAATATCCCTTCTTGCAAACAAAGCTACTTTTGTTATAGGAAAACACTAGTCAGAGTCATTTGGAAGCACCAAGGAGGTGAGCAGACCATCTAACCACGTTGTGGTTGTATGACATGTGGTGCATTTTCCTCATGGCAAATAAAAAGTGCTGGTCGCTTGTCATGTCACTAATTCAGGAAAGGGGAACAGAGAGAAATGGGGGGAAAGACAATCCATTATTTATGTGAGATTTTTTCCCTATGAGCAAATCTCTACCATGATTTTCCTTCCACCAAGCCAAAATCTGCCTCCACAAGCCTAAGCTCTGTGTGGAGGTTGGGAAATAAAAGAGAGAAGGGAAAAACCTAAACATTTCTATTTTCTTGCTAGTTAAATGTGCCCTGAGTAGAGGGAGGCTCCTCTGGGAGTTGCAATTGCTCCCTTGTGGACGCTGGAAATGTTTTGGGGTTTGTTTTTTATATGACTGCAGCTCTAATCTCAATGATGGCAAAACTTAGTCTTCAGCTATTACTGCCAGCTCTCTAGATAGAGCAGGGAAGAAAAAAGTGAAGTATCACTTTGGGGTGTTTCTGGGGAAGAAATGTTTCCACAGCCATAAATTGCTTTCTTGGGAGCACTGAAAATTCCTATTCCAGTGCTGTGCTTTGTGGAATCAAAGTCAGCAAAGTCTTGGATTCATAAGGAGTAAAAACTGAGTCTTACCTAAAACCTTTAAGGTCTTGATATGGCAGTTCATGGTAAAAACAAACAGTAAAAATAAAATAATTAAGTTTACACATTTCTAGTTGTGGTAGTGTTGGTGTTTTTTAAAGGTGCTTGTCTTGGAGCAAAGACTGTCTTGTGAAACATTATCTGAAGAATCCCTCTGTTGAAGCAGTGCTGCAGTGCTGCTTTCCCCAAAGTTAAAAATTCACAGCTTATTGGTAGCCTGAGATAATCTGGAGGTTTGATCTCTATTCTGTGCTATAGGATTTAGGTGCTTTTGCACAGGTTGCAGTCTCTTCGTGGTTTTGCTTGGATTTGAGAATCATTTATATGTAAATGATCCTGATCCCCTGTTCTTTTCCTCCTTACCAATTAGCTTGGTTTTTGAAGCACACAGTTGTGTGAGCAAAATTGGCAAGTGGTGCTTCCTGGTGAAAAACTGGGTGGTGTTAGCATGGTGATCATGATTGCTGGAGCTCATTACCAGATTGACTCTTTGAATAATCAAACCTTTGAACTCAGTGCAGTGGTATCCCATCCGTCTCACTGCGTTAGGCAACTTCCAGGCAGCTCTTTCATGTCGTCTCACAACTTGTCCTATGTAAATGGTGGATGTGTTTATTTTCAAAAGCAGCAAGAAAGCCCAGTGGAACAAGAAAAAAGTTGGAAGAACAAGCCCTCAAAGAGATTTTGACACTGGTGCCAGGGGGTTTATGAAAGATAAAACAGCTCATTTTTTTATGGCTAAAGGAAAATGCCATTAAATCCCTTGTGCCTAACTGCTGCAGTAAACTTGCCAGAGCTATTCCAAAAACAGCATGCCGTGGGATATTCAATGATTTTCAATGAAAACTAGGCTTAAAAATGCAGATCTCCTGTGTGTGGATCAAGGAGAGCTCCAGGGTGCTCAGTATATGTTTCTATACTCTCACACATGACTATAAGAATTATTTCAAACAGGGTTTTGCTAGATCTGACTTTGAAACTGAATCCACTGTATCTCCTCAGCTCCTTTGCACATGGCATAGGCAATTTTGCAGAAGGGAAATAACTTGTTATTGCAAGAGTAAATGGAAAAAAATTTTATAGGTTGCCATCTACCAATCTAATCTATATTATGAAGAAATAAAACATACTTGTGGCAAGTCCTGCTGCAGTAAAAATGTAATATTTGCTAAAGTTCTCTACAAATTTTAGTCCTCCCTGTTACCATCAGGGGGAAATCAATGCTTGGTGACCTAGTGCAGCTTTGAGCAGAAACTGGAAGAAATCTGTCAGGGTCTGCATGTTTTTGCATTGTATTTTTCAGAGTTGATTTAAACTCAAGGTTCATGGTGAAAGGGAGGTGGCAGGAGAAGGCTGGAAAATCTGATCACTGAGTGCTGTAGACCTGTTTTTGGATTAGTGTCCTGGTGCTTAGGTGAGCTAGTGTAGAAGCTCCATTTCCTGTTGCTGGACATGGGGCAACAGTGACTGAAGGCTTTTTGGATGCTGGAAGAGGTGGGATGGTAGTGAGATGTTACAGCATGAAAATTAAAGTGAGAATGGATCAGACAAGCCTTTTCATATTGCTTCCTCAGCCTCAACCTTTTCTCAGGCAGGGATTGAGGGGGCAGTTGTGAATATCTGGCATTTAACTGGAGTAAAAGTCTTACGCTGAGAGAAGCTGGAGGGTGTTTATCTTTGAGAGAGGTAGAGGAGATGCGAGAAGCAAGCTTTTCCACGAGCTGTGTGTGACGTGGCAAGACAGGGGTGATGGGGGAGCAGCTGGGGGCAGCCTACTTCAGCTTCCCCACCTGATACTTCAGGTCAAGCCATAGCCAAATCCCTATGAAGCTCCAGTCTGTGCAAGCACCTTGGTCTAAATAGGAGGTTAAATAAGGCAATTGTAAGGTGGGCATCCCTCGATATTCCCCGCACACTCGATACTTGGTGCAGCTATTGGATGCATGGATGCAGTGGGTTAATGCACTTGTAAAGCATGTCCCCCACCTCTTGCTGCTTGAGTGCCCATTGCAGGTTTTCAGTGAAAAATCTGAGTATTAAAGTCTTGAGGATCTGGCTTGGCTGATGTGCACTTTTGCTTGTGTCATGTGGCCTGCAGATCAAGGGGGCAGGCATTGCTCTTGGGATGGAGCAGCAGAGCACCAACCTCAGAGAAAATTGATGGCTTGCTCTATAGTGCAGCCTTGTGTTCATCCCTCTGTGCACTTTTGATTTTGGGAATAGATCTGTGGTTTGGTTTTGTTGTTTTGGGGTTTTTTTATTATGCTGTGGAAGACATTTTTCTGTCCAAGCCTGACCCTGTCTGGGTCTTCAGCAACACTTAACAATTAAAAGCACTTCTGTGCTAGGTATTCCCTAAAAGATGGAAAATTAGATTTTTACATTAAAATACCAGGAATGAAAATGGTGAGGGCATAAAACGCTGCTTTATTTTCATCAGATGGTAGTGCTTTTGGAAAAGCAGTTGTTCTCCAGTGGTCATTGCCCCCCTGTGTGCTTCTCTCACTGTTTGCTCCAGCTTCTCTCTACAAGGTGGCTGTGCAAAAATCCTTGCCTCAGTCGTAGCTGCAGTCACACCCTGCAGGGCACTGGAGTCATCAGAGGGGACATCCTCAGGACCTAGGCTTGAGTCCTGTTCCCTTCCTCTCTCTAAGCAGCTCTGCCTTTGTTGCAGGAGTATCGACATCGGGCGCTCTGGGCCCGGGGAGCACCACTGCCAGCACCACGCCGCGCCTGGCCACCAGCACCACCGGCCGCACCACCACCACATCGGGCTCAGGCAGGAGGAACAGGAGCACCAGCACCCCGTCCCCCATGGCCGATGTCCCCGAGGAGATGACCACCCACCTGCCGCCCGCCTCCTCCCAGCTGCCGCCCGCCGGAGCCGAGAGCTGCGACCCCATGGAAGCCCGCGACATTATGTGGTCCCGGACCCGGCAGGGCCAGGTGGCGAAGCAGCCGTGTCCCTTGGGCTCCATAGGTGAGTCAAGGGCTGAGAGGGCACAGCAGGCTGTCTCCACTTCCTGTGACACCTTGTCAGTGTGCAGCCTGTACTCAAAAACCTTGTGGGACTGTGCTTGATGTGCTGGAAGAGCCTCTGCTTCCAGAGCGCCTTACCTGGTTTTGCCTGTCTTTGTCGCCCCTGGGCTCACTAACTGATGTGTTGGTGGCTAATTCTTTGCTTGTTTTGCTAAGAGAGAGGACAGGGGAGGAAATCAACCAAACTTTTGCTTTGAAGCTCCTGAACCAGTGTGAGGGATTTTTTTTTTAAACTGCAGCCAGCATCCAGGGTGATCAGCTGGGAAAATGTGGAGGGGGGTGGGGGAGAATAAAGCCAAATCTTTCAAAATGGTTTATTGCTTATTGGATTTTGCTCCTTTTCTTCTGCTCTTCCCGCAATTGTTTTCTTGAAAAATGTTGCTTTTGGAAATTTTCTGTTCAATTTGAAACATAATCGCGTTAAGAATGGGTTTTGGCATATGCTTCAGTTTGCCGTGCTTTAACAAATGCAGTTTTCTAAAAATAGTTATTTTTCATGCTTGTCTTGGTGTCCAGCCCCAAAAGCTCACTTTCAAAGCAGAAATCTTAAAAGTGGAGGAAATTGCCTGAAAATGAGGGCTGAAGGGATCTGACTAGCAGGAGAGAGACTCTGTGTTAATTCTCCACTCCTGGAGAGCCATTCACCTGTGTGTATTGTAGAGTACTGGCTCACTCTGGAACTTGGTGAGGACAGACTGATAAAATACATGTTAAAGTATGAGGAGAATGGAAAGGTATCAGGGGTAAGAATAGGTAAAGAACATTTTTGCTGTCTTTCCTAGCCCTCCTTGGTAAAATTAATGCAAAAAGTATGATGTGATTCCCAGAGAGGGGAAAGGATATTCTGAACCAAAGCTGTAAAAAGGAAAAGAAGATGAAAAAGGAAAACGAAGGCTGGATGCAGGGAGTCCTTTCCTAAGCACTAGAGCTGAGGACTGGGTGAAAATAACTAAGGAATAGATAATAGTTTAACTTATGGATAGGGGATGGCCACAAGCCTTTCCCATCTATAATTTCAGTGATTCATGCAACTTGCTAAAAGCTGTGATATATTAACAGTGGTGCATTTCTCTTTGTCTGAAAAGGTCTGAGGCATTTTTTTGTCTTTTCCAGCAGGGATCAGGCAGCTCTTCCCAAACAAAACTCTCTTCTAAAGTCCCTCTTGACAGCTGGGGGCTGACAGTAAACCCCAGCATTATATCTTGGCTTTTGTAGAGTTCAGACTTTTGTGTGTTTCCAGCCAAATGTTGTAATGATGATTCAGAGCCATAAAATAAGCAGCACAGAAGATGAGGCACAGGGTCTGATCCCAGATCACCAGTGGTGGGGCAGAGCGCTCAAGGTGCTGGTTCTTTGTGTTTGAGATCTACTTCTGGTTTCTTAGTGCCTGGCAGCTTTCCTGCAAGTCCTCTGCCTGTAAGTGCTGTTTGGCAAATTGGAAATAATATTCCTGCACACCATCTTGGGTCTTTTATGTCTTAGGGCCCTTGAAGGACCAAGATGGATGATTAGGACACTGAGATGACTCAGAAGCGTCCTAATCAAGATCTGAGCACTAATAAGCTCCCAGAAGCCTTTGACACGGGCTGCTGGGGACAAAATGCAACCAGTCACATTGAACACAGTGACTTTCCTATTACAGGTGTTGCAACTTTCCGGTGTCTTGCACCTGATGGTATCTGGGAACCCCAAGGACCTGATCTTAGCAACTGCTCTTCACCCTGGATCAACCACATCACTCAAAAGGTAAAGCCTCTCCCATGCTGAGCACTCTGAGTCTGCACAGTGACCTTGATCAGCCTCCTGGTTTTCAGACAAGGAATCCAAAAGGATCAACAGTCACACATAAAGCATGAGCTGTGCACAGTAGCCAGGAATTGCAAGGAAAAAGCAAGTGTCTCACAGAAATTAAGGCAAAGAGGGTAAGGGAAGGCAAAGGAGAGGGACTGGAGAGTGGAATTGAGCTAGAGTGAATGACATTTCTTGTTTGTGTCAAGAAAAGGAAGAAGAGGGAGGAGGATGTGGGTGGACATATGGAAAGTACTGAGTTGTTGAAAAAGGAAACACCCTTTCATGCATCCTCAAGCATTTTTTCATGTCATGCAAGCGCAGGATAAACCCCACAGTTAAGAAATTTTTACCAAAGAAAGGCAGGCTCAATGTGAAATGTTTGGTTTGTGCCTCTGACTTTCTGTTTTTAACTTCTGCCCAAATTATAAAAGAACTGGTGGAAAACAATGCTGCAGTAATGCTTATCTTTTGACTCTTAAGTCCCTTGATGAATGTTTTCTAGCACTTCATCATTTATCAGTGTTAAAAGTGCATTAACATGTGACAATAGAAGTTCAAGACAAGCAGAGCTTATTTGGTAGCAATATGTTGAGCATTTTTGTTATTAATGCACAATGGTGCTTTCAGCTGATTTCATTACAAACAGAGACCAGATGTGTGTTTACGCCACGGAGTCTGTGGGCTGAATCTTTATTATAGCAATTTGTGGGGATTTATTCACTCCTTCAGCCAGAGTGAGCGGGTCCTGGCGTTGCAGCTGAGCTATGCTGCCGCACAGCAGTGAGACAGAGCTCCCAAAGAGACACTGCTCACTGGTCAGTGGGATGGGGTCACCCCACAGACAAGACTCTTGGACATTTTCCCCTCTACCCCCGTCTAAACCGAGGCCTAACAACCTTATATCCGTGCTTATATCCATCTCTCCACAGAGGAAAATGTCAGTTAACGTGGGGCTGCTGTGATACAGCACAGCCACTGCAAAGCCCGTGGTCCTTCTGTCCCTCTCCTGCCATACACCCAGCCAGCTGATGAGTACAGGCTGCCTTTGCTGGCATTAGCAGCTGTGTGCAGCTCTTGTTTTATGACCTACCTACTTACCCTGGAGGGGTTAATATTACTTACTCCAGCCATAATTCACTCAGGCAGCTGGGAGACCTCTTGCTGCTCGGTGAAGATGACTAGGCCGTTAGCCATTAGCAGAGGGAAATAATAGCCTGCACTGATGAAATCTCCATCAAGGTTAGGCTTTTTTTATTTGAAACCCTAGCTATCATTTGCGTAACAAATGAACCCCATTTAATTTGTTACGTGCTTTCAAAGCAGGCTAAAATTGAACAGGCAAGTTCTCAGAAATGCCCAGCAGGTTACAACTGGGACTAGATTGATTTTTTTTTCCTGGAGGAATTTAGTTATGTTCAGCATTGAGTGCCTTCTACCAGTCGCTAGAGGGACTTGGGGAAGCTATGAGATGGCCCTGGATCTAAGCTTTTTGCCTGAGTGGGAATTCATTAGGATCTTCCTATGTGACCCAACCTCAATGACAGCTGTTACAAAACATCAAGACTCTTCAGGAGTGACTTTTGAGGGGGAAGGCTTGCAGGGCTCGCCTAGGGGTTTGTGCTGGGGGTTGCAATCATTGAAACATTTATATTGAAAAAGACCTCTAAGATCATTGGGTCCAACCATTCACCCACCACTAATCCATGTCCCTAAATGCCATGTCTACATGTCTTTTAAATCCCTCCAGGAATAGTGACTCAACCACTTCCCTGGGCAGTCCATTCCAATACTTGACCACTTTTCCTAATATCCAATATAAACCTTCCCTGGTGCAACTTCAGGTGATTTCTTTTTGTCCTATCATTTATTACCAAGAGAAGAGAATGACACCCACCTTACTACAACCTCCTTTCAAGTAGTTGTAAAGAGGGGTAAGGTCCCCCTGAGCCTCCTTTTCTCCAGGCTAAACACCCTCAGCTGCCTGAGCAGCTCCTCTTAAGCCTTGTGCTCCAGACCTTTCCCCAGTTCTGTTGCCCTTCTCTGGACTCACTCCAGCACCTCAATGTCCTTCTTTGCAGGGAGGGGCCCAGAACAGGACACAGCACTCCAGGTGAGGCCTCACCAGTGCTGAGTACAGAGGGACAATCCCTGCTCTGCTCCTGCTGGCCACATTGTTGCTGATCCAGGCCAGGATGTCATTGGCTTTCTTGGCCCCCTGGGCACAGCTGGCTCATGTTTTATGCTGGGCAGCTTTCCTGTTACCCTTCCCCAGCCTGCAGTGCTACATGGGGTTGTTGTGAGCCAAGGGCAGGACCTGCACTTGGCCTTACTGAACGTCGTACCATTGGCCTTGGCCCACCGATCCAGCCTGTCCAGATCCTGCACATGCCACGTGAGGGGGCACTCAGTATGATTTTTCTATGATATTGCATCACATTTTCCACTTCCAGCCCACTAGGACACCCATAGTTAGCCAGGACTGCTGATAAGTGATGGAAAGTGGCTCAGTAAGCTCTTCTGCCAGTTCCATCAGTGCCCTTGGGTGGATCTCATCCAGCCCTATAGACCTGTGGATGTGTAAATGATCTATCAGGTCACTGACCCTTTTTTCCTGGGTTGTGGGGGTTTTCTTCTGCTTCTCATCCCTGTCTTCCAGGGTGCTGGGTACCCTGAGGACAATGGGTCTTGTTGTAAAAGACTGAGCCAAAGAAGGCATTAAGTACCACCTCCCCTGTTTCCTCATTCTTCATCAGTGTATTTCCCCCCATGTCCAATGGAGATTCTCCATAGCTCTTCTTTTGTCATAAGTATATGTAGAGAAACATTTTTTATTGTCTTTTTTTTGGCAGCAGATAGGTAAAGTTCTAGTTGAGGCTTTAGTCCTGCTAATTTTCTCCCTGTATAACTTCACAACATGCTTGTAGTTCTCCTGAGTTACCTGCCCTTTTTCCAGAGGCCATAAGCTCTCCTGATTTTTTTTTATTTTTTTTCTTACTCCAGCCAAAGCTCTCTGTTCAGCCAGGTCAGTCTTATTCCCCACCAGCTCATCTTTTGGCACATGGGTATGTTCTGCCTTTAAGATTCAGTAGGCTCCTTACAGTAAATACAGTTTTAAATTACTTATGAAATAACCAATAGCCATTTGGTTTCCCTGCTCAAGCAAGAGACTTGAAAATCATCAATCACTGCACTTAAAGATGAAGACTGATTCATCTATAAATCAACCACTGGTTTCTAACATCCCTGCTGTGGATGGGATGCTTCCCAAAGCTTGCAGATTTGGTCCAGCACCTCTCTGAAGATGAAAAAGGAGCCTTCCTCCTCTAAATCAAACCTGCTTCTCGTCTTGCTGCTGTGGGGACAGCTAGAGGGAGCAGAGTTCCAGCTGTGCTGTGAGGGCAGGGCTGGTTACACCCTGCAGCTCAGCTCTCCTGCATCCCCAGCTCTCCTGGTCACTCAGCCCACTGCAGCTGCAGCACAGCTGACAAAATGGGTAAAAATACTTCCTTGTCAGCCAGCATTCATACCTGCTCAGCGTGTCTTCGTTCCTAATCTGCTTTGTCTCCCAAAAATCTGTCATCTGCTGGATCCAAACTGCTCATGAAGAACGGTGATGGGTCCCCTGGAGGGATTTCAGCCAAGCCAGAAAAGATGGTAGGGAAATGCTGTGCTCACTTTCATATCTGTGTAGTGAAGTAAGAATGATTACTTACTTCTTCTCTTTCTCCTGCTGTGCTCAGACTGTAGATTGGGTGTTTGCCTGCTTGCATCACGGTATTAGGTTTTACAGCCTTTTTCTAGCTTCCATTAGAGTTATTGTGCTTGATGGAAGATCAGAACAAATGTTCTCCTCAGTAATTCACTGGCCTCCTGACATTTACTTTAACTTTATTGTTGGTGCCTACCATGCCCTCGTAACGGACTGGGAGAATAAACTTGCCAGTGCAATTGAATTATGCACTGCTACCTGGGTTATTTCTAGAGTCAAGCAGTAACAGGAAGCAAAAAGGTCAGCTTTGGATACATTGCATCATCCTGATCATGAGGTCACACTATCAGTCTCAGCCTGTTTGTTTTGCCTCTTGCTTTCATCAGTGCCATCCTTAGCTCAGCGTGTGACTTGCCTGGAGACATCTCTTCCTTGCTGCAGCTTTCAGCTCTGGATGCTGTCTGGGAGGACAGGCACTGCTATGCTAAGCTTCAAGCCTCTGGAAGAGAGGGAGCCTCTTTTGTAGCAGAACAGAAAAATTTATGCCCTTCACAAATGCACAAAAAGCCTCAATCTGTAAATCTAAAGCACGTGCCACCCATGCCCTTCTGAGTGGCCTGGACCATGAACTCCCAAAGAGCAGGTGAACCTTAGGATTCGTAGCACCTTCCTGAGCTCTTGTAGATCTGCTTGGGTGTGTGTGTCAGGGAGAAGTGTGGTTTTGTGGAGGACATCCCCACGTCATCGTGTCCAGGTGTGAGGCTGCAGGTGCAGTCCTGATGAGAATATGATGAAATCCTCCATCCAAATTGCTTTGGGCTGTTTTCAGAGCACCATCATGAATTGGATGGAGCAGATGACACAGAGGATGGCTTATTAAAAGATCATTTAATGCAGTTTAACTTGGTTGAATACCATGTTTCAAAGCCACTTTTTCAGTGTTCTTTAGGTCTGCTGTATTCTATGGAGAGCATTGTCTCTTCTCCCAGTCAGCTGGCAAAAGGACAAGAGGACACAAGCTGTGCCAGGGGAGGTTTAGCTTTTTGCATCAGGAGGCATTTCTTCATAGAAAGGGTGATTGGGCATTGGATTGGGCTGCCCAGGGAGGTGGTGGAGTCACTGTGTCTGGAAGTGTTTCAGGAAAGGCTGGTACTCAATGCCATGGTCTAGCTGACATTTTGGTGTTTGGTCATAGGTTGGACTTCATAATCTTAGAGGTTTTTTCCAACCTAAATGATTCTGTGATTCAGAAAAAAAAAAAAAAAAAAAAAAAAAGAAAAAAGGAAGGGATGATAGATATGCTCTGACTCTTTTGTGTGAATGCACACTTGTATATTGAAATTCCTGCCAGGGAAGAAAAAATGCCATGAAGGCTTTGCAGTGTCAGAAGTTAGCCCACAGCCCCTCTTACAGCCTTACTACCTGAATGCTGGCAGCTAATAGTGCCTGGTGAAACCTGTCAGGTGTTTGTTCCTCCAGAAAATAGCATCAACTTCATGGTCTTTCCAGATGACCAGTCCATCTGTACATTACTGTTTTTAAAACTCCTAGTTCAGTCTGTCGTGCCATCTTTTTATTTTTTATATCAGTTTGCCTCTTCAGAAAGCTACAGGAGAATACTTTTGCCTTTGTACCTACTGGTGTTTTAGTTTATTTGCTCCTTTCTCAGCATATTTCTTATTTCTTCTGAATTTTCCTCCCTAAATACATTTTTTTTCTTTTTTTTTTTTTTTTAATTTCTCTCACTTTTATTCTACTGTTCTCTTCTGCAGTTGGGTTTCCTCTGTGAAAGGTAGGGCTGAAATAGTAAGCACTGCTGTGAGAGGGTCTTTCTTTGTCTTTCCAGACAAAACTCCCTGCTTCAGTTTGTTGGCATATATGAGAGAATACAGAGAATACTCCAAAAACTATTATTTCACAGTCTTTTCAATCATAAGAAGGTGCAAGGTAGTGGCACAAACTTAAATGTTAGCAGAGTGTTCCACAAAGGGATTTCAGGTGTGCCAATGATCATTTGTAAATCTGGCCTGAATCCTGTCGTCCCAAATGGAAGAGGGGAGCAATTTTTTTGGCAGGCCTATCAAACTCTGTTTTATGTGTTGGCATTGTTGGCAAGAAACATGTTTTCACTCCTTCATATTAGCATTCTGAGACTGGTTTTAATCAGTTTGTAAAAGGTAAAAAAACAGCAGGCCAAAAAACAACAGAAACCAAAAATTTGGTTTCAAATTTGATTTGAACAGAATATTTTCTTTTATCCCAGAATCCTATTTAGTTTTTAAATTTAATTTTTTCATAATCAAGGTAGAAAATGTGAAAAAGTAATCTTATATCAGGGAGAGATACATTACTTTTAATTCCCTTTATTGTTCTCAAGCCTCCCAGTAGAAAGGTCAGTTTCTTACACATTTTTTCCCTAGTTCTTACTTGCCTCTTAATATCAGCTTTAGCCATGGAGAACCTCCAGGGGTTGTTCCTGTATTCCTATGTAACTATGTCAGTGTTTAGGTTAAAGAGTATTACATGTTTTGGAAGAAATAACAGAAAGAGCTCATCTTTCAGGCAGCAATAATGAAGAGAAAGATGTGGAGAAGTAATTTGTAGAAAGGAAGCAAGTTAGTAATGCATCCTCTTGGGCAGCAGTAAGCTTTGCTGAGCATTATGTAGATTTAACAAAAAAAAAAAAAAAAGGGTCAGTCCTGTTGTTATCTTAGCCCTGGAATATCCAGGGACTCATAAGAGAAGTTGGGTTTGACAGCACTGCATAGGAGACACTTCAGTTTCAGTGGAAAAAGCTGAAAAGAACCAGGGAAATCTGCCTTATTAGCATGTCTCACAGCCATCATTCTGGACACCCCTCTCATGTATGGGGCCAGAGTGGAAGGAGTGTCTCAGCACTGCTGTAGTGACTTGTAGCTGCACATTCTGTGTGACCGTCTGTAGGTGTGGAATTGTCAGTGCTAGGACGTAGTTTCATTACCTGCCAGCCAAAAACATTTTCCCAGAAGAATGGCACATCTGTGTTTTCAGGAAACCTGGGTGTGTGAGATAACTTTGGGTAAATACTTCTCTGTCCCAGGAGTTCACAGAGCCTGAGCTTTAGTCTGCCTTTTTTTTTTTGGTCAGGCATTTCTTCCATTGCTGCCTATTTTTTGTGTTGTTTATGTGGCCACAGTATAATTCCTCAGATTTGCAGTTTTTAGGGTCAGTCCAAAAGAAAAGGAAAAGGGTTAATTAGTGACCTGCCTGCATCACTTTTACACAGAGATAGGAATGGCAGCAGCCTGCAGGGACAGCAAATTCTTGTGTTTGCCTTTGGAGCAGCTGAGCAGTTTTCTCTGAGTGTGACAGTTTGCATAGGTGTGTGGTCCAAGGGAAAGTGTGAGCATCAAATATTGGGTAGCAGGGTTTTTGGTTTTTCTCTGAGGTATCTGTAAAAAATATCTTGAATTCCCGCAGTTTTCAGCAGAGCTTACACAAACACAATGTGTTGTGATCCATGCTAAGCTCCAGCAATGAGCTGCAGGAAAATGTTGAAATTTATTTCTTTATTTAAAGGGATTTGATGCAGTCATTCTTTCAAGTTCTGAGAGCCAACAGCAGAGGTCAAAATACAGCCTCTGTGCTGATGCGTGGCTTCCTTCAGCTGCTTAGGAGAGCAGACAGCTGTAAGAGTAGGATCTGGTTTCTATGGCATTAGTCTTCTGTGTAACAAGAAAGAAATAATTCAGTTTTTGAATATATCTTATCATTGCTCTAATGGGAAGAACAACATATTATCTCCTTTATTTATCTTCTCTGTATCATTATATGCGTTAATTCTCTGAAGACGAGCATATGAACATCTTGAGTTAGATTTCATTAAATCAGATTGGCTTTTGCTGTCAAATTGATGGAAGTAAGTTATTCATTTTTAACTCGGCTAATTGATTTACAGAGAGGTAGAAGCTCAGCCTATAATCTTTCCCTAGAATCTTGCTTTTATAATAAGCACCAGAAAGTGAGGGAACAAGAGAAATATCTGATTTCTAGCTGTTGGTAGATAAGACAATTGAAAATTCATATGAAGAACCCTGCAGAGTTTGCCATTGAGCCTGACAGAGAAGTGGGACATTCATTTATGTGTCATCCTGTATAATTTCTCCTTGTCCCAGGCATATTCCACATGGATTTGCATTCCAGATCACAGACCTGTAGATAATGAATAAAAGACCAGCAACCTGCAGTGGTATTTTTGTAGTGGGCTGCTCATGAAAAGGAGATGGGGCCAGCTGCCCTGTCCCAAATCCCCATGGCACAGGAGAGGAAAGGAGTACCAGGGAGAACAAAAACAGAGCAAGAACGGGGGAAAAAAGCCACAGGGAAAAAGTGACAGTTTCCCAAATAATTATACAGTGAATTTCCCTGCAGGTTATTTGTGAGTGTTGTGGCTCAAGTAGATGATACAAGTCTTTTAGTAGAAGATTCAGCCAACCAGTGTGCTGGCTTTTTGCTTTTGGGGGGCCTCTGCTTGAGCCTTTTGCTCTAGATGGATGTTTTTACATGTGCTCAGAGTCACTGGCATCATTTTCAGTGGCTAGTGTGGCAAGTGATACTGAGTGATAAATTAGCACCTGATTATTAAATCAATAGGATGGAAATTGTGAACTTTTTTTCTCTGTTTTTTCTGGGTTATGTCACCTATTGTTGCTCCTTTTACAAGAGCTGTGCAGAAGTTGTAACAAAAATCATCTCTTCGCTATCACATAAACTTCTGGAATCAGAAGCTGCTTTTTCTTGACAGGAGAGGCTACTTACGTGGTTTGGGGTTTTTTTTTCAAGTAGCACAGCAAGCCAAGGGGACAAGCTAATTAAAGCCCTCCCTAGCATGGAAATCCCATGGAAAACAGTGCCCAGTGAGAAGGAATTGTTGAAGCCACCATAGTTGACTGGAAAAACCATACACAAAAAACTATTCATGATCACAAATACTCTCGTAGTTGGCTTCTTGGGAAATGCTTCTATTCCTCCTTCCTTCTCTTCTTCATCCCTTTTCTTCTTCTTCTTGAGGGGAGTTGACCTGGTTAACGCCGTGGGGTGGGAAGGCACTGGAGTGACAGTGGGGACAACCTTTCCCTCTGCTTTCTCACCCGCAGATGAGGTCGGGGGAGATGGCTGCCAACATCGCGCGGGAGCTGGCGGAGCACACCAGGAGCCACCTGTACGCCGGTGACATCGCCTACTCCGTGTCCGCCATGGTCCAGCTCGTCAACCTGCTGGACGTGCAGCTCCGCAACCTGACTCCCGGCGGGAAGGACAGCGCCGCGCGCAGCTTGAACAAGGTGAGAGCCACGGGGCCCTGCCGGCCATAGCCTGCTGCTTAGCCCAAAAGCACCTTAACTGCATCACAGCAGTGTGGCTTCTGTGCCCGCTGTTCAAGAAGAATTATTAGTCCTTTTGTCATTTCTGGAAGTGGGAGGAATTGCTACGTGGCGCTATAGGTGCTAGGAGTTGCCAGCTGTGGGAGAAAATATGAGCTGTGGACTCTGTAAGAATGCATTTAAAGGTGAAGGTTTCCTTAGTGAGAGGCCGTCATTGAATCTCATGTAAACACATGGGATAGGACCTACCTAGGAATTCTGACGGTGAATTGTGGGGGCCTGGTTGTCAGGACAAAGAGCAGCTGGACCCTGGTGACTATGAGCACGTGGTTATATTGGCCACCCTGTTAAAATGCGATGCAGAATTTTGTTCTCAGATGCATAGCAGACTCTGACAGTTCTGGCATTCATGTAAGCATGAACAGAACTTGGTCCCAAGATTATATGGGGAATAAGTGATCCCAGCTAAACCTGTATCTTCTTCGGTGTTTATGAAGAGAAATGCTTTTCAGAGAAGTAATTTGGTCTCTTTTCTTGCAAGTTATAATTGTACACTGATGCTGTTTTAAATGCTAAGAGCTTCGGGATTGCTTGAGATTTCAGTCGCATGGGAGCTGAACTTCCGCATCTCATGTGCTTTGCATGTGCTGTGAATTGGGTTATCCTGATGCTTTTAATTAGAGCTGCTTCCAGCCATTTTATAACAATGTAGGTAATAATTATATTAACTGTTACATCAGCATAACATTATTTGTTATAATCATACCACAGTTCTTGAAATGATAGTGATGTCTGACAATATTAGGTAAAGCCAGCAATTAATGTCACCTACTAACGGGTTTCATGGTTGTAGTCTGCTTGCTCTTCTGGATGCGTCCCAGCCACACCCAACATTTTGTCAATTCAGCTTTTCAAGCACATACTTTTCATCTTTGTTTTTATCTCACTTTATGATATTTGTTTCAATTACATGAAATGGGGTTGTATCATGGGGGCAGGAATGAGTTACTGAGGGGAGGGGAAGACTGGACAAGGCAGAGCTGCTCGGCTCAGCTGTCACTCCTGGAGTCCCCACTGCAGGTTTCTTTCCCCTGCCATCAGCTTTGCACAAGCAACTCATACAAATCAATTGCATTCCACATTAAAATTCTGAACCATGTGAAGTCCTGCAAAACAGTGATGCGAGTCAGTGATCCAAATGACAGGCTCAGTAATTTACTTGCTCTCATTCCCCACTTAATTCTTTAGAAGAGCAACTGTTCTGTGTTCATTTAAGAATGCATGAATTCAACTTGGAAGTAGTATTGGGCAAACAAAAGGCAGCAGAGTTACTGCTCCATTTTCCCCTTCACTGATCAAGAGTATTTAAAAAAAAATAAAAAAGAAAAGAGAAAAAAGTAATTTGCAAAGAGTTTTGTTTAGTGCTCTTTAGTCAGAAAGAAGAAATAAAGTAAGCACTAGCCATAGCCATTAAATATTCTTTTAATCATTAAAGGAAATGTGCTGGGGATCTGAAAGTAATCACCTGTGCTGTTTTGTACTGGGGTTTTTTTTACAAGCTGATGTACAATGAATTGAAATAAACTGGCATAATCAGAATTTTTAAAAGCCATCATCTTTCAGAAACCACTTTTCTGTCACTAAAAGCTTTATGCTTTCCACTGGATCAAGCTTAATTAAGGTGATAATTGTTCCATTTCAGACTGGGAAGACCCCCGAGTGGATAGCTCTGTAATTTTCAGCAAGGCTTTCTTTGATCTCCATTTGTTTCTGTGAAGTCTTCGTACTGGCCAGATTTACCCAGAGGAAGATTTCTACAGTTACAAATTGATGAATTAGAAATTGAAATTAGGCATTGCATGATACCTGGGTGTATTTTGTTTATTTCAGAGCCTCAAAACTCTTGAGGACAAATTTGGCTCTCAGCTGTACTAATGGGATTGCACTGCTGTGTGTTGAGAGCACAAGTTGCCCTGAATCTCCGTTGATGTGCAATTTCCAACCAGGCACATCAGCAAAAACAAACCCAGCCAAGCCAGTGCTCTGAGCAGCCTGGTTTTGTGAGCTTTTGTTGCAGTGATGCAGAGCTCACCAATTCCAGCTCACTGCTGCAGACTGCCTGCCCAGCCCCAGGTCTGTCAGGATGGGTCCATACAGGTCTAGGCTCTATCAGGTGTGTGGTCCTGCACATGTCTTTTTGGGGTTGGTCCTGCTTATCTGAAGCTTGGTTATATTTCACTGTGGCATCAACACTGTCTGGCTGAAGAGCCCCTGCTCCTCTTACACAAATAACCATCAGCCTCATTCTTTTCAGCCGTGTTTGACATGGAAATGTCATGTGTGATCTCCAAGCTGTAAGGAAAACATCATCTCTAGAGTATCTCTACTAGACTTCAGTGTCTTCTACCATGTAACAGCTGCTCTTGCAAAGTTGCCAGTCTGTGCTGGACTTCACTGAGAAAGGACTAACCCACATTTCTGGAGCCAGTCCTTCCAGTTTTCCACTGCTGTCTAACTCACGCTCACTCCTTCAGTTTGGTTGGTTTTCCAGGAGCTGTTTAAGAGAGAAATGAGGGTTTTTTCACAGGCATTTTCTTCTTTTTTTTTTTTCCCCCTTGTTCTATCACTAACTTGTTTTTTCTATTCCGTCTTTAATCTGCTCTCTTTATGGACTCAGCTTCAGAAAAGGGAGCGCTCTTGCAGGGCCTATGTCCAGGTATTTCTTGTGTTTTTAATACACGTGTCCAGTTGTTTGACTGAATGACTGTGAAGTGGGTCTTGTCTCTGTGAATAATCTGATTATTACTACCTTTGTGGCAGCAAGTTCTAAGGTTAAGGTTACAGGATAATAATGTCATTTTTTATCTCACCGACCTATCCTATTTCTCTCAGACTTGAAAAAAATTTGGTACAAAATCTCAGAACCAGAGAGTAGAAAAAAACACAAGAGAGATCTGACAAGATTCATCCAGCCATCTGAATGAGCAGAACAGTATGGAGATGTTCAAGTAAAGAATGCAAAACTGCTGCTCACAGGTGTCTCCAGACCAACAAGATTTTACTTATAGCATGTCACTGACGTTACTGCCACCTGCATTTCCTTAGTTTTCCTTCTTCCCCTTCTACACTTTCAAATTTAGAAACAATTCAAAATGGCAACACTGGTCATGAGGGAGAAGGTAGGATTGTAATGAAATGCAGAGTGTCTCACAGATGTTGGAAGGAGGAGAGTGCTGCAAACAATGCATAGAGTAATGAATCTAACATCCCGTGAAGTTACCCAGGTCTGGCCTGACTTTCACAGGCTTATGTTGTGTTTGATGTGAACAAAGTCAGGCTCCAGCATTCTGGAAAGATCACACTCGTGGGCTTTTCAGGAGTGGAACCTCAGGTTATTTTACTAATCCTGTCACCTTGCCTTATAGCATTTGCTCCAGTATTTGTTTGGGTTTTTTTTTTTTATATAAATCTGTTTTGTATACCGTAGGTTTAAGAAATGTGAATGTTTTACCTTCTAATCTCTGTCTTGTGCTTGTGAATGTCGATATTGTTCTTATGGGTGGTTGATCATTATTTATATGTATATGTGTAATGCATAAATGAACTCTATGTTTCTGGAGGGGGCTGTCTGTACCTGCACTTTCCTGCAAAATTCCACTTCCTACAGTCAGTGCTGACTTACTTTGCGAACACATATTTAATTTAGCGAATGGGATTAGATGGTCTGGACTTCTAGGGCGTTAGAAATAAAACAGTACCCCTCTGTGCTGGTAGGCTGCCTTCCCTCTGGAAAATGTCACTAGAGAAAGTCACCTTTTCCCTTCCATATATATTAATGATGGGTAAAGATGAGTTAGGAGTTACACATCCCTTGTCTGGGATCCCAGAGAAAGCAGCCAGCAGGCATTTGAAGGAATTTAGGAAAGTCTGCGCTGTGGTGCTCACTCTCAAGTTAGCTACCTTGTGTAGTGCTACCACTGGAAACGTGGTGAAACTGCTTTGACTGTGCCAGGGCTCTGCACAATCCTGCTGGGGACACTGGTGCTACCTGATCCATAGTTGTGCTTTCCACTGGCTGCACAGATATTCTCCACAGAGCCTATGCATGCTCCTGCTCTTCTGTCTTTTTTCAAACTGTAGTGACTGGTGAGTTTAATATGCCCTACAGAGAGCTTGGCCTTGATAGAATAAAGCCTGAACACTCTGCAAAAACTTAAGCTTACCCTTAATTTCAAGGACTCCTTTCCTTTCACTTGGAAAGGTTGCTTGCGTGTTTAAACATTAATCACACACCTACTTCTTCAGTAGATGAAAACTGATGAAAGCTCATTGCTTGAGCTGTTAAGTATGGATATGGACAAATCTGGTACATATATTGAAGAGGACAGTCCTGTAAAAGAGGGCTTGAAGAATGAATTAGATGACCTAATTGAACCTTTCCAGCTCTGCTTTGTACTGTATGGAGGTAAAGTAATGCGTCTCGACACATTTTCATACAGTATGCTTCCATTTGGAAAATTGTGTGGCTAAAGTCATCAAAAAATCTAGTCAGGGAGAGGTTGTCTGTAATAGCAATTAGATGTGGCTGCAGATAGTCCTGTTACAGGCTACTCATCCTTTACCAGGAAGTGAAATGTCTGGGCTGGCTGAGGGAATTAAGAAGGGATTTTTCAACAGATCTTGAGTGGGTTTGGTAAAGTCAATGGAACATGGGAAGACACTGGGACATATGATGGCAGAGAAATAGAGTGTTCAACTTTGCTGACATGGTCTCCTCATGCTGATCCCATTATTGTGGAGAGCATCCCTGGCTCAGTTTGGCTCAGAGGGCTGGAAGTGTATCTTTAATTCTGTGTTCCCTAGACAAAGGGAGGCGCAGTGTGAAGTTTATGCAAGAGATGTTCATAGTGAATATCAACAAAATCACAAAAGTGCTGTTGAGGAAAGGTGTTTTTTTGGAAGGAGGAGGGTGACCTGAGAAGATAATAATTGCTAAAGTCAGCCTTACTGTTTTCTTTCAGCTAACCAGTCTAAGTAGCCATGACAGAGCCCCAGTAGCGATTGGTGTATTAAGTCCTCTTAAGCCCAAAATAAATTATTATAAATAAATATACAAAGTGGATGGAGAATTTTTTTTGCACGTTATTCAAACATAGAACTGGGAATGCATTATCAGATTATCACCTCATCTCTTTGGGTACCTTTAAAACAAACATGGATTTAATTTTTTCACTTTCACAATATTTGTTGAGTTAAAAGCTTAGGGATTTTATTTACTAAGACAGAGGTTACAAATGCTGCTTCTTTAGTTTCAGATGTGGTAAATGATCTTTGTCTCAAAAATCCAGCAAGAACCAACCCAGCAGGTGGCACAATGAATACATATTAATATAATGACTGGACAGTTGCTGGAAGAATTTTCAGTCATGGTGATAATTAAGAGACTGCTAAGTGGGTTTTAATTTGTGATACTAATTAATAGTCAGCTGAGACTGAGCTGACTAAGGTGTATATAAAGGTGACAGAGTGGTCTCAGCAAGGTGCTCTGTTAGAAAAGAGGGTGGCCTTTTAGAGAGCAGGGATCTACATCTCCTATGCCCACTTTCTGAAGTTCTTGCACTCCATTTTGGGAAAGGGATGGGAAAGTCATCATGTGGGAGAATGAGTCACAGTGGGTGACACATTTGATTAGCATAGCTTGGTTTGGTGGCTGGTCTCTGATGTAAGTATGGTATGAATTTTCTTTAATTTTTTCAGAATTTATATTTGTTCATTTTGCCAAAGTTGTTGTCCTTAAACTGAAGCACTGGAGATGTAGAAAACAGAGATTTTCTACACAGTCACCAAAACTTGCCTTTGGGGACTGTTTAACTGGGTTTGGTGTCACAGATTTCTTCCATGCCCCTCAGCAAGTATCATGTGCTTGATATTTCTCTCAGCTCCCCAACTTAAAATGCCATGGATGCAATTCTCCTGTCCTCTAGGAATGGAGGTGGGGTAGTAAAGGGAAAAAATAAAGGCTAAGTACTCACATAATGTAGTAAGTGAGGCTGTATTAAAACAGAAAACTTAAACATGGGGAAAAAATTAGAGAATTTTGCTGATTTAGTAGCTGGAAACACTAGGTTTGATTGAAGGTTCATACCACACCCATGCTTGCAGTCTTTTTATCATGTACATGCATCTGGACTGCAAAGTCTGAGCTCACCTGCTTGCTTCATGTGGATTTGTGGGCTGCAGCTCTGGGGCATCAGAAAGCCAATGAATTTCCCTGCAGTGCCAAACCAGAAGCTATGTGAAATTGCATGCTGCATTTGGGATGAGGATCTTGGAAAACTAAAATTTCACAGGGTTCCCATTCTTTTGGCTAATTTTATAACGTCAGCCTGAGTGGTATTAAAGCCAGTGGCTGGTGAATATAACAGATAGTGTGAATGGCAGCTTTGTGGGAAGGGTAGAAGGAGGCAGCAGAGGGTTGCTTTTGCAGCATCTTCCTCGTCAAATGGAGTGTGCTGCTCTTGGTTCCTGCCATCCTCTGAGCTGCCCTGTAAATCAGCTTGCACTATTTTGAAATTCTGCACTGGTCTGGACAGCATATGGCAAAGATTATGGAAGTGCCACCTGCTCCTTGGTAATTACAAGAGTTTCTGGGTGCAGGTGTCATCAGAGCCACGCACAGAGCTGGTGCTGAGATGATGGCAGACTCCTGGTAGCAGACAGGCGGTTGCAGAGTTCTCCTTCTGGTTCTGCTGGAAGTTTTCTGAACACTTCTTGTTGTTCAGAGGCTGTTTGAATTGCTGCTCTAAGCAAAAAATGAAAGGCTTTCCTCAGAGGATTCAAGGCATTAAACCTGAGCAGAAGAGACTTTATTTATTTTTTTTTCCTTTGCTAACCTAGTAGTTCTCATCAGATAAAAGGTGCATCTGGGACTTAGCCAGTACTATTTAAAGTGGATTAATTCTGTTTGTCCTACTTCTCTCTTGCTTGCATGATTGGTCCCAACTTCCATGAAGACTAAACGAAAGAAACTTGCAGCTCTAAGAAGGAGCACAAATTGAATTATGCCGTGTTTGCTTGTGTTATTGTTGCCCCTCTGACAAGAAAGACTCTAACCTTCATTTATATAAAAAAGAGGCAAATTAATGAAGGTTTTCAAGTTCCTTGTTTGGTCACTTAATTGGCTGTGTGACAAAGAGCTCTGCAGTGTGTGTCAAACAACTCTGAGAGTTCTCTGATGATTTGTGCATTGCTTGACTCCTGATGCTATTCTGCACAGCCTGTCAGGCGAGGTATCGTTGTTAAAGTGGCTGGAATAAATTGGCTAGCAGTGAGCATACAATGTTGTATATTAACTGTAGCTACAGGGAGTACTTTTAGCTGCTTTTTCAAGACACCGAGATGTTTGCCCATCAGTATCAAAGTGCCTAAAACTTTCATTTAATATAATTAAAAGGACATCTGAAAGAAGTGTGACTCGCAGTGAGGTTCTGTGGTTTGGTAGTCCTTTGTTAAAACTCTGTGAACTTAATATACTTCACAGCTTGAGAAACCTGCACTTGATTTGTGTCAGCAAGAGTGAAACTAGAAATCCTCACCCTGCATGTTTCTACTGCAGTGAGCCTGTTGTTAGGGGAGAGGAGGATCAAAGCAGCAGCCTTGGGTTTGTAATCAGACTCCAAAATTCATCGCATAAATGTTAAAAAGGAAGGTGACCCCATGTTCATCCACTTACAATTCAGCTACAGCTATGGTTAGGTTCTCACATGGCAAAACTGAGAAAAAAAAAAAAATCTAGTGTTTTCTGTGTTGCTCTGTGTACTCTCTGCTTGAGTCTGAGTCAGTCCTGGTATCTGGTGTCACTGGTAAGAAGTCTGAATATAAATTGCCATAGGGGGCAGCGGGAGGTGTCGCTTTGATTTGAACCGCTGGAGGAAAGGATGAGTCTCAGACTCCCCAGGAGTTTCCTTGAAGGCTGTGGATATTCTGTCAAAGAGGCATTTCTGATGTGTGGCCCATTTTCCTTTCTTGCTACAGCCTTGCTCACTTGCCCAGTGTAATTACTCTAGCAGTTGCTTGTATGGTTTCAAATCCCAAACAGTAGGGCAGCAAATACAGATGATTCATAAATGCAGTTCTCAGCTTATTCTGTGGGGAAGATCTCATTAGATGAAATAGATCGTATGTTATTTCCTTCTTCCCAATCAATTCCTTTCATTTCAGTCCTACAGATGCCTTCTGACCTTAAAATATTCTTCCTCATATAGTAAGTAAAGCAAAACCATAACCTGTAATTTGTAACCTTGTTCTGTTTCTCATATTGCCTATTATTTTTTGCATGCTCCCATTAGGAGATTATTGGTAGTTCAAGCCCAAGATTGCAAACCTTGCATACCTAGTAAAAGACCATTAATTCCATAGTTAAGCATTTTGTAGATGGCCTAATTTTAATAAAGGTCAGTGCCTTTCTTCTCACTACAGTGAGTTCTCAGCACTGCTGGAATTCAGGCCATTTCTGAGACACTACAGTTCCTGTAACCACAGCATAAACATTTGCTGTGTAGTTGAAGAGAGAGGGTTGCATGCTCCCTCTTGGGAGCCTTTGCTCTCAATCTTTGGAGCAATTTTAGAAATTCTTCTGCATGATCATGGGAAGTTCTCTTCTTGCCTTTGCTGTGAGTAGAGGGCTTTGTCGCAGTTCACAAAACTGATACCATCTGTTGCCAATCACCACTCTGGTACCAGATGTAAGCTAGTGCTTCTGGGCTTAGTTTTGAAGGCTGAAGCAAAGATTAGCAGTAGATATTCTATTTATTTATTTATTTTCAAGCACTCCCTGTGGCTGAGCTCCTTTCAGTCTAAATATGTTTGTCCATTCCACTGAATGCTACAACAGTTCCGTGATGACCATGTTGCTTTTTAAAAAACATTAGACAGTGGCTGGGCTTCCCTGTAAGAAATAGTCTCCATTGTGCTTACTGATGCTTTGACCAGGGACAAATTTTGATTTTGAATCAAAAGAATAAATGGCAAGGCAAAAAAATCATCCAAGAGTGAAGAGCCTTGTCAGACAGATTTGAGGGCACTTCTCAGCTAAGAAGTAGGATTTAATGCCATCATGTAGCCAAATGACATTTTCCTTGTTTAGGGAGCTGAAGAAATGGCATGTGCATCTCTCTTTGTCCTGAAGTCCCACACAGCAGATGAGTGCAATCATTTGATTGATGACCCCTGTGTCATGGGATTGAGGTGCCGCTCATTTGCCATTCTAAAAAGACATGTCATTTCCTGAGCTGGTCCCTTTCAATGCAGTAACCTTTCCAGAAGCATTTATGTGCTCACATCCATACTTTCATGCTGGCCCTCTTCTTCAAAGGGCCCGTTCTGATTGTACCAGGTACATTCAGAGTTAATGGGAGTTTCTCTTGTACTGGTGCTTTTTCTGGCCAGAGGCAAGAATCAAACAACTTCCAGCAGAACTTGCCAGCAGAACTTGTCGTCAATGGCATTGATTGTGCCTTTAACTCGATTAGTTTGGAGGCTTGCAAATATTGATAGCCTGAGGAAAGGGTTTGTTTTAGCACTGGGTGTTTAATATGAATACAGAGCAAAACCAGCTATTCTTGAGTAAGGAGACAAGTAAGGTTTTTTCAAGTACCTCTGTTTTCCAGTTGGAAAAGGGGAAAAAAGAGCATAACATTGTGATCATTGTACCATATCAACATGTCAGTGCATCTGCTCTCTTACGGGCTTTTCATTTGCACTGTGAAATGTGGACCTGAAAGGGATATTGTGCTTTTTTAGTCTGTTGATTTGCCATAAAACCTCAAGCTGTTACATAAAGTGGGCTAGTTACGTGTTTGCATTTTTCAAATAATGACAAGGCATTTGTTTTGGAGTAGTATGGGGAGACCTGAGGCAGGACCAGAAGCTCAGGCCATAAGCACAGCCTGAGGCTCTGCCTGTGTAATTGCACTTTGCAGGTGTCCTCAGAAAGAGTGAGCAAACCTCTTTGGATGAGTCTGTGCTGGAAAACACCTTTGGCACAGGGGTACCAAAGCACTGCTTTCTACGTGCACCATGATTTTAGCCAACCTATGCAAAGCTTCGTGGCTGTAGCTCCTTGTATCCTAATTTTTGAAAGTGCACTGCATGAGAGTCCTGTGAGATCAAGGAAGTGTTAGCAGTATGAGACAGGGCTTTAGAAGTTATGAAATTCAGATGTTTTAATTAGAGATGCCATTGCAGAAGTGATACTTGATTGCCCTGTGCCACTGTCCTCACCCTCCCAAAGCTGCTATAGGAGGTAAGTCCTTGATGTAAGTTTCATGCTAAATAAAGTGTACAGTGTGTTCAGTCTCTTCCTGAGATGCTCCTTTGTAAGGAAAGACAAACTGCATATTTGAAAATTACTCAACTGAAGGATTCAACCAATATTCCGTGTAGAACCTGCTGGTATTCACTTGCCATAAGGCAGTATTTTCTCCAGCTGTAGGTCTGTTGAGATTTTTGCTCTTCCATCAGCTGCTCAGCAAGGGGCCAAAATGAACAATAAAGGTTTAAAGAGGTCCTCAGTTTAGGAGAGCTGCTGGTTTTCTAAGGTTAGGGTTGCTGTCCTTAAACACCATAGCACTCTGTTGTCTGGTGCCAGATTTGGCAATGAGCTGAGTACCTGTAACATCTCCTAGTGATTTTCAGTGTTACAGACCCAGTTAAAGAGAGATTATACATTGCAAAAACTGTTTCTGTCAAAGAGTGGTGTCTTGGATGTTGGTATAGTGAGAGAAAAATAAATAGATATCACATATGGTGATATGGTATCACTGTATATATACAAAGTTCAAACCTCCCAGGTTTGAAACTCTGTGCCACATAGCCAGGTACTCTGAACAGACATTTCTAGAGGGGGAGAAGAGAAAAATAAATTAACAAGCAAAATTCAGTTTAATGAAATGTAGCAGCTGCCACAAAGGAAATCAATGGGATATGTACAACTGGCCTTTTAGTAATGCATAATTACTGTAAGGCTTCTAATTAGTTTCCTTTTTACAATGCATCTTTTAATACCAATTTGTAAGTGTCTGAGAACAAGGGTTTACATTTTGTTTCCTTTTTGTAACCTCAGGATAGAACCAAGAAACCATGAGCACATGCCCTTATTTGGGAGAATCCTCCCTCTGCAATTTATTAACATTTATTTGCATTGAACATACAACCTGTGGTTCTATACAGCCACATAATGAAATGCATTGCCATCATGGGATTTGTCTTTTGTGCTCGGCAGGGTCTTGCTCTTCTCTCGATGTCCAATTGTAGTCACTGCTGGGGACATGAAAGGTCCACTGTGTCTAATATTCTGTGACCTCCAGAATGGTTGCTCTTTACAGGCTGGTAATTAGAGGGTTTGGCTTTGCATGTATAGATACCCTGATATCACAGAGAGCATAAAGCTGTGCTGTGTGTCTCAGCACAGAAAAATTGGAAGTCTGCCTTCTTGGCTCCCTTCTGTCATGCCCTTCTTCCTTCATTTGATCTTAGCCTACAAACAAGCAAGCTCTGCTTTATGAAAGCTTTCTCTTGATCTAATTTGAGTTACTTTTGTCCTTCTCCTGCTGCATGTGTGCTTGTGCAGTCTAGTCATTAAGTCCAAGTAACCACAGCATTGGTTTGGTGCTGTGCTGTGCATGATGTTGAGGTATGCTTCGGCTCCAAGCCCCACATTTTTATTTTGCAAGAAGCTCAGCTGAGCTGCATTTGGAAGAAGGATCAGACAGAGGAAGAAAAGAAGACCACAAGAGAAGTAGTTCTTTAGCTTTGGAAGCAAGGACAGGGTCTTCAAGTGAGGTCATGCAGCATTCTTTAATAGATGTTCAGTTCTTTGTGGATAGGTACAATTTCATGTGATCTGGGGCAAAATGGGGATAATGCTTGGGGTAGTTTCTTCTATTTCTAGTGGAGAGAGAAACTAGAGAGTATCTGGGCTCCCTACTTGGCTGCATGTTAAAGGCTAGAAGTGGGGTGGGATGAAACTATGTCAGAACTTTCCTATCTCCCTCTGAAAGTCCCCACCATTATCCCCAGGGATCTCAGATAAAACCTATCAAGCCATCAGCTCCTGAGCACACCTGTCCCATGCCTTCTGCATTTTGAAGGTTCTCTCTCAGGGCTTACCCTCCTCCAGCTGGTCACTGAGAGGCTTTCCTGGAGGTTTGGCACAGCTGTTTCTTCTAAGCTGGATCTCCATCAGACCACAAAGTCATTGGACCAGCTGCCAAACCCACGTAAATCACAAAGGCTCAGCTTAAATGTAAAGACACAGGTCTATCCTTGTCATGTGTGCCTGCTTTCCCACAACTCCCACTCCCCTGCCCAACTTCTCCCAGTTGGCATCTCTGTCTCACAAGGCACTGTTGCTATAACAGCTGTTTTGTTTCATTTAAACACCTACCTCAGCTCCTGTCCAAAATGCAAACATTTCATTAGCACCTCATCTCCTTGGCTTCAGCCCACAGCACTCGGCCATAATGAAGTGCTGCACTCAGAAATATAACGTGGGGAACACTTGATTAATGCACTGAGACAGGTGAGGGGAATGACCCTCTGGGAAAAGCTAGGGACTAAATTAATCTCGGATGTAATGCCAACAAAGACAGTCTACCAGCTTTGTTCAGATACGTGATAAGGACATGACCCAAAGTCCTTGGAAATCTTCCTGGAGCCTTTGTGTTTGACCCCAGGCTCAAAGTGATGTGAAGTGGCTGGTTTCAGGTAGTCACTTCAAGAGGATGGATGCTCAGCACTGGGTGTGGACTGCACGTGGTGCAGGAAGCAGTATGTTAGGCTCAATTGGTTTTCTCTCTCAAACTTGCATGCACACATATGTGCACATTTAAAACAAAAGAAAGAATGGATCAGATAAAATATTTTTTCTGGGTTGAAAGTCTTTGCGGCAGATGTTTCACTGTAACACAAATATTTCAGCATCTGTTTCATATTCTGATGAACAGACATTACCTTTCTGTCCTGAGCCAGGAGCTGGATCTGCTGCAAAGACATATTCCACCATTCAGATATTGATAAAAGTATGGAGGATGTTGTTTTAGCAGAGAATTTAAGAATCGGTAGGAGCTGAGCTAAATGGAGGTAAAGCACATTGTGTGATGACATTGAAAGGGGATAAAAATCCTCATTTTCTGCTTTCCAGGCATAAAAGGTCTTTACAAGAAAACACCATGTTGTGTAGA